>NC_090761.1:17570525-17593641 GCF_036898095.1 Palaemon carinicauda
TTTCAAATTCAGTTGTTTTACAACAATGATAATATGCTTAGGAGAAAAGGTATTAAGACTCTTGTGGCGTTTAGGTCCAATTGTGAAGTGAAATTATTTATAAGAATAAATATCTCCCGTGAGAGGCTGGTGTATGGCGTTCATTCTCCAAAGTCTTTCCTTTTTTTTTTGAGAAAGTATCTAGAAAGTTTTTATATATAAATGGAAAACAACGCCAAAGTAAATGCCATATAGATTCGATAAAATTTCTTTTAGTTTCATGAAATAAATCCGCTGAAAACTCAAGCCAAGATAAACTAAACTTAAAATAGTACTTTTAAGGGTAGAAGAGACTCTTTAGCTATGGTAAGCAGCTCTTCTAGGAGAAGGACACTCCAAAATCAAACCATTGTTCTCTAGTCTTGGGTAGTGCCATAGCCTCTGTACCACGGTCTTCCACTATCTTGGGTTAGAGTTCTCTTGCTTGAGGGTACACTCGGGCACACTATTCTATCTAATGTCTCTTCCTCTTGTTTTGTTAAAGTATTTATAGTTTATATAAGATATAATTTTGTTACTGTTTTTAGAAAATTTATTTTTTCCTTGTTTCCTTTCCTCACAGGGCTATTTTCCCTGTTGGGGCCCCTGGGCTTATAGCATCTTGCTTTTCCAACTAGGGTTGTAGCTTAGCAATTTATAATAATACAATAATATAATAATACTATTATTATTATTATTATTATTATTATTGTTATTATTATTATTACTACTACTACTAGGTAAGTTACAACCTTAGTTGGAAAAGTAGAATGCTATAAGCCGAAGGGCTCAAACAGAAAATAGCCCAGTGAGGAAAGAAAATAAGGATATAAATAAAATACAAAAGCAATGAACAATCTAAATAGAATATTTTAAGAACAGTAACAGTATAAAATATATCTTTTATATATAAACTATAAAACTTTAAAAAACAAGAGGAAGAGAAATAAGGTGGAATGTACCCTCAAGCAAGAGAACTCTTACCAAAGACAGTAGAAGACCATGTTACATAGGCTATGGTACTACCCAAGACTAGAGAACAATGGTTTGATTTTGGATTGTCCTTCTCCTAGAAGAACTGCTTACCATAGCTAAAGACTCTTTTACCCTTACCAAGAGGAAGGTAGCCATTGAACAATTACGCAGCAGTAGTTAACTCCCTGGGCAAAAAAGAATTGCTTGGTAATCTCAGTGTTGTCAGGTGTATGAGGATAAAGGAGAATATGTAAAAAAAAAAAAAATAGGCCAGACTATTCGATGCATGTGTAAGCAAAGGAAAATGATCCGTAACAAGAGAGAAGGATCCAATGTAGTACTGTCTGGCCAGTCAAAGGACCCAATAACTCTCTAGCGGTAGTATCTCAACGGGTGGTTGGTGCCTTGGCCAACCTACTACCTTTAACCAATAGATATACTAGCTGTTGCCTTTGAACTTTTCAAAGTAATACTTCTGGCGTCAGTGTTAAGCTGCGCTGACAGTTTCATTGATAAAGCTAAATCGGCACTCACTCTCTTACTTAAAGGTTATTAAGATTGTCATTACATCATGCACCGGTTCCCAGAAACTGCAAGGAAGGTTCCACGAATATTCACTCTACATAAAAAAAGATTCAGAAGTCATTTGGAGATACTGGTTTCTCATTAACGAGAAACAATCAGTATCAAAAGATGAAATAAGCTAACAAGCCCAAAGCGTAACACACATTTCCCAAGAAGTCCAGAGGTAAGGTAATATGCGTAGGCTACGGGCAAAATATAAAATAGACCTATTTTGTAGCTGAAATTGTAGAAATATCTCAATTTGATTTATGACATTTATGCCATGTCAAAGTAATGGAGCAAATGAGACCATTTAGCGCTAAATACTTCAATTACCAAAAGGGGAAGTGGAAGAACAGGACTATAGGTTAGGTTAGGTTAAATGTACCGTACTGAGTTATAATGATATCTAAGGCCAATTGATAACGCTTCCCATATGTTAAGCACGGTAGAGCAACGTGTTGAAAATTTCAGAAGCAGAAGCAAAACCTTTGTCAGCGATAAACTCTATCTTACTAAAATGCAAGGTAACATAGGTGCTCAGTGTCATACAAAACATGACCTTGTAATATATTTCAACGCTTAATTAAACAACTTCTAGGAGGTTATCCGTGTTTAGAAGTAAACCAGCAAGTCATATGATAGATTTGGAAACCATTGTTATTCAGGAGAGCCAACTAAGAGTAAGCCCTGATTTGACTTGCTATACGCCTCCAACCTAGAAGGTTGACTAATCAGTAGGCCTACTAATCAAGCTTCTTTCCTTAATCCATAAAAAAACCATATAGCTTTCAAGTTGGCAAACACTAAAGCATGTAGGCTACTGTCTTTCCTATCTTTTTTTTTTCTTTTTTTTTTTTTGTCTGCATATCACAAAATGGCAATTTATTCAAATGCTTTCATTTCTCTAGTCTCATTATGTTTGGCCACCGAAATTACAAAAGCTTTTTGAGAAAACTGTCCGTTATTTATTGAAAAGATAAAAACTGTGTGTGTGTCTCTTGAACTCATATTCGTCTATTAGTTCAAACTTTTCTTGTTACCTACCATTCGAACTCTTACAGTAAATAGTAAGGTTAAGGCTTAGTTTATTGAGTGATGTATTGAGATTCATTCTAATTCACAATACTAAGGAGTAAATTTCATCCCTCTGCTTCGACCTGAATCTAACTGGTTATACAGCAGGGAGCAATTGAACTTTGTAGTCACATTTTTTTTTTAACTGAAAAACTCTGTAACTGACCTAACACTGTTTTTCCAAATCTTTATTATTTTGCTTAACTTACTTCAAATCTTTACAAGCACTTTAAAAGACAAGTTCATTTTATATATGTATAGGTATGGGATAACTACGAAAAAAATAGTAATTTTCACGACCGTAGAAGAACCAAACCTGTTCTGTTGAAGATAACACCAGTAATATACAGCAATTCACAAAAACCCTCTCTGTTTGAGATAACACCATTAAAACAACTCACAAAAAAACTTCTGTTTAAGACTCTAGTAAAACAAGTCACCAAAAAAACTTTTTAAGATAACACCAGTAAAAAAAATCACAACTAGAAAAGCACTGAGTGCATACCTCCGCCACGGCAGTTTATTTCTAGAGACCAGCTTGCCTTTCCCAGAATCAATTTAGACAGTAGGCGTATTTGAAGTCTGTATGACAAACAACTATGTGCAAACTTGGGGTTAGTGCTAGGGTTAATTCGGTAGACCTTTTGCTCGACCTTAACCTTGACCTTTGACCTAGGACTTTCAAATTTTAATCACTTCCACGTCTCAATATAACAATTAATCTATGGTAGTTTCACTATTATATGATTAAAATGGAGGCCAGGTAGTTGTTAACAAACAGACAAACCAGGGCGGAGTTAAAAAAAAAATATATATATATATATATATATATATATATATATATATATATATATATATATATATATATATATATATATATATATATATATATATATATATATGGCGTTGATTTGGTATAGAATAATGGGCACAAAAACTCACCTCGGTAAGATTGAAGTATATATAAGTTCCATTGTATATGTATTTTTCGCTCAAGCAGCCTTGGTAAGTTTCCTCAACTGTCCTACTCCTTGTTTTGCGTTCTCCCACATCCTTGTTCAACACTATGTCTGGACTTTCTGAAATATATATATTTTTGAGTATCTTGACCATGGATTTGTTATCATTAAAGAAAAAATAAGTTCTATGACATAAATGCATTATGTATTTACAGTATTTAGGCAGAATAATAGATTAAATTACTGAGGACGTAAAACTGGTGCTAAGAAAATGAGTCTTGACGGAAAAGGATGAAAGACAACTTTAGGGCTCTCCGTTTCCATAAAGCATTTTATCAGTGTTGCCATTTCAAAGTATGCTCCGTCACTGGCATGTGCCTCGAACTTTCGAAAGAGAAAAATAAAACGAGAAGTGATACCTCTCTACGTAGAAAAAAAAAATACTGTTTAAATCCATTATAATCGAGTTATAATGGTAACATTGTCAATATAGTGTAACGTAAATAAACGGTAAATATATATCCTGTCGCATCTCTATTAATAATAATAATAATAATAATAATAATAATAATAATAATAATAATAATAATAATAATAATAATAAATAAATAATAATAAATGAATAATAAATAAGAAATAATAATAAATAATAAATAATAAATAATAAATAATAAATAATAAATAATAAATAATAAATAATAAATAAATAAATAAATAAATAAATAAATAAATAATAATAATAATAATAATAATAATAATAATAATAATAATAATAATAATAATAATAATAATAATAACGGCATTTACTTCCGAGAAAAAAAAAATATTTCAAAACGGAAAATGGACATCAACAAATATCATATAAATAACGTCTTTGGGATTTGATTTTTACTGGATTCATTGCTGCGGATTCAAAGTAATCCTTATGTATGGAAAGTATCCCAGAATAAAAAAAAAAAAAAAAAAAAAAAAAAAAAAAAAAAAAAAAAAAAGATGCAAGACTGATTGCATTACTTCATCAAGGGCCAGTAAAAATACTTTAAATAGGTAGTTAATTTATCTGAAAAGAATATATAGCAGATATCTTTTAATAATTACTTTGGAGAAGTTATGCTAATCTAACTTTGAAAGATTTACATTCTGGAGGTCTATCTTATTTCTCTTAATCTCGTTTTGTTGAAACTTATATAGTTTATATAGGAGATATTTACTTTAATGTTGTTACTCTTCTTCGAAATTTAATTTTTCCTCGTTTCCTTTCCTCACTGGGCTATTTTCCCTGTTGGAGCCCCTGGGCTTATAGTAATGTGCTTTTCCAACTAGAGTTGTAGCTTAGCAATTAATAATAATAATAATAATAATAATAATAATAATAATAATAATAATAATAATGATAATAATGATAAAAATAATAATAATAATAACAATAATAATAACAATAATATTAATAATAATAATAAAAATAGAAATAAAAACAATAATAATAATAATAATAATATCAATAATAATAATAATAATGAAAATAAAAATAAAAATAATAATAATAATAAGTGGGCGTGAGAAAATTTACCTAAAATGCGGATTTGATTGGTTTGAAAGGCAGACCATCTTTGTGGGTTTCTGGAGGGTCATAAAACTAAGGTTTTGAAAAGATTACTTTAAAATTCTCAAACTTATCAATACTATTACTGATTCAATGATATCTCCTAAATTCAGGGAAAATTATTCACCGCTATATTCATTTTTTTCCTTGTACCTCTTTAATTCATTTCCTGTCCGGAATGGTAGCATATTATTTCCTGAAATATAACATTATAATTTCTACTTATTCTGGTGTTTCAACGGTATTCTCTATCATTAGCATATATATATATATATATATATATGCAAGTTAGTATTGATAGTCTTTATCTATTTAACCTTTGGAACTTTTTGTTCAAGTAAGAGCATCATATAGTCTATAACTGTGTTGGTGCTAAACTGGCCTCTCTAATCAGAGAGAGAGAGAGAGAGAGAGAGAGAGAGAGAGAGAGAGAGAGAGAGAGAGAGAGAGAGAGAGAGAGAGAGAGAGAGAGAGAGCGTATTTTATCTGGCCATTCTGAGTCGTCCGTTTCAAAAATACAAACAGAAGAAATAACAACTCCGGCGTTAACGACGTGCATACAAAAATATAACAGATATACTTTAAGCGAGATTGTGCATTCCTGCTTACCTAGCCTTGAGATACGTGAGAAAAAATTCTGGGAACATTTTGCAAAGTTATCGTTTGCTTGAAAGCACTTAAATTGAAAGCATCCTAGAACTACTAACCGTATGAACTCTTACCTATATCTTCTTTGATATTTTTTTTTAATTTATTAATTTTCTTTCACTTAATCTTGCATTTATTTGTTTACTTTTATTCGGTTGTTGTTTAGTTTGTAACTTATGCTATACCCCTTTTGACATGTTTTTTTTTTTTTTTTTTTTTTTTTTTTTGGGGGGGGGGGGCATTTTATTCAAGAGTGTTTATTGATATCCTTATGATTATGATGAGGTATTCATTCTCAAAGTAATGATAATGATGATTTTAAAGGCTAATAAGGATAATGATTCACGGAGAAATTCTTTAACATTAAATAAAAAAGTTTTTCAGTTTTATAGTGAGAGGAAGTGATGAATAATACCCAGAACACGGTGGGCATTTCCTACTCAAATATCCACTACACCTGACTACGATGTCCTTTTGTTAAGAAAATGCCTATTTTCATAGCTATTTCTAACAAGCTGAATATTTAAATTGTCTTTATGGATAATGTCATTATACATCTACTTTGAATTTAATCTTAAGATTAACCAAAGTCATTTTGGCTTTATTTTGATTTAGAATTTGCATAACTTTCAGCATTTATTTTAAAATAGTTGTTTTGTTTAATATGGAAGAATCTCATTTTGTTTAACATTGATAAAATTCGAACATAATCTTAGCTTTGATTCTTATTTCCTTTAAACCTCACTTAGACTTGTATTTTCATTTAATGTTAATTGTATCTCTACAATATTTCAGATTCAATTTGTTCTAATTTAGAGTTGTTAATAACACTATCACCGACTTCCCCGCCATTTAAATCTTTGAATTGCCACACATCATCATTGCAATTCTAATAAATTGATTGATTTACGTTAATTGGCATTGCAACAATACTACGACCATCCACGATACTTTCGGCAAAACTGAGCTGCCGTCTTGCATTCACGAACCTCCCTATTTGTATTTTCATCATTGTCTACCTTGGCCCCGAAGAATTTGTTATCTTAATCAAAATGATCAACAGAATCAATGTTTCATAAGTATAATGACAAACAAAACTTGACATTTCGATTTACAAATTTCTAAGAAATAGTAACGGTGGAAATGGAAATGTTTTTGTGCAGAAAAGACAGAGTTAATTTTGCAGCCATTACTAAACACATCTGCGATATTGATTATCTTTTATGTTGCAAAAATAAACCTATCCCAAATTCTCAAGAATAAGCCTACGACTGTATGACAATTCTTCTAATTATATCATACAATTCTATAAATTGAACTTCATTCAACAAACATTACATTTCCTTTGCTACACCACGCGTATAATATATATTTAATTCAGACTATAGATCATAGAGGATGTGTTTAAAGTTCAGAGATCACATAGTTAATATAAATCCGAACGAAAACCAGAAAAGAGTAAATGGAAATTAGGAAATGGGTGCAATAAATCAGTATAAACAGAAATAGGAAGAGCATTCTAAAGTTTGGTAGTACTCATTATAATTTTGTTGATAACACACACTGTGTAAGCGTACAACCGGAAACACGCACACACACACGCACACACACGACAGGTTAACAACATGACAGGAAACAATGTCTATGCAACGTCTTACCGTCATCATCAAAGATGACTTCGTCGTAATAATAAGAGGTGGTTGTCGCCGCGGAGGGTTGAACCGTTGCCACACTTGGATTAATTTCACCGAGCTGAGACAGGGCAGGTGCACAAAGCCCCAAAATAAGTAACGATGATATCAACACAATCATCTTGACCTTTTTTTCTGTCACATATAATTCTCTAGAGTATTTGATTGTTCATTAACAAGTGTTGCGTTTTCCCATTAACTTTAGTCGTACACTGAAAGACCTTCGTAAGTGAATGTTTTAGAGTGAGATAATGAGGTTAACGGAATGACGTCCGCTTATCTTTCCTACTTTCACGTGGTTTCCAGGCTACAATGGAGCAATTTTTCATCACATATAAAAAATCAATTGGGCAATCACTCTTGATATACCAAGTTAGTCTTTCACTATCATCACCGTAATGAACATATTAATTCATTCTTATCTAGTACGCGGAATTTTCCTACGCACACAGCAGAGAAGACTGTAAGGGGGTATGCAACTATTCCCGAGAAAGAGCCTCGCTCGAGTGAGTCAGTTCTTCTTCATGGAAGATCGATGGCTGAGTAACTTGTCCTTCCTGCCTGTTCGTGTACCTCTCTCGATAGCTGTAAGCATACAGCATATCCTCCTGGTGTCCCGTATATCTTCTTCGGGAACTCCTTTGCTAATCAAACGCTAATTGGCTGACATGGCTCATTTAGTGTTTTTTGTTTACTAGAAAAACTCCCATTCTCCCATATTCTTTTTGTTAATCTTTCACTACTTAATAGCGTATCCTTCTTCCTGTCTTACTTAGGACTGTTTTCTTTTTCTTCTATTTCTTTACGTACCTCTTTCACTAATATATTTTGGTTCATACCTAACACTGACGATAAAGTTTTTAAAGTATCAACTCTGGGAGTTATTCTGTTTGCATGAAATAAGGTGAGGATGTGACGGAAGATATAGCCTATAATGTTATCTTTCAATGTAGATAACCTCGGACTATCTTGTGATAATTACTCGTAAATTGGTAAGCCCTTATTTCGTGATGACGTCATGTTTTTAACGTGATGTTATTCATTAGAGTTATAATCTAAATTTATTGCCTCAAAAACTTTACATTTAAACAAGAAACTCCATTTACTTTTAATAACATACAGCTAAAATTCACTACTGATAGGAAGGTGGAAAGGTGTTTATATAAACGTCACAGTAAATGAAAGATTAATTTATGGACGAGTTGTCATTCCTTATTTTTTAAATCCCAAAACTTTAGATTAATATTTCTATTTATCAAAAAGAAAAAGAAAAAAAGTTTGTGGGGCTAAATATCAATATTGAAAATGTAAACCTTTTCATTTGCCCTTTTCCAGGTCACTTTATCATGGTTCAGTTTTTACTTAAATATTATAGTAGTTATAATTTTACAACTTCCCTTTTCCGACAACCTAACACCAAAGTAATAGTATGCTAATAAAAGCGAGACGGATCACTGCTATTTACCGCACTGATGACTTTCCATAGAGAGATAGATTAAATGAAAAACGCCATGAACCTTGATGCAAGCAACAATATCACATGGAAGCCACACACGACACTAACTGTTTCTTCCTCGGTACCGCAGTTGGGAAGGTGAAACCGATAAGAGATACAGGTAGCCTGGTAGGGTGGGCGTTTTCATAGGAGGTAGGTACTGGCGGGTGCCGGGGAAGGGGCTGTAACGTTGAAGGTGTTTTGTGTCAGGAGGATATGGCGCAATGGAGAACCTGAGATTTTTATAGAGTGAGCAATGGCAATGAAATGTTAGTTGCGCTGCAAACGAGAAGGAAAACACCTGAGCTCGCGACATTGATCTCTACCTATGACTGTGGGTGAGTCATGCTGTTCTAACATCGACGGTCGCAAGGAGCAGCCATCTTACTACTCCATGTGTGTAAGGAAGTGCGCATCTGGGTACTATGAGGAAAAATATATAATCTAGTTAGTTATGCATTCCTTTATAATATGATTATCTCCAAATCCGTCTGTGGGTTCACCTTTCTATCTTCTCAAATACACTAAGATTCAATTTACCGGGATTGTACTCATAAAATATATATGATCAAAATCCCTTTCATATATCCTCTTGGCAACAAAACTAAGCAAAAAATATAGTTTGATTAAAATCAATAAGAGCGGTAATCCCGTAGTATTTTTACATTAAATATCATCCATCACATTTTTCATTTACTTATCGCGCAATGAAATCATTAGTTTCTCATTTTACATATAATCTACATTCTACATTTTAGGTAGTAAGTTGGCTATGGCACCAGCCACCCGTTTTGATACTACCGCTAGAGAGTTATCGAGTCCTGTGTCTAGCCAAACAGTGGTACATTAGACCCCTTTCTTTGGTTGCGGCTCATTTTTACTTTGCCTACGCATGCACCGAATAATCTGGCCTATTCTGTCAACTTTCTTCTTTGTCCTCATACACCTGTTAACACTTGAGATTACCAAACAATTCTCCTTCATTCATGGGGTTATCCACTGCACTGTAATTGTTCAATGGCTACTTTCCTCTTGGTAAGGGTAAAAGAGGCTCTTCAGATATAGTAAACAGCTCTTCTAGGAGGACATTACAAAATCAAACCATTGCTCTCTAGTCTTGGGTAGTGCCATAGCCTCTGTACCATGGGCTGCCACTGTCTTGGGTTAGAGTTCTCATATTCCATCTTATTTCTTTTCTTGTTTTTCTTAAGTTTTTATATTTTATATAAGAAAGATTTATTTTAATGCTGTTACTGTTCTTAAAATATCTTATTTTAATTCTTCAATGCTTCTTTTATAGTTTATTTAATTT
This sequence comes from Palaemon carinicauda, assembly GCF_036898095.1. Taxonomy (NCBI): domain Eukaryota; kingdom Metazoa; phylum Arthropoda; class Malacostraca; order Decapoda; family Palaemonidae; genus Palaemon; species Palaemon carinicauda. Next base: position 17,580,868 of record NC_090761.1, read on the forward strand.
CTTATTTAATTTCCTCATTGTGCTATTTTCCTTGTTTGAGCCCTTGGGCTTATAGCATCCTGCTTTTCCATCTAGGGTTGTAGCCTAGCTAGTTATAATAATAATATTCACTATATCAGTCCCTTTACTATAGCGTCTCATTTCAATATCTAAGGTTTATTTATACACCCAATCAGGGAATTATTTTGATTATGATTATTATTGACTTATTATTACTTATGATTATCATTATCATTTATTATCATTTATTTTTTATTATTATTTTTATTATTATTTTATCTATTATTATTATTATTATTATTTCTGTTTTTATTATTTTTATTTTTATTTTTATTATTATTATTATTATTATTATTATTATTATTATTATTATTATTATTATTATTATTATTATTATTATTATTATTATCACTTGCTAAGCTACAAACTAGTTGGAAAAGCAGGATGCTATAAGCCCGAGGGCTCCAACAGGGAAAATAGCCTAATGAGGTAAGGAAATAAGGAAACTGCAAGAGAAGTAGTTAATACATTAAAATGAAATATTTCAAGAACGATAACATTAAAATAAATTTTTCATATATAAACTATAAAAACTTTAAAGAAAAGAAGAGGAAGAGAAATAAGATAGAACAGTGTGCTTGAGTGTATCCTCAAGCAAGAGAACTCTATCCCAAAACAGGGGAAGGCCATGGCCCAGAGGCTATGGCACTATCATAATATATAAGACAATAACAATAGATATTACGTAAAACTATATAGTTAAGGATCTACAACATATGGCCAACCAGACGTCAATAATTAGCCAATGATGCAGTCTCGGTTATTAGACATAACCTTGACGGAGGGATAAACAAGAATTGTCCTTCGGCTTTTGAAACATAACCAAAGTTTCAGTTACCGTAGAACGTTTACTTTACTGTGCTTCCCTTTAGTTCATTTTAGAAAAAAATGTTTAATAGGAGGCATGATTAGTTCTTGAATTAATATTGTAATCAGAATTTATGTAAGCAATAATCAAAACTATTATCAAAACAGTTATGTCACTGTTTCCCCTAGATGCCACATACATGTAGATTAGCCTGAATATTTATTAGCATGTATTTGAATTATATAGATATTAAAAAATCTATCACTTGAATAAACACGTAACAAGTTAATAGATCTCAACGGATCTTCTATAGCATCATGGTGATTAACAACAACGAAAAGATGATCCAACATTTAACGCATTGAATATTTAGAACCGGCAAGTGTTGATTCAAAAGATGCAAAGTCCAGGTGTTAGCACATGTCCATGCTCAGGGCGAGTAAACATGACTCATGCTACCAAAAAGCCAGAGTCGGGTGTGTGGGCCAGTGGCTCAAGACACCTGCCTCGCCTCCCGACCACCCAACCAACCGCCCGTCTTCGCCCGTTTTCCCCCTGGCGCGTAGGTAATACCTTTCACTTCCTTGCTTAACACTTGGCAAAACAATTGCATGTGCCTTTGAGAAACTCCACGGGTTACGCATAAATAATATATTATATATATATATATATATATATATGTATATATATACATATATATATATATATATATATATATATATATATATGTATATATACATATATATATATATATATATATATATTTCTCACCTTTCTCACCAGACGCCAGGTAGGCCTCCAGGCCTGTCAGTCGTCCTGCTTCAAGAACTGTCTCCATTCTTGGCGATCCTCATAGAGCCTCATCTCATCAACTTCCCGCAAACTGAAGCCTCTCCTCTCTACTCCTCTCTCTATGTTTTGTAGCCATCTCAGTTTTGGTCTTCCTACCGGTCTCCTTCCTTCTGGTGTCCATTCCAAAAACCTAACAGGATATTGCTCTTCCTCCATTCTTTTGACATGTCCAAACCATCTAAGCTGTCCTCTCTCCACAAAATCCAGAATCCCCTCCACTCCCAGTTCTCTTCTAATATCTTCATTTCGTAGTCTATCCAGTCTTGTCACACCTTTTATGAGTCTTAAGGCTTTCATTTCAGCTGCTTGGAGTTGGCTTCTAGTTCTTGATGTTAATGTCCATGATTCGTGGCCATAAGTCAATATTGGTCTTAAAATAGCTAGGTATATTATGGTTTTCACTTTGCGAGGTATGTTTCTGTCTTTCATTAGTGGGTAGAGCAGATACAAATTGTTACTGAATTTCTGAACTCGGGTAGTTATTTCCAGTTTTGGATCGTTTTGGTCACAAAACTCCACTCCTAAGTATTTGAAATTTCTACACTGTTTCAATGTATGACCTTCTAATTCTACATCTACGTTGTTTGGTGTTCGTGATAGGTGCATAATCTCTGTCTTATCCTTGTTGATCCGCATTCCATTTGCTGTTAAGATCGCATTCCAGTTGTTAACGTTGTTAAGATCGCATTCCAGTTGTTAACGTTGTTAAGATCGCATTCCAGTTGTTAACGTTATATATATATATATATATATATTTAGTGTGTATCCTATATATATATATATATATAGTGATATCCTATATATATATGTAGTGTGTACTGTATATATATATATATATATTATATATATATATAGTGTGTACTGTATATATATATATATATATAGTGTGTACTGTATATATATATATATATATGTAGTGTGTACTGTACATATATATATATATATAGTGTGTATATTGTATATGTATGTATATATATATATATATATGTATATATATATATATATACACATATACATATATATATATATATATACACATATATATACTGTATATATATACATACATACATACATATATACATATATATATATATATATGTATATATATATATATATGTAGTGTGTACTGTATATATATATGTATATATATATATATATATATACACACATATATATATATATATACGTGCTAGTATACCCGAGCTGTAAAAAATGACGTCTAAATATTTAGATAGATATGCGCTTACACGCACAGATTCAACCCTTCCCACCCCTTCCCCGTATCTTAACTACAACCTGCAGGTTCAGTAATTTGTGGGAGAGTATGGTTTCCGAGTGTACCTCTCGAGGTACCACCTCTCACCAGGGTATGACTACTCCCTCCTCCCCACATGAACCTGATAGGGAAGATATATATATATATATATATTTTTGGGCTCAAGCCATGTCGTCCTGATGGAAGTTCCTATAGGGTAGCTTCCTAGGGTATATTACAACTACGGCGATATTCCCAGAGAATTTACCTTAAGGTACCAGAATTCTAACTCCTGGAGCGAGTATCCCTCGTGAAAGGGATATCGCGACATATCAGAGGACGTATTCTAGACACGTCACATGGCAATCTACGACCTGAACAGAGATTCGTCTCGTAGGAGGGAGATTGACGAGAAACGAATTCGGGAAAGAAAAAGGGGAGCCGCTCCCAAGGCTTCCCTATCCCCCGATTCGTATGCGTGCCTGGCGCCAATCCTGGCGCCATCTGTATTCCTTTTTGCGTAGCTTAACAACTCGGTGTTTTTTCCTGTTTTTCTCGCAAATCTTGGATTTATTCAGCTTTTCATGGCTTCTTTGTCTTCGTTGGCCTCGGATAAGTTGAGTATAGTGTCTGTTATGTATAAATGTAGGCTCTTGGTAAAATTTTGAGTGATTAATAGGATTAATCTTTGATACAAGAGCCGTAGCCTACCAGAGGTGTCCTGGACACTGTCACTCGCTAGGTATAAATTAGTTAGTCAGAGTGACATTCCTGGTTGTTTTGCTTAATAAAATTTAGCTATTTAGCTTTACATAGGATTTCCTTTCGTGCTTAGTATTATTTGGCGAAGTATTCGCCATTCTGGCCTACGCTAGGCCATGTAGCCTAGTCGTTTGGTCCTAGTACTTAATGCATGATTTTGGTTTTTCCGAGTGTAATTAAAATTTTATTGAAGCTTTAGGCTATATTTTATACATTTTAGACTGTGTGGAATATTTCCAAGATTGTATACGTGAGAGTTTCGGTGAATTAGGTAATCGATTCTCTTGGTGCCTAGGCTAATTGCTTATGGAGCCTTAGTATACTTTTTTGGGCTCAAGCCATGGCGTCCTGATGGAAGGTTCCTGTTTGGTAGCTTCCTTGGGTATAAGACTACTAAGATATTCCCAGAGAATTTAACCACAGGTTATCACAGAATTCTAACTTCTGGAGCGAGTATCTCAAAGGTTTCCCTTTAAGACATCGTAATACAACAGGGGACACGCATGTCTGGTCGTGCCACATAGCTATCTCCACCCCGAACAGAGTTAACGCTTCGGTGTGTAAGGGCTGAGAATAGCTGGGAGCCGTTCCACAGCTAATCTCACTCGTGGCTACTACTGATACTCGAGACGTAAACAAACGGACGCCATTGCTCTAATGACGTCACGAGCGTCTTCATCCTTTGTTTAGTAGCTGCCCTACTGAGACGGATTTTCCCTTGTGTGAACTTTATCGTTTTGCATCTTCGCTATGTCGTTACCTTCAGCCTCGCCTTCTTCTGGAAAGTTGAGTACAAGGTTCCAGTATTGTTTAATTAAGCTCTGGCCGTAAAGTAAATATTATTTTGCGAAATAATTGATGTTTTGCGGCAGAGCTGTGCCTCTACCGGACCCGCCATTTTATGGCGTCGTTGTTGTTTTGCATGTCTTATTTAGTTAGCCACAACAACGCTTCCGGCCTTATATACTAATCGAATACATTAGTTTATTTAGTCTTCATAGCTAGGAACTTTTATTTCGTGTTTAGACGCTTTTATCGGTCATCGATTGACCTCATACCAGTCGGCTACTATAGCCCCCAGGCCAGGAGCCTATATACAAGTGTTCATGCATGATTTATCAGTGATCCTAGACTAAGTTATGAAGATAGTGGCATTATTATTTTACAATACTTTTGACTAGTGATGCAAATGTTTTCGCCTTCAGGGACCATATAGGGGATAGGCTAGTCAGTGATTCTTACTAGCCTAACCTAACCTTAGGACCCCTATATGCTTCCTTCATCCCCTGCCTTGGCATTCCCTCTAATTAGCCTTGATCCCTTTTCTGAGTAAAGGGATTCATTGTCTAATAGAGTATTATATCGCCTCTCAGTCCTCCCTAAAGGAATGAACCCCCTTTAGGATTGCGTCTGAGAGTGAGGTTAGGCTAGCCTACCTCTATGGCTAGGATAGTCTGCGACTTTCCTGCGATAGCGATACGTCTTCTTCCTTGCCTAGTTCAGGACTTTTAGCCCTGATCTAGGTCGGGTTAGGAAGGTTTCTCTGTTCCATGCTGAAACTGTACTCTTGCACCGTTTTAGCCGATCAGCCTATTCTTAGGTTAGGGAGTGTCCTCCCTTCCCTTTGTGGCCGCTCTGGTACAGAAACCCTTCCTGGGAAGACCCCTCTCTTCTCCCTCCCCACCTATCTCTTGTATAGCCTAGCCTATGCTTAGGTTAGTTTATACTCATCTGTCCCCTGTCCTACAACTCCTCCTTAGGGTGGATGAGTAGGGCTACCCGAGCTTCCTTGTGCAGTCCGCTCTGGTACATATACCTTCATAGTGTCCTATAAGGTTAGTTCCTAGTGTAGCTCTGCATAAGGGAGTCTCCCCCCCCCCCCATCTTGGGTGTTCCCTAGTCCTCCCTTGGGCTACCTGCTCCCGGTCCCTAGTGACCCCTGCATATGGATGATAGAGCCTGTCTCTATCATGGGTACACCCCCTCAGGGAGGGGGAGGGATGTCTGGAACCCTGAAGGTACTTCCTGCATCCTTCCCCCCCTCCCCCTGTCTCTCTATCTATCTGGGTGCCGGTCTCTTGCCGCCTCTTATGCCGGCAATACCTGCCTCTTGGTGACTTCCCTACCCTTGCCGCCAGCCTCCCGTGTTCCGAGGGACTGCCGGCTGCCGCCGGCTAATACCGGCGGCTCTCCTACTCCTATCTAATCGTCCGCTTGCCGGTCGATCTCCGGAGTGCCGGCATATACTGCCGGCAACCCGATACTACCTGTACCATCCTTACCCCAGTCACCAATCCGACATCCTCCGGCTGCCGGAGCCGCCGCTCCCTGCCGGCGTGCCGCCGTTGTGCCGGCGGCCGCCATCCTGGTATCTAACTGACTTTTGAAAATTGTCTGTTCTAATGCCAGAATCTATGCTGGAGCGAGCTCCGGCGTGCCGGCGGCTTGCCGGATACCCCGGAGGCGTCAAGAATACTTGCACCCCCTCTCTGTAGCTATCATAAGACTAAGATAGCCCTACCTGGCAAATAGATAAGCTGCTTTGCTTCTAAGATCAGTACCTAGTACTGCTCTATTAGTGATCATGCTGTCTCTTTGCATTCTTCTATTTCCAGCATGCTATGTGCATCTTAGCACGGCTGGTTGCCAGAAGCAGTTACCCTTAATGAGACCTTCTGGCTCTTATCTGGGAACCGAATGAATTCGATCCCAACCTTGTCCTTGGCTTTCCATGGAGTTCCAATATAATGGGAATCCTAGGAAACTATATCCAATGATCTCGGTCATTTGGATTATCCCAGGACCAAGCCTATGGTAACCAGCCGGGCGAGATGCATGGAGCGTGTTCTCCTTTACTGTTTCACTCTCTATGCATCACACCTTATATAAGTTAAAATTAATGATTAATATTAACTTAATTTAAGAGCCATTCCTATGACTCCCCCATACTCATTTTCTCTTTCTTCCACAGGAGGAGCAGATGAAGTGCGATTTCGCATACTGTGCCGTGAAACGCTCCCAGTTTTACGGACATACGGCGTGCAGGACTCACGCCCCTTGCTCAGACAAGAGAGGGGATTGGAAGTTCTGGAATCCACTGGATTGTACGGTCTGCCAGGCCTACCTAGTTGAGGCCTTCCATAACCCTCCCTCAGCGGAGGTTAGAGACATTGCTCGTGAGAAACTGCGCAAGTGGGTGCGTGGTTTTCAGAGGAATGCCACTGGACCGTACCTGGCCACCGAAGAACTGAGGTCCCTGCTGTTCCCTAAGGCCTCCCCTGATTCAGTGGTTCCAAAGGAAGCAATCCCCACTGTCCAAATTACGGTGGAACCTGATGTGGTCATGGCTCAGTCCATGCACGAGTGTCGCCTAGATTCCGAAGAGGATGAACAGATCTCTGACGTCTCGGAAGACACGGAGAAGACGCTTATGGCTCAAGGAGCCGAAGAGGACGAAGACAAGGTGGAATACACCGAGTCGGAGATTGGAGCTACTCCCTCGTCCATCCCTCCGCCTACTCCTACACCGACGGATGTGTCCATTCCGTCTACCTCCTCGACCCCGGATCCTTCTTCCTCTACACAAGAACTGATCCGACTGATTAGAGCTGTCATGGACGACAGACTGAAGGAGAACCAGGAGTCCATCAGGTCTATGATTGGATCCAGAGAACCGAAGAAGATCTCGGTTAAGGATCTCCCAGCTTGCTCTCATGCCAACCCGTGGAGGTATGCAGAGCATATGGTTATTGCGACCGGCAGGATATTTGTTAGTGACAAAATCGGCACGGTCCCGTTGGAAGATGTGGAATTCTTCCCAAGCTTCGAGGCCTACCCGGACTGTTACGTCCGGCTTCGTTCTGAACCTGCCTCGAAGGAGGAGACCGAACCTAAGGAAGAGATAGTGTTCGATCTCGCAAAGGCCCAGGCTATGCTAGCCTCCGCATTTAAGAGCAGGGGCTTTACCTGCTCTAAGCTTCCTGCCTTGAGCAAGAAGCATCCTACTTATGTCGCTCCCGACACTGCGATTCTTCCATTTTTGGAAAAGGCCTTGGCTGCATGCCTTAAGGCGGCGGAAGAAGGGAAACCCTGCCCTGCACTGGAGGAGTGCAGACCCTTCTCCATCGTAACGCCCCCTGACACTAGACAATGGAAAGATGTCCAACATACTTTCGTTGTGGGTAGGCTTGATCCTGACGTTGCCGGACGTCAGTTTAATGAAGACCTCCCTAAGCTCAATGATCACCTCCTTCGCCGGGAACAAGACACGAAGGAGAGGCTTGCAGCGTCTCTTTCTCATCAAGTCCAACTTGAAGTTATGGCCTGTGACACAGCAGTACCCGATCACTACATGGTACTGGCCAAATCCCACTTACTGACGGTAATGAAGGACTTGTACCATTTCATAAAGGCTCGTAGAGCCTGTCGTGAATTCGTGTTTGTCGGTGCCACCGTGAAACACGAACCCCGGAGGCTGATTTCCTCCAACATCTGGGGAAAGCACCTGTTTCCTTCGGACCTTGTCAAGGAAATAACGGACAGAGCCGCCACGGAGAATAGGAACCTTCTCCACAAGTGGGGCATGTCCAGGAAAAGGAAAACCTCTCAGGACGATGGACCTCAGCCTAAGAGGAAACCTCAGAAACCGAAACCCCAGCAACGTCAACAAAGACGTCAGTTTCCGGGACCCGCTACCTCCCAAGTGGTTGCCCAACCACAACAGACCTTTCAATTGGTCCCCCAACCGGTGTTGTCACAGTCACCGGTCTTCACCCCTGCCTTTGAACAGCCATCCACTACCTTTCATGCCAGAGGTAGAGGCTCGTCCAGGGGTGCAAGCAGAGACGCCTCTCGTCGTCCCTCCAGAGGTAGAGGAGGAAAGGGAGCTAGCGGCCGAGGCAACAAGTCCTCGGGACACCAGAAGCAATGAAGTGCTTCCGGTGGGAGGAAGACTCCGCCAATTCCAGGATCGTTGGACCTTCGATCCTTGGGCACACAGCATCATCAAGAACGGTCTAGGCTGGAGTTGGGTGCAACCACCCCCCAATCTTCCAGCGGTTCTTCCAACAATCGACCCCCATTCTGGAAGAATATGTTCTAGACCTCTTGAACAAGAAGGTGATAAGGAAGGTAAAGTCCACCAGGTTCCAAGGGAGACTGTTTTGCGTTCCCAAGAAGGACTCAGACAAGCTCAGAGTCATTCTGGACTTATCCCCCCTCAACAAGTTCATAGAGAACAACAAATTCAAGATGCTGACGCTTCAACAAATAAGGACCCTTCTGCCTCAAGGTTCCTACACGGTCTCTATAGACCTGGCGGATGCCTATTGGCACATTCCAATGAACCATCACGCTTCCTCCTACCTAGGATTTCGACTCCAAAGGAAAAGCTACGCCTTCCGGGCCATGCCATTCGGCCTCAATGTGGCCCCTCGGATCTTCACAAAGCTGGCGGATGCCATAGTACAACAGCTCCGCCTAAGAAACGTCCAGGTGATGGCCTACCTCGACGACTGGCTAGTCTGGGCTCCATCGCCCGAAGAGTGTACAAAGTCTTGCGACGAAGTTACCCAGTACCTAGAACACCTGGGATTCAAGATCAACGAGAAGAAATCTCGCCTCTCTCCAGCTCAGAAGTTTCAGTGGCTGGGAATCCACTGGAATCTTCAGTCACACCGCCTTTCCATCCCCCAGAAGAAAAGGAAGGAAATAGCAGGGTCTGTCAAGCGACTACTGAAATCCAAACGCATTTCAAGACGACAGCAGGAACGAGTTCTAGGCTCTCTACAATTCGCCTCAGTGACAAACCCAGTGCTTCGTGCACAGCTAAAGGATGCCGCGGGAGTCTGGAGACGATCGGCATCCATCGCTCGAAGAGACCTCAAGAGACGGCTTCCAAACAGACTTCGACGCCTCCTAAAGCCGTGGTCGGAAGCAATGGCCCTGAAAAGGTCCATTCCTCTCCAACACCCTCCTCCATCACTCAACATCCACACGGATGCCTCACTGGAGGGCTGGGGAGGTCACTCCCACCTGAAACAAGCTCAAGGGACCTGGTCTCCACTATTCAAGACGTTCCACATAAACATCTTGGAGGCCATGGCGGTCCTTCTTACTCTGAAGAAGCTATCCCCGCCGCCCTCGATCCACATCCGTCTAACCCTAGACAACTCGGTGGTAGTTCGTTGTCTCAATCGCCAGGGCTCAAGATCGCCCCAGATAAATCAGGTGCTTCTCCCAATCTTCCGTCTGGCGGAGAAGAAGAAGTGGCACCTGTCTGCAGTTCACCTACAAGGATTCCGCAACGTGACAGCGGATGCTCTATCTCGGACAAACCCGATAGAGTCGGAATGGTCTCTAGACGCAAGATCATTCTCCTTCATCTCTCATCAAGTCCCAGAACTTCAGATAGATCTCTTTGCAACGAGCGACAACAATCAACTTCCTCTGTACGTAGCCCCGTACGAGGACCCCAAAGCAGAAGCGGTGGACGCCATGTCACTGGACTGGAACAGATGGTCGAAGATATACCTGTTCCCTCCCACCAACCTTCTGTTGAAAGTCCTCTCCAAACTGAGAACCTTCAAAGGGACAGCGGCCCTAGTGGCTCCCAAGTGGCCCCGGAGCAACTGGTACCCCCTGGTCCTGGAGCTGCAGCCCAAGCTGATCCCTCTCCCGGGCCCAGTTCTCTCTCAACAAGTACAGAAGTCGACTGTCTTCGCTTCATCATCGAAAATCAAGGACCTTCATCTCATGATTTTCTCTCCCTTGCCGCAAAGAAGAGGTTTGGGATCTCGAAGAAAAGTCTAGACTTCCTAGAGGAATACAAGACCGAATCCACGAGACGGCAATATGAATCATCCTGGAGGAAATGGGTCTCCTTTGTTAAAGCAAAAAATCCTAAAGAAATCACCATTGATTTCTGTATGTCCTTCTTCATTCACCTTCATGGACAAGGATTAGCAGCCAATACGATTTCAACCTGCAAATCGGCTTTGACTAGACCAATTCTATATGCTTTCCAAATTGATCTGTCCAACGACATCTTTAACAAACTGCCGAAAGCATGTGCTCGCCTACGCCCAGCACCCCCCTCCGAAACCGATCTCCTGGTCACTAGACAAGGTGCTCCATTTCGCCTCAATCTTGGACAACGATTCATGCCCCCTCAAGGATCTGACTCAGAAAGTTATATTTTTATTTGCTCTCGCTTCGGGAGCTCGAGTCAGCGAAATAGTGGCATTATCAAGAGAAGAGGGACACATCCTGTTTGCTGATTCAGGAGAAGTGACCCTCTCCCCTGATCCGACGTTTCTCGCCAAAAATGAATTACCCACCAAAAGATGGGGCCCTTGGAGAATATGCCCCCTGAAGGAGGATGTCTCTCTATGTCCAGTAGAGAGCCTCAAGGTCTATCTTCGCAGAACTTCAAACTTTGGTGGAGGCCAACTCTTCAAAGGAGAAACATCGGGCAGCGACCTGTCACTGAAACAATTAAGAGCGAAAATCACCTACTTCATTCGCAGAGCGGATCCGAACAGTACACCCGCTGGTCATGATCCTAGAAAAGTGGCATCTTCTCTGAACTTCTTTCAGAGCATGGACTTTGAGAGCCTTAAAAACTTTACGGGCTGGAAGTCCTCGCGAGTTTTCTTTAAACATTATGCGAAACAAGTGCACGAAATCAAACATTTTGTGGTAGCCGCAGGTAGTGTTATGAAACCTGCACCTAACTCTGCGTAGAACAGTGAGTTATTTGGGACTCTAACTCTTCGGGTGCCTATGTTGACCCTCGAGTGATTCATAGTGATGTCTAAAAACACTTAGTGCTTTTATAACTGTTCTTATCCCAGGTGAAATGTCATAGTGTTACACAAGTGCCGCATGCCTTGAGCATGATGTGTTATTTAAAGACTTGCGTTCCTCGAGAACGAGTACCTACTAATCCTGAAATTCCCTTTCAGATTCAAGAGCAAGCCTTTATTTCTATGTACATTATTATTACTGTAAATGAACTTTACTTTTGCTGTAAATTATTTAATTTCTGCATTGTGAAATAAAATTTCTATTTTATTACTTATGCGTCTCTTTCAGCTCCTACTTACTATGAAATACATACTGTCATAGTTTTATTTATTCCTCCTTTCTTATGGTCATGAAGAATTTAAGATGTCTATCCTTAAATTATATTCACCTTGTCTCAGTAAGGTTCCTACTCGAATACTTACTTCTGATAATCAGGAGATGAATCCTACACACAGTGCCCAACCACCACTGACCTACTCAGAATGTTCCTATACAAATATCAAACATTCTGCTTCATCTCTAAGCTCTTAAAGAGCTCTTCTGTCAAGATGAATAGTCCTTCAATACCACTTTGACGTCGGCATAGCCCATGGGAACTTCCTACCAATGGGGGGCAGGATACTTCGTTCCTATGGTTCTTATCTAAGATTACTTTGCTATTTTGTCAATGCCTAGGCACTTAACTCTGGGGGGAAAATCTACCACGATACATTGATTCTCTGGTACTCTTCCATCAGGACGCCATGGCTTGAGCCCAAAAAAACGGATTTTGAGCGAAGCGAAAAATCTATTTTTGGGTGAGATAGCCATGGCGTCCTGATGGACCCTCCCTACTACTTCGTCAGTTTGTTCCCACCCTACACAATTGTATCATGGTGATGGGCAGCAACTGGCGCCAGGATAAAGACGCTCGTGACGTCATTAGAGCAATGGCGTCCGTTTGTTTACGTCTCGAGTATCAGTAGTAGCCACGAGTGAGATTAGCTGTGGAACGGCTCCCAGCTATTCTCAGCCCTTACACACCGAAGCGTTAACTCTGTTCGGGGTGGAGATAGCTATGTGGCACGACCAGACATGCGTGTCCCCTGTTGTATTACGATGTCTTAAAGGGAAACCTTTGAGATACTCGCTCCAGAAGTTAGAATTCTGTGATAACCTGTGGTTAAATTCTCTGGGAATATCTTAGTAGTCTTATACCCAAGGAAGCTACCAAACAGGAACCTTCCATCAG
>NC_090761.1:17594141-17876206 GCF_036898095.1 Palaemon carinicauda
ACTGATTCCCAGCGTCAGAAACAACGTTTTTCCGCCAGCAAAGGATGGTTCGCGAAGTTTCAGAATCGCTTCGCCCTGAAAAGCGTTTCCCTGCATGGCGAGGCTGCTTCCACTGACACTGCCGCTGCTGAAACTTACGTGAACCAGACGTTCAAGAATAATATCGCCGAAGGTGGATACAAGCCGGAACAACTGTTTAATATGGATGAGGACCGGCTTGTTTTGGAAGAGAATGCCGTCGCGAACTTTCCTGTTCAAAGAAGAAGCCAAAGCCTCTGGCTTTAAAGCATTCAAAGATCGCGTTACCCTCGTGATGTGTGGCAATGCTGCTGGATTTTTGCTAAAGCCGGGGCTTATTTACAATTTGAAAAATAAGAATAAGAATCTCCTTCCCGTGTACTGGATGCATAATCCAAAAGCATGGATTACGAAGATGCTGACCTCCAACTGGTTCCACCAGTGTTTCATCCCGCAAGTCAGTCAATATCTCTTAGAGAAGGGCTTGCCATTCAAGATCCTTCTCCTTATGGATAACGCTGGTGGACACGCAACTGACCTGTCGCGTGAGGGCGTTCAGGTTGAGTTCCTGCCACCCAACACCACGTCATTAATTCAACCGATGAACCAGGGGGTTATCAGGGCGTTCAAGGCCCTCTACACGAAGAATACCTTGGCGGACCTCGTTGCGTGTGTGGATGCTGCCCAAGAAGATGAAGATGAAGATTTTAATTTGAAGGCGTACTGGCAGCAGTACACCATAGCCACGTGCCTGCAGAACATTCAGAAGGCACTGCAGGAAATGAAACCTGCAACCGTTAATGCGAGCTGGAAGAAGTTGTGGCCCCCAGATTGTTTACGACGACGAGGGATTTACTCCGTCTGAAATCCAACACTCTGCAATACGCAAATCTGTGCAGTTGGCTGCGATAATTGGAGGCGACGGGTTTGGCGACATGACGACTGAAGACGTCGACGAGTTGTTGGACTGCCATTCCCAGCCGCTAACTGACGCAGACCTAGAAGACCTGACGAAATTGGCCAGTGAAGAAGAGAGCGAAACACAGGAAGAGACCCAAGAAAATGTTGAAGAAACGGGCTTAACATTAGAACGGCTTGCCAACGTCTGCAATCATATAAAGGAGGTGAAAGAAATGTTGCAAGAGTGGGACGAGGATATGGTTCGTTCTATGCAATTCTGCAACAAAATCGATGAAGACATGACTCCCTACAGGATGCTCTAAGAGCGAAAAAAGAAGCAGCAGCAGCAACTTCCGATCACAATGTTCTTCCAGCCTCGCAAAAAGAGCCAGTTCCTCCTGTAACTACGCCTTCGGAAGAAATTGAAGAAGTTTCCCAGGAAGAAGTTGAAGAGGTGTCCCAGGAAAAGACACCTCCGTCTGAAGAGACGTAAAATATGACAAATTCGAAGATAATTTGTATTTTTCCTAACCATACAAACCTTAGCTATTTACAAAGGGTATTACTTTTAGCACAGCTGAAATGACGAGCTAATAGTTTTTAACGAGGGTTAATTACCCCCGCGCTAGTTAGCGGGGGGTGGGGAAGGGTAGCTTGCTACCCCTCCCCCCTCCACACACCGGTGACTTGCTTCACTTCACTTAGAGGTAGGACTAGACTTGGGGGTCAGGGATGGCGGGCACATATGTGTAAATAGCTAAGGTTTGTATGGTTAGGAAAAATACAAATTATCTTCGAATTTGTCATTTGTTCCGTAACCGAAATACAAACCACGCTATTTACAAAGGGTGACTTACCCCTTAGGAAGGGTGGAAAGTCCCCAGCCTTACTGACTTCGGCTTGCCTGGGGGCTCGATCCCTCAGTGAGCAGCACTAGAGAGAGGGAGCCCCTGTACCTCACAGGTTCCTAGCATCGCTAGGAACGAGTGGCCTACATAAGTAGTGTGAGGAGGAGAGTGTGACTCGTCCTATGAAGTTGACCTTGAGACCTTCAGATAGGAATCATAGGATAGGACGTTCCCCATACCACCTCGTCAGGGTATGGGAGACGCAACAGTATTAAGCTTAATACTAGGAGCACAAAGAAGCATGGGTTACCTGCAGAGGTCGAGGTCAGCTATGCGAGGACCAGGATGCTGCTTCCCCAAGAGAGGGGAGAATGAAGAAAGAAGTAAGGGTCAGACATACTCTTTCATTCACACAGACTAAGACCGGGTAACAACGCCCTCAACCTACTGCTACTTGTCCAAAAAGGAGCCTGAGGTTAGACCAGCTGTTGTGCAGCCACCACAGGGCCGATAGAGAACGTATCGAGGCTCCTGTGGGTCACGTCTTGCAGGTAGTGGGCTGTGAAGGTCGTTTGACGCTTCCAGACCCCAGCTTGAAGTACCTGCGTCACAGAGAAGTTTCTCTTGAAGGCAGGGATGTAGCAATACCCCTGACATCGTGGGCCCGAGGGCGACGTGACGGAGGAGGGTCAGGATTCAGGGCATGGTGGATAACCCTTCGAATCCAAGCAGAGAAGGTGTTCCTGGTGACCCTCCTCTTTGTCCTGCCTGTGCTCACAAACAAAGCTCGCACATGAGGACGGACTGCAGCCGTTTCTCTTCAAGTAGTACCTCAGACACCTCACTGGGCATAGTAGCAGCTGGTCTGGGTCGTTTGTTACAGAACGGAGACTCGCGATCCTGAAAGAGTCGAACCGAGGATCCGGCACTCCAGGATTCTGAGTCTTGGCCACAAACTCAGGGACGAACATGAATGTTACCTCCCCCCATCCCCTTGAATGGGCGATGTCGTACGAGAGACCATGAAGTTCACTAACTCGCTTGCCGAGGCCAAGGCGAGTAGGAAAGCCGTCTTCCAAGACAGGTGGCGATCGGAGGCCTGGCGTAATGGCTCGAAGGGAGGTCTCTTGAGAGACCTGAGGACTCGAACCACGTTCCAAGGAGGGGGTCTCACTTCCGACTGGGGGCAGGTAAGCTCATAACTACGTATGAGTAAAGAGAGTTCTAGCGATGAAGAAATATCCACGCCCTTCAATCTGAAGGCCAAGCTTAAGGCTGAGCGATAGCCTTTCACTGCCGAGACAGAAAGGCGCATTTCTTCTCGCAGATACACAAGGAAGTCCGCTATTGCTGGAATAGTGGCATCGAGTGGAGAGATACCCCATCCACGACACCAACCACAAAAGACTCTCCACTTCGCTTGGTAGACTCCCTCAGAGGACCTTCGCAGGTGCCGAGACATTCTCTCCGCAACCTGTAGCGAAAAGCCTCTCTCCGCGAGGAGACGCTGGATAGTCTCCAGGCGTGAAGCCAAAGCGAGGCTACGGCCCTGTGAGGGACACCGGAGTGGGGTTGTCTGAGAAGCTCGTGTCGTGGAGGAAGCTCCCTTGGGAGTTCCGTCAGGAGTTGCAGAAGGTCCGGAAACCATTCCGCGTGATGCCATAGCGGAGCTACTAGAGTCATGGAACAGTTGACCGATAGTCTGGTCCTGTTGAGCACCCCTTCTCATCAGACAGAATGGTGGGAAGGCGTATATGTCGATGTTGTCCCACCGTTGCTGGAAAGCATCTTGCCAGAGTGCCTTGGGGTCCGGGACTGGTGAGCAGTACAGGGGCAGCTTGAAGTTCAAGGCTGTCGCGAACAAGTCCACCGTCGGGGAACCCCACAAAGTCAGGACTTTGTTGGCTATCTGAAGATCCAAAGACCACTCGGTACTCACTATCTGCGAAGCCCTGCTCAGACTGTCGGCGAGCACATTCCTCTTGCCAGGAATGAAGCGAGCTGATAGTGTTATCGAGTGGGTTTCGGTCCACCTCAGAGTCTCTACTGCAAGATGGGATAGCTGTTGCGAAAAAGTGCCTCCCTGCTTGTTGATATAAGCCACTACCGTGGTGTTGTCGCTCATCACCACCACGGAGTGACCCGCCAGGAGCCGTTGGAACTGTTGAAGGGCCAGAAAGACGGCCTTCAATTCTAGCAGGTTGATGTGTAGGCACTTTTCTGATTCTGACCAAAGGCCTGAGGCCCTCTGGTTCAGAACGAGCGCCCCCCACCCTTCTTTTGACGCGTCCGAGAACAGAGTCAATTCCGGGGGGAGGACGAGAAGACTCACTCCCTTTCGCAGGTTCTCGTCGGACAGCCACCACCGCAAGTCCGTCTGTTCCAGAGACCCCATTGGGATCAGAATGTCCGGGGAATCGGATCCTTGATTCCACCGGGACTTGAGCCGCCATTGAAGGGATCTCATCCTAAGGCGGCTGTTTGGAACCAGACGGGCCAGGGAGGATAGGTGGCCTAAGAGACGCAACCACGATTGGGCGGGGAGTTCTTTTCGCCTGAGGAAAGGTTCCGCCACCCTCCTCAGCCTTGCTATCCGGTCGTCTGATGGAAAGGCTTTGTGGAGATTGGTGTCTATTAGCATGCCTAGATAAACCAGTCGTTGGGACGGCTGCAGAAAGGACTTCTCGAGGTTTACCACGATCCCCAGATCCTGGCAAAGATCTAGAAGCCTGTCTCGGTGTCGAAGAAGGGTCGACTCCGAGTCTGCTCGGATCAGCCAATCGTCTAGGTAACGAAGAAGACGAATGCCGTTCCTGTGCGCCCAAGTCGAAATCAGGGTGAACACTCTGGTGAACACCTGAGGAGCTGTGGAGAGACCGAAACACAGCACCTTGAACTGGTAGATCTTGTTGTCTAGGCAGAATCTCAGGTACTTCCTGGAAGACGGATGGATTGGGATCTGGAAGTACGCATCCTTTAGATCCAGTGTACACATGAAGTCTTGTGGTCTCACCGCAAGTCTGACCGTGTCTGCTGTCTCCATGCTGAACCGGGTTTGTTTGACAAACCTGTTCAGAGCTGAGAGATCGATGATGGGTCTCCAGCCTCCAGTAGCCTTCTTTACAAGAAAGAGTCGACTGAAGAAGCCTGGAGAGCCGTCCACGACCTCCTGGAGAGCACCCTTCTCGAACATGGTCTCGACTTCGGCCTGAAGGGCCAGCCCCTTTGCCGATCCCATGGCATAGGAGCTCAACGACACTGGATTCGCTGTCAGGGGAGGTTGAGATGACGTGAACGGGACGCGATAACCTTGGCCGATCACTGAGACCGTCCAAGCATCGGCCCCGTGATGTTGCCACCTGCGGACGCAACGCTGAAGGCATCCCCCCACAGGTGGACACGCAGGGGGACTGCCACCCCTAGGGCTTGCGGCCGCGGCCGCCACCCCTAGAAGTCTTGCCTCCCCTGGAGGACTTACCTCCCCTCTTGACCTTGGCTGGAAAGGGCTGGGGCTTAGACACCACTTTCTTAGCTGCCGGTGCCTGTTTGGGAGCCTTACGAGGCTGTTGCTGCTGTTGTGGCGGGGCTGGAGGCTTATAGGGCCGAGTTGTAAGGGCCCTGTGGAGGAGGGAGTCCGTGCTGGATTTCCTCCACCTCTCAGCCGTTCTCTCCAAGTCTTGAGGCTCAAACAGGCTCTCCCCCAGGAGGGAGGCATGTCGGAGCCTACACACATCTACGGCGGGGACCTTCGGATGGAATCTCTCGGACACAGCATCGCGACGCTTCAACACCGAGTTGGCCCACAGGGTGGTAACCTGGTGCGCCAAAAACTCGATGGAGCGGGTGCCCGAGAGCAAGAAGGTCTCTAGGGCCTTCCTATTGGTCTCCTTGGACAAGTCCTCCGATCGCAATAGGATACCCAGAGATCCTAACCAGAAGTCCAGCCACGAAGTGGCCTGCATGGCACACTTAGCGACCTTCTCGTGGTTAAGGATCTCTGCCGCCGAGAACGACACCTGCCGGGCAGAGAGTTTCTCCAAGGGAACTCCCTTCGCCAGCTCCTCCACAGAGTGATGGAGAGGAAGAGCGAGGTTGTGCTCACCCAGGATCTCGAAATACCTCCTCTGCTGAAGGCGAGGAGGAGGGATGAGTTTGTTCCCGGCAGTGGAACGACTGGAGGAGGCAAGAAGTGCGAGCTGAGCATTGGCCCTAGCTCTGGCACTCTTCAGCCCCCGAGACCAGGGCAGAGCTGCACTGGTCTTAGGGGCCTTCCGAACGTCAAACACTTCATCCAGAATCGTGTCTTTGCCTTCACGGGGGGGGGGGGGGGATGACTGGATCCGTAAGACTGTTAAGTTGCCTTATCAGGCTTAGGACCTGCCAGAAGGCATGTTCGGACTCTTGCTGTTCTCCTCCCTACGGGCTGGCAGCTAAGTCTCCTGCCCCAGGAATCTCTTCCTGGGGTGATACGTGGACATTCCCCTGGGTAGTCGTGGGTTTCTGACGAATCCTTGCAGAGGATTTAGGGATGGTCTTGGAATCCTTGGGTTCCCTCCTGGGAGGGATACAGGATCCCAACAACGAGGTTCGAGGGGCCCCTTCCTCACGAGACGATTCTCCTGCCTGAAGCGAAGTCTCCCCCGCTGGTGCCGAGGGGAAGACTACCGCCCCACTGGACTCACCTGAGGACGGAAAGGCCTCGTCCACGGGAGAAGGAGAGAGTACTCGTGCAGGAGAGGGGACCCTCGAGACCGACCTCTTGGGAACCAACTTCGCCCTGGGGGAAGTCACCACGAAGTCCACTCCTCTCTTTCTCTTCAGCGTAGGAGAGACAGCCGCTGGTTTGTTACCCTGGCCGGCGAGTGCTGGTTTCATAACCCTCACTAACACCCGTGCCAGCGGACCAAACCAAGTCTGCTGCTCCAAGGACACAGAGTCCGAAATCCTCGCTAAGGTGAAAGGGATCGGGCGATCCTTTGGAGTGGACACGACGGTACCTGCCTGAAAAGAAGGTGGGGAAGAATGCTGTACTGACCTGTCTTCGTCCTGCACTACCAACCTGTGCTTGGATGGAGGTGATCCCGAGTGCCGTCTAGGAGCACGCGTCCCTGCTGCTACCACCGGCTGAGGAATTCGCCGCGAACTATGGTCGCGCGAGGGCGAACGGTCGCGCGGGTGATCGCGCGGGTGATCGCGCGGGCGCACAAGCGAGCGGTCGCGCGGGCGCAGGCGAGTGGGCGTGAGGGTGGGCAGGTAAATGAACACGTGTCCGAGGCGACGAACGCAAGCGATGGCGCGACGGCGAGGGATCGTGCTGCCGCGTAGGTGAAGAAGATCGCTGGCGATAATGACGGCGTGATGGTAAGCGATGGCGAGCAGCATGTGTAGGTGAATGATCGCGTGATAGGGTGCGATGGTGATCAGCATCCGCAAGAGGGCGATCGTTCAGGGATGTGCGATGAGGAGCAGCATGCGTAAGCGGGCAATCGTGCAGGGTTGTGCGATGGCGAGCAGCATGCGCAGGTGAATGATCGCGTGAAAGGGTGCGATGGTGATCAGAATCCGCAGGAGGGCGATCGTTCAGGGTTGTGCGATGAGGAGCAGCATGCGTAAGCGGGCGATCGTGCAGGGTTGTGCGATGGCGAGCAGCATGCGCAGGTGAATGATCGCGTGAAAGGGTGCGATGGTGATCAGCATCCGCAGGAGGGCGATCGTTCAGGGTTGTGCGATGAGGAGCAGCATGCGTAAGCGGGCGATCGTGCAGGGTTGTGCGATGGCGAGCAGCATGCGCAGGTGAATGATCGCGTGAAAGGGTGCGATGGTGATCAGCATCCGCAGGAAGGCGATCGTTCAGGGTTGTGCGATGAGGAGCAGCATGCGTAAGCAGGCGATCATGCAGGGTCGTGCGATGGCGAGCAGCATGTGTAGGTGATCGCTGGCGAGCTGGTGATCGCTGGCGAGCAGAAGGTCGACGCGTGTCCTGTGAGAGGACAGGTGGTGCGGCGCGTTCACGAGCAGGAACGGGAAGATCGCTGGCGCGTTGGCGAACATGTGTTTCTGACACACGCGCAGCACGATGTTGCGTAGCCACAGGACCAGGTGGATGGTGAGCAGGGAGTTCAGCAGGAACTAAAGGGTGGTCAGAGACCGCAGGGCGATGGTCCTCAAATGAGCGCTGACGCTCGGAAGAGAGCTGACGAGCAGGAGAGCGCTGGCGAGGGGGGCGAACATCAGGAGAGAGCCGACGAGCAGGTGAGCGTCGGCAAGCAGGAGAGACTTGGCGAGCAGGAGATCGTCGACGAGCAGGAGATCGCTGGCGAGCAGGAGAGCGCTTGTGCGCTAGCCCTGCTCGCGTAAGGGAAGAATCCCTTAGCCCCGAAGGGACCGTTGCCCGTCGGGTGACGAGTTCTCCAGAAGGCGAAGATCCGGCAGGAGATGGTGAGCGGTCTGCAGAGAGGTTCAAGGAGGGCGGAGCAGTCGGTTGAGGCTGACGAGGAGAGTCCCCCCCGGAGGACGAAGACCCAAAAAGGCGCCTCTTAGTCCCCCTGTAAGGGGAAGGGAGGCCCTTGTGGCGTAGAGGGCGGTGAGCCTTACGGCGGAGGCGGCCTCGGGGGAGATCGTCGGGACCATCGGTCCTCCGAAGGGGAGTCTCCGTCAAAACACTTCCCTCAGAAGGAAGCTGGGCAGCAGTCGAGACCGAAGGACTCACTTCCCCCTTCGAAGGATGCACGGAAGGAGGAGGAGAGCCTTGAGCACCATCACCAGAAACAGCACCTGCGTCGGAAGGCCCAGCCACGTCGGAGGCCTCTGTCACCACGACGTCGACAATAGACAGAGGGTCTACCTCCGCTACCACCGGCGACTGTTTAACAGCGGCCCCCAACGAGACAAGGTCAATAAGAGCGACCCTGGAGGGCAAGCCCTTAAGCCCCAGGGAAGACCAAATCTGTAAAAGATCATCACTGGATAAGGCATTATTATCAATAACATCCCCCTAGGGAAGAAGGGGGAACCGCCTCGCTATGGGAGGCGACGCCCTCTCCCCCCCACCGAAGGTAGGGAAACAGAACAAGGGCCTGCGCTCCCACTCGGACGACTCTCCTTAGGAGGCGGACG
Organism: Palaemon carinicauda; assembly: GCF_036898095.1. Lineage (NCBI taxonomy): Eukaryota > Metazoa > Arthropoda > Malacostraca > Decapoda > Palaemonidae > Palaemon > Palaemon carinicauda. The sequence goes on from NC_090761.1 coordinate 17,603,024, forward strand.
AGGGGGAGCTTCGGAGGAGGTTTGGGTGGCGGAAGAAGAGTCCCGAGAACCTTCCTCCTTCAAGGCTAACCCCGGAGGAGAACGGTCTCTCTTGGACTTCTTCTTACGCCGACGGCCAAACCTCTCCCACTGGGAGGCAGACCACTCCCTGCACTCACGGCACATGTTATCCTGGTCGCACCGTCGGCCCCGACATTGAGGGCAGAGGGTGTGAGGATCCGTAATAACGTCCGACATGAAAGTCCCACAAGGACGGCCGGCAACTCCAGGGCATGTACGCATAGTAAATAAAAGAAAATAACTGAAGGTCAACTTGCAACCAATCACACAAGCTGAAAAGAAAAAGCAGAAAATTAAAGGCTGTCACGAAGGCGATGAACAGACACGTCTGATCACCGCCGAGCCAAAAGTGAAGTGAAGCAAGTCACCGGTGTGTGGAGGGGGGAGGGGTAGCAAGCTACCCTTCCCCACCCCCCGCTAACTAGCGCGGGGGTAATTAACCCTCGTTAAAAACTATTGGCTCGTCATTTCAGCTGCGCTAAAAGTAATACCCTTTGTAAATAGCATGGTTTGTATTTCGGTTACGGAACAAACTATCATTGGCTGCACAGTAGAAGACATCATCAGCTTCATCATCATCATTTCTACTGTGCAGCAAATTCATCGCCATAATCATTCAAGTTTTTCTTCAACTTCTTTTGTGGTGAGTACAGTAACAATCTTTATTTTTTACTTTAATATTCTAACATTTTAATATTTGTGCCTGTTTTAGTTTAGTATGCATTAAGTTAAAGGGAAGGTTTTAAAAGTCTGAAGAGTATACATGTTGTAACCTATCATATTTTTTTTTGTTTAAAATTTACATTTACATACATAAAACACACACACACACACACACACACACACACTCTCTCTCTCTCTCTCTCTCTCTCTCTCTCTCTCTCTCTCTCTCTCTCTCTCTCTCTCTCTCTCTCTTGTAAATTGTTTTCCTGCTTTGCTGCGTATGTACTGTATGATTTTATATAGATACGGTAAATAATATTTGTAATATGTTATTTTCCTTAGTAAAATAAATTTTTGAATATACTTACCCGATGATCATGTAGCTGCAACTCTGTTGCCCGACAGAAAAAACCTACGGTCGGGATACGCCAGCGATCGCTATACAGGTGGGGGTGTACAACAACAGCGCCATCTGTCGAGTAGGTACTCAGGTACTTCTTGTCAACAAGAACCAATTTTCTCCTCGGTCCACTGGGTCTCTATGGGGAGGAAGGGAGGGTCCTTAAATTCATGATCATCGGGTAAGTATATTCAAAAATTTATTTTACTAAGGAAAATAACATTTTTCAATATTAATCTTACCCGATGATCATGTAGCTGATTCACACCCAGGGGGGTGGGTGGAGACCAGCATACATGTTAACATTAGAAGCTAAGTATCCCGTATTTCATTTTAGCAGTTATTCAAAATAACGACATAAAATAAATAAGTACCTGGTAAGGAAGTCGACTTGAACCATTACTCTGCCTTTTTAAGTACGTCTTCCTTACTGAGCCTCGCGATCCTCTTAGGATGCTGAGCGACTCCTAGGTGCTGAAGTATGAAGGGCTGCAACCCATACTAAAGGACCTCATCACAACCTCTAATCTAGGCGCTTCTCAAGAAAGAATTTGACCACCCGCCAAATCAACCAGGATGCGAAAGGCTTCTTAGCCTTCCGTACAACCCAAAAACAACAATAAAAAGCATTTCAAGAGAAAGATTAAAAAAGGTTATGGAATTATGGGAATGTAGTGGTTGAGCCCTCACCTACTACTGCACTCGCTGCTACGAATGGTCCCAGGGTGTAGCAGTTCTCGTAAAGAGACTGGACATCTTTAAGGTAAAATGATGCGAACACTGACTTGCTTCTCCAATAGGTTGCATCCATTACACTCTGCAGAGAACGGTTCTGTTTGAAGGCCACTGAAGTAGCGACAGCTCTAACTTCATGTGTCCTTACCTTCAGCAAAGCATGGTCTTCCTCCTTCAGATGAGAATGGGCTTCTCTAATCAAAAGTCTGATGTAATAAGAAACTGCGTTCTTCGACATCGGTAAAGAAGGTTTCTTAATAGAACACCATAAAGCTTCTGATTGTCCTCGTAATGGCTTTGTACGTCTTAAATAGTACTTAAGAGCTCTTACTGGGCATAGTACTCTCTCTTGTTCGTTTCCAACCAAACTGGACAGGCTTGGAATCTCGAACGATTTGGGCCAAGGACGAGAAGGGAGCTCATTTTTAGCTAAAAAACCAAGCTGTAAGGAACATGTAGCCGTTTCAGATGTAAAACCTATGTTCCTGCTGAAGGCGTGTATCTCACTGACTCTTTTAGCTGTTGCCAAGCAAACGAGGAAAAGAGTCTTCAAAGTGAGATCTTTAAAAGAGGCTGATTGAAGCGGTTCGAACCTTGCTGACATCAGGAACCTTAAAACCACGTCTAAGTTCCAACCTGGTGTGGCTAACCGACGCTCCTTTGAGGTCTCAAAAGACTTAAGGAGGTCCTGTAGATCTTTGTTGGTGGAAAGATCTAAGCCTCTGTGGCGGAAGACTGCTGCCAACATGCTTCTGTAACCTTTGATCGTAGGAGCTGATAGGGATCTTACATTCCTTAGGTGTAAAAGGAAGTCAGCTATCTGCGTTACAGAGGTACTGGTTGAGGAAACTGAATTCGCCTTGCACCAGCTTCGGAAGACTTCCCATTTTGACTGGTAGACCTTGAGAGTGGATGTCCTCCTTGCTCTGGCAATCGCTCTGGCTGCCTCCTTCGAAAAGCCTCTAGCTCTTGAGAGTCTTTCGATAGTCTGAAGGCAGTCAGACGAAGAGCGTGGAGGCTTGGGTGTACCTTCTTTACGTGCGGCTGACGCAGAAGGTCCACTCTTAGGGGAAGAGTCCTGGGAACGTCTACTAGCCATTGCAGTACCTCGGTGAACCATTCTCTCGCGGGCCAGAGGGGAGCAACCAACGTCAACCGTGTCCCTTCGTGAGAGGCGAACTTCTGCAGTACCTTGTTGACAATCTTGAACGGGGGGAACGCATACAGGTCTAGATGGGACCAATCCAGAAGAAAGGCATCTACGTGAACTGCTGCTGGGTCCGGAATCGGTGAGCAATAATTTGGGAGCCTCTTGGTCATCGAGGTAGCGAACAGATCTATGGTGGGCTGACCCCACAGGGCCCATAGTCTGCTGCAAACATTATTGTGAAGGGTCCACTCTGTAGGGATGACCTGACCCTTCCGGCTGAGGCGGTCTGCCATGACATTCATGTCGCCTTGAATGAACCTCGTTACAAGCGATATCTTTCGATCTCTTGACCAGGTGAGGAGGTCCCTTGCGATCTCGAACAACTTCCTCGAATGAGTCCCTCCTTGCTTGGAGATGTACGCCAAGGCTGTAGTGTTGTCGGAGTTCACCTCCACCACCTTGCCTAGAAGGAGGGACTTGAAGCTTCTCAAGGCCAGATGAACTGCCAGTAGCTCCTTGCAGTTAATGTGAAGTGCTCTTTGATCCGGATTCCACGTGCCCGAGCATTCCCGTCCGTCCAGTGTCGCACCCCAGCCCGTGTCTGATGCGTCCGAGAAGAGAAGGTGGTCGGGGGTCTGAACAGCCAGTGGTAGACCTTCCTTGAGAAGAATGCTGTTCTTCCACCAAGTCAGTGCAGACTTCATCTCTTCGGATATAGGAACTGAGACCGCTTCTAGCGTCATGTCCTTTCTCCAGTGAGCAGCTAGATGATACTGAAGGGGTCGGAGGTGGAGTCTCCCTAACGCGATGAACTGGGCCAGCGATGAAAGCGTCCCTATTAGACACATCCACTGTCTGACTGAACATCGGTTCCTTTTCAGCATGCTCTGGATGCATTCTTGGGCTTGACTGATTCTGGGGGCCGACGGAAAAGCCCGAAAAGCTCGACTCTGAATCTCCATACCTAGATAGACTATAGTTTGGGATGGGACGAGTTGGGACTTTTCTACATTGACCAGGAGACCCAATTCCTTGGTCAGATCCATAGTCCATTTGAGATTCTCCAGACAGCGACGACTTGACGGAGCTCTTAAAAGCCAGTCGTCCAAATAGAGGGAGGCTCTGATGTCTGCCAAATGCAGGAATTTGGCAATATTCCTCATCAGTTTGGTAAACACAAGAGGTGCCGTGCTTAGGCCAAAGCACAGAGCTTGGAACTGGTAAACGACCTTTCCAAAGACGAACCTTAGGAAAGGTTGGGAGTCTGGATGGACGGGGACGTGAAAGTACGCGTCCTTTAGGTCCAACGAGACCATCCAGTCTTCCTTCCTGACCGATGCTAGCACCGACTTCGTCGTCTCCATGGTGAACGTCTGCTTGGTGACAAAGGCATTGAGAGCACTGACGTCCAGCACCGGTCTCCACCCTCCTGTCTTCTTCGCTACTAAGAAGAGACGGTTGAAGAAGCCCGGGGATTGATGGTCCCGGACTATGACTACCGCTCCCTTTTGTAGCAAGAGAGACACCTCTTGCTGTAAAGCTAGCCTCTTGTCCTCCTCTTTGTACCTGGGAGAGAGGTCGATGGGAGTAGTTGCTAGAGGGGGCTTGCGCAAGAATGGAATCCTGTACCCCTCTCTGAGCAACTTCACAGACTGTGCGTCTGCACCCCTGTTCTCCCAAGCCTGCCAGTAGTTCTTGAGCCTGGCTCCCACTGCCGTCTGGAGAGGTTGGCAGTCAGACTCTGCCTTTTGAGGACTTGGAACCCTTCTTCTTTTTGCCACGTTGACTATCGGCACGGGTACCTCCTCTGCTGGAGGTTCTGCCACGAAAGGGCGGAATGAACCTAGACGCTGGTGTGTCCATCCTAGGTCTAGGCACGGAAGGTAAAGCTGTGACTTTACGTGCGGATGAAGCCACCAGGTCATGGGTATCCTTCTGGATCAACGGCAGCAATCCCCTTGATCAGCTCTTCAGGAAAGAGACACTTGGAAAGCGGAGCAAACATCAACTCTGACTTCTGACATGGTGTGATCCCCGCCGACAAGAAGGAGCAAAGGTGATCTCGCTTCTTAAGAACTCCAGACACGTACGAAGCCGCAAGCTCGCCAGACCCATCCCGAATGGCTTTGTCCATGCATGACATGATGAGCATGGCAGAGTCCTTATCCGAAAGGGAGGTCTTTCTGCTTAACGCTCCCAAACACCAGTCCAGGAAGTTGAAGATCTCAAAAGCACGAAAAACTCCCTTCAAAAGATGGTCCATATCCGAAAAGGTCCAGCAAATCTTGGAGCGTCTCATAGCCAGTCTGCGGGGAGAGTCTACCAGACTTGAGAAGTCGCCCTGGGCAGAGGCAGGAACTCCCAAGCCGGGATCTTCTCCCGTGGCATACCAGACGCTAGATTTGGAAGCAAGCTTGGTCGGTGGAAAGATGAAGGATGTCTTCCCAAGTTGCTTCTTGGACTGCAACCACTCTCCCAGTACCCTTAAAGCTCTCTTGGATGAGCGCGCGAGTACGAGCTTCGTAAAGGCAGGAGCTGCTGACTGCATGCCTAAAGAGAACTCAGAGGGAGGTGAGCGCGGGGTTGCAGACACAAACTGGTCCGGATACAACTCCTTAAACAGGGCAAGGACTTTCCTAAAGTCTAAGGAGGGAGGCGTAGTCTTGGGTTCCTCTATGTCGGAGTGTTGATCGTCCAAATGCGCAGCTTCGTCGTCATCAGAGACTCCTTCATCCGAATGCTGAGGAGGAAGCGGCAAAGGAGGAGAAGAAAGCTGAACGGCTGAATCCGGCAGCACGGGTGCATGCATAGCTGCACTGGATCCAACATCATGCCGCTGCTGGTCAGTCTGAGAGCTGGCAACAACAAAAGCGGAGTGATGGTGCGTGGTGGGGACTGCCGTGGGTTGCGGAGACTGCCGCATTGCGTCAAAACACGGCAGCTTGACAGCACCTTCCCACTGCTGATGCGGTAGCTCACGCATGTCAACGGAGGGTGCCGCACGTCGGCTAACGTCAACATGCGTCTGGCAGGGTCGACTGCGCATCGGTGGTGGAGCTCTCACAGCCGGAGTGTGGGAGCAGGCAGCCGCAGTGTCTGCTGAGCGCACAACCGTGGCAGGTTGTAGGTTAACAGGTGCAGTGTCAACCTTCTCAGCACGATACTCCTGCATGAATGAAGCTAGCTGAGTCTGCATAGACTGCAGCATAGACCACTTAGGGTCTACCGCGGATGGTGCGGCAACAGACGGAGTGATTGCCTGCTGCGGAACCACTCTACCTCTCTTGGGAGGTGTGCAGTCTTCGGAAGACTGCGGCGAGTCCGAACTGACCCAGTGGCTACACCTGGGCCGTTGGACTCGCTCGGAAGGGACCTTGCGCTTGAGAGGTCGTGAGACCTTGGTCCAGCGTTTCTGCCGAGAAACTTCTTCCACAGACGAGGAATGAATGGGCTTACTCGTCTGTTTGTGGATGTGACGATCTCTGCAAGATACGTCCGCAACCACTGAGGGTACATCTGTACGCTGATCAAGGCCTGTCGAACCCTTTGGTCCTTCGACATTGCTTCTCCCCTGGGCTTGGGAGCTTGCAAGAGGTCCCGGACTGGGAGGACGACTGGCACGAACAGATGCACCCTCATGCGTAACACTGACACTGACACTTTTCACCGCACTTGCACTCACTACACTTCCCACTGCACTTTTCTCCTTCAACTCTTTGACATCGGCCAAGAGTTGATTGCGGTCATTAGCTAATGACTCCACTCTGTCACCAAGAGCCTGAATGGCACGCATCATGTCCGCCATCGAGGGTTGCTGAGAGCTAGTAGAAGGGTCGGGAGTCACCACTACAGGGGAAGGAATAGGTTGAGGGGCATGGGGAGAGGAAAAATCAAAAGAGCGAGACGAACTCCTCCTGATCCTATCCTTCTCTAGCCTACGTGCATTCTTAAGGAATTCATTAAAATCGAATTCCGAAAGCCCAGCGCATTCCTCACATCGATCTTCCAATTGACAGGATTTACCCCTACAATTGGAACAAACGGTGTGAGGATCTATAGAGGCCTTCGGAAGACGCCTAGAACAGTCCCTAGCGCTACACTGCCTGTACTTGGGGACTTGAGTATGGTCAGACATCTTGAATTAGCCAAAGGGGGGAATCCAAAATCTATCCAAGTCGTCAACAAATAATCCAAATCTAATCAAAAAAGCTTGATAAGGTAATGATAATAACTCCTGTACAGCGAAAGCTAATATCTAGAGAGAATACATCACCAAAAAGCGTGAAATCAACTCCAGAAACAACAGCGTATCAAGTAGGTCTTGCCGGTGGCACGACAGAGGAAAAATTGGTTCTTGTTGACAAGAAGTACCTGAGTACCTACTCGACAGATGGCGCTGTTGTTGTACACCCCCACCTGTATAGCGATCGCTGGCGTATCCCGACCGTAGGTTTTTTCTGTCGGGCAACAGAGTTGCAGCTACATGATCATCGGGTAAGTATATTGAAAAAACATATTTTCTAAAAGCTTTTACTGTAATATCATTATTTATCACTTTCATCATGTGCATTAAATGCCTTCTTTGTTTACTGAGCGTGGTTGTTTATTGAGCGTACTTTATGACGCCGTCGTTTCAGGCGGCGTCATAAAGAAAAACATTTCATTTGGAAGTCCTGAGAAAAATTAAGTAAAACATTGGTAATAACAAAATCAACATACTGTATAATCAATATAATCGATGCAAAAACTAACCTATACACAGATGTGTACACTAAATGCGTTTGTTTCTTCATTATGATCAGAGATAAACGTAAACAAAACATTGGTTGCCATTTTTTATCGTGCTTTTTGGCGTGTTTAGGAAACGCATGATATAAAATCGCCTTTAATATTTGTGCCTGTTTTAGTTTAGGGTACTGTAGTACATGCATTAAGTGTTCTGTACATTAAAGGGTAGTTTATAACAGTACTACGTACAAGGGAAGGTTTTAAAAGTCTGAATATACATGTTAAATAAAAAGGGTAAATATGGTGTCACTACTTCGCGGATTTTCACCTATCTCGGTCGGGTCTGGAACCTATCTACCGCGATAAACGAGGGCTCACTGTAAGCCTTCTTCTTGGCACCCCTGATCCCGTAGAAGAGGTCTAGAACCATGTCCTTGCCCTCAGCAAGAACCTGATCCGGCTCCCCCTGGGAGTAAATCTTCCGAATACACGAAAGAACCTGCAAAAAGACAGTTCAAATTTTTCTAATTTAAGGGGGAGATCTTGGGGCTGGCAGATGCAGGCAGAATGTTCCGAGTCGTCATTGAAAGGTTCTTCCTCCTCCAAACTCACACCCAAAGGAGCCCAAGAGGGGGTCACAGTCGTCAACTGTCTTCTTAGCAGAGTAATGAGCCCTCGGAGGAAGGTCGCTCTGCTCCAGTCTTATGGAGACGATGTGGAAACCGACAGACCTTACCTTTGAACTGGTTCCTCGGACGTCAAGCAATAGTTCTTAGGCAAGGTCTTCATGTCGTTCCTATCCTCCAACCAGATATTAAAGTCCTCGAGAAGGGAGGAACTCTCCTTCCTCTACAAATCTTTGGGCCTTCCGTCCTTGAAGAAAGCAGGAGGAGGAGCAGGTGCCTACACCACTGAGGCGGCTGGTTCCTGACAGTCCAAATCTATAGGCACAAGCTTATAGTTGTCGGTAAAGGAGACCTTCCTAAGAGACCTTGAACCTCTGCTGGTCCTGGGGTGGATAGAGTTTCCCAGAATAGGAGTGGCTGCCTGATGACCCCACTTCCTTTTGTACAGTTCGATGGGAATAATGGCCAACCTTTTCCACTCAGCGTCCCGACTAGTGTTGGAGGCCTTACTGATCAGGTACTTCTGGTACCTAGAGGTCCGTTGAGGGGACGGAAGGCAGGGCACTGCCAACGGAGAAACCTACTTAGCAGAACTGCTATGCCTGGGGTCAGGCAGAGGACTACTCCTCCCTGAGGAACTCTCAACCTCAAGTGGGATGGAGAGAGTACCTCCAGGGGTACTACTGGAGGGTCGTAGGTTGGTGCTGAGACTGCCAGCCGCACTGCCTGCACCAGGTCGGAAAACCATGGAGCATCCCTCAAGAAGCTGACGGGACTCGAAGGAGCACCACAAGATTATTTCCTAGGCTTAAGTGGATTGCCTAGGAAAGGTACAGTACAAGCGGATGAACCATTGTGCCCTTCTCCCTGCTCTGCTTCCCTAGGGAAGCAAGCGCGGTCGGCTTGACAATCATGTGCACCTGCACTCTCGCTACCCACCATAGTAGAGTAAGCTGGGATTGCAAATGCTGCCAAAGAAGCATTTCCCTGAAACCAGGATTGCTCACCCTTTTGATGACGAGGGGAGCACTGGCGAGTGCACATGTATCAGCATGTACAGGTAAGATACTACAATCTACCTGTACTTCTTGCCTTGCCACCTGAGCGTAGCGAGCTGGAAAGCGAGCTACCGAGGTAGCGCTCACCTGAGGTGCGCACGAAGTTAAAACTTGTGCTTTCAAGTAAGAAAACTAACCATGGTGAAACAAAGCCCATTTTCTCTTACTATTGTCTGGTCGTAGAAAACTGAACTAGAGTGTACAGTAACCAATTTTGGTGACTCGGAAGTTTGTATCTGTGTGGGAATAAAAACTACGGTAACTACAGGGAGCGACCACTCAGGGCAAGGGCATCTTTCCCACAAATAGGAAGGTTATCTGGCACCTGGGGCTGTAGAACTGAGCCCCTACCGCAAGAAGCTGGCGAAGGGTAGCCCTCCTACGAACGGGAGGGTTGACTGACACCTAGAAGTGGACCTACGGGTATGTACTGCACTTTGCTCCCCTTTGGTGGGCTGCGCATGCCCAGACAGAAGCTCTGCATCATGAACTGCCAGTGGAATATAGCCAAAGCTAGTTCCTGGGTTCACCAAAACAGGGATCCACCAACAAGTGACCCCTAGGGGTACTTGTCCGCATCTGATCACGTTCATACACCGAAGCAGAACGAACGTAGAATGGCCAAGCAGACACCGAGGTCAGAACAGATGGAGACACAAGGACTCTTTCAGTACAGGACCTACAGTCTCTCGAGGGGAGGATTGAAACCAACCCCTGGGAGTCAGCTATGTACTATCACTGTGTCCCTAACCGAAGGAGCCCCAAGGAAAGACAGAGCTGACGCATTGTGTCAGCAGAAAGAGACTCCCAATACCTGAAGTCGGCACTGCTTCTCAAGGGGAAGCACCGGCGACTTCAGGACCACAAGGTTGTCCTGGGGTCAAAGGACCGTCACTCATACTCAATAAATCCCCAGGGGAGACCGATCGAGCAGAGTCAGAGAGGAAGGCACGAGCTGACATAGTCAGACAGCGAGGTTTCTTTACCTTCGAGGATGAACTTGAAAGGGAAGAATCCCTCTTTGGCTTCTTCCGTCGCCTACCCTTGACATGAAGGTGCCACAATGGTGCCGTTTAATGCCAAGACAAACCCACATGGTTAATCTCCACGGTCACACGTTTTGTAAAGAAAGAAAGTTTTTTTTTTTTATTTTCTTGGCTAGTTGCTATATTCATGAACCAAGTAACAGTTTTGTAGGTGGGAATGTTAGTATGTTTGTTCTCTACCGACCGAACTGTAATAAAAAGTAACGTACAGTTACTAGTGAGGGTGTGAGCAGGGTAGTCGGTCTATCCCCTGCTCCCCCTCAGCTAATTAGCGGTAGGTAGTTACATCTCACTTAAAAGTCTTAAGGCTATTTTCTGAAATATACCTCCACTCCCCTGTAAAGAGAAGAATGGTTTATATACTGTATAGCGCCAGATAAATATCTTTTCATCCTAAAAATGATATTTTAATTATAAAATAAATTTTTGAATATACTTACCCGGTGAATATATAATATGCAACTCTGCGGCTCGACAGAAAACACACTCAAAAAACTCGCGAGCGATCGCTATGAAGGTTGCGGGTGTGCCCACCAGCGCCAACTGTCGGCCAGATACCACTCTTGTATGTAAACAAAACCTTCAATTCTTCTCGTCCCGCTGCGTCTCTATTGGGGAGGAAGGGAGGGTCATTTAATTTATATATTCACCGGGTAAGTATATTCAAAAATTTATTTTATAATTAAAATATCATTTTTAAATATTTAACTTAGCCGGTGAATATATAATAGCTGATTCACACCCAAGGAGGTGGGTAGAGACCAGAGTTAATTATGTTTACAGCGTATAAGCTAAGAGTTTTTTCATTTTGACAGTTATCAATATAACAAAACCAAAATAAATAGGTACCTGGTAAGGAAGTTGACTTAGACGATTACTCTGCCTTGTAAGTCTGTCTTCCTCACGGAGCCCAGCGATCCTCTTAGGATGCTGACAGACTCCCAGGAGCTGAAGTATCAAGGGCTGCAACCCATACAACAGGACCTCATCAAACCCCTAATCTGGGCGCTCTCAAGAAATGACTTTGACCACCCGCCAAATCAACCAGGATGCCAAAGGCTTCTTAGCCTTCCGAACAACCCATAAAAACAATATTAAAAACATTTCAAGAGACAGATTAAAAGGATATGGAATTAGGGAAGTGTAGTGGTTGAACCCTCACCCACTACTGCACTCGCTGCTACGAATGGACCCAGTGTGTAGCAGTCCTCGTAAAGAGTCTGGACATCTTTCAAGTAAAATGACGCGAACACTGACTTGCTTCTCCAAAAGGTCGCGTCCATGATACTTTGCAGAGATCTATTTTGCTTGAAGGCCACGGAAGTTGCTATAGCTCTAATCTCGTGCGTCTTAACCTTAAGCAAAGATCGGTCTTCCTCACTCAAGTGGGAATGAGCTTCTCATATTAAAAATCTGATAAAATATGACAAAGCATTCTTTGACATAGGTAAGGATGGTTTCTTAACCGAACACCATAACGCTTCAGATTTACCTCGTAAAGGCTTAGTACGAGCTAAATAGAACTTAAGAGCTCTAACGGGGCATAATACTCTCTCTAGTTCGTTGCCTACGATCTCTGATAAGCTAGGAATATCAAAAGATTTAGGCCAAGGACGAGAAGGCAGTTCATTCTTGGCCAGGAAACCAAGTTGAAGAGAACAAGTGGCTTTTTCTGTTGAAAAACCGATGTTCTTGCTGAAGGCATGAAGCTCACTGACTCTTTTAGCCGAGGCCAAGCACACCAGGAAAAGAGTCTTAAGAGTGAGATCCTTCAGGGAGGCTGAATGTAAAGGCTCAAACCTGTCTGACATGAGGAATCTTAGGACCACGTCTAAGTTCCATCCAGGTGTAGCCAAACGACGTTCCTTAGAGGTCTCAAAAGACTTAAGGAGATCTTGTAGATCTTTATTGTTGGAAAGATCTAAGCCTCTAAGCCGGAAGACCGAAGCCAACATGCTCCTGTAGCCCTTGATCGTGGGAGCTGAAAGGGAGCGAACTCTTCTCAGGTATAAGAGAAAATCAGCGATTTGGGCTACAGAGGTACTGGACGAGGATACAGATACTGACTTGCACCAGTCTCGGAAGATTTCCCACTTTGATTGGTAAACTCTAATGGTAGAAGCTCTCCTCGCTCTTGCAATCGCACTGGCTGCCTCCTTCAAAAAGCCTCTAGCTCTAGAGAGTCTTTCGATAGTCTGAAGGCAGTCAGACGAAGAGCGTGGAGGCTTTGGTGTACCTTCTTTACGTGGGGCTGACGTAATAGGTCTACTCTTAGAGGAAGACTTCTTGGAAAGTCTACCAGCCATCGAAGTACCTCGGTGAACCATTCTCTCGCGGGCCAGAGGGGAGCAACTAACGTCAACCTTGTCCCTTCGTGAGAGGCGAATTTCTGCAGTACCTTGTTGACAATCTTGAATGGTGGGAATGCGTATAGGTCTAGGTGAGACCAATCTAGGAGAAAGGCATCTATATGTATTGCTGCTGGGTCTGGGACTGGAGAGCAATAGATTGGAAGCCTCTTGGTCATCGAGGTTGCAAAGAGGTCTATGGTGGGTTGACCCCAAGTCGCCCAAAGCCTCTTGCACACATCCTTGTGGAGGGTCCATTCGGTAGGAATTACCTGACCTCTCCGACTGAGGCAATCTGCTAGAACGTTCAAGTCGCCCTGGATAAACCTCGTTACCAGGGAGATGCCTCGATCTCTTGACCAGATGAGCAGGTCCCTTGCGATCTTGTACAGTGTCAGGGAGTGGGTGCCTCCTTGTTTGGAAATGTACGCCAAGGCTGTGGTGTTGTCCGAGTTGATCTCCACCACTTTGTCTCGAAGGAGACTCTCGAAGCTCATCAAGGCCAGGTGAACTGCCAAAAGCTCCTTGCCGTTGATGTGCATGCTTCTCTGACTTGAGGTCCACAGACCTGAGCATTCCCGACCGTCCAGTGTCGCACCCCAACCCAAATCCGATGCGTCTGGGAATAGAACGTGGTTTGGTTTCTGAACTGCTAGAGGAAGTCCCTCTCGTAGACTGATATTGTCTTTCCACCAATTCAGGCAAGCCTTTACTGTTTCGGAAATCGGGATCGAGACCGCCTCTAGCGTCTTGTCCTTTTTCCAGTGAAAAGCTAGATGGAATTGTAGAGGTCGGAGGTGTAGCCTTCCTAGCGAGACAAACTGCTCCAGGGATGATAGAGTTCCTACTAGACTCATCCAATTCCTGACTGAGCAACGTTCTCTCTTCAACATCCTTTGGATTACGAGCAGGGCTTGATCTATTCTGGGGGCAGACGGAAAAGCCCGAAAAACTGGACTGCGAATCTCCATCCCTAAATACAGTATAGTTTGGGATGGGATCAGCTGTGACTTTTCCATGTTGACCAGAAGTCCCAATTCCTTGGTCAGATCCAATGTCCAATTGAGATCCTTCAGACAGCGATGACTGGACGAGGCTCTGAGAAGCCAGTCGTCCAAATAAAGGGAGGCTCGGATACCCGATAAATGGAGGAATTTTGCCACATTCCTCATAAGCCTCGTAAACACGAGAGGAGCAGGACTTAGGCCAAAGCACAGGGCCCGAAACTGGTACACCACATTGTCGAACACAAATCTCAGAAAAGGTTGGGAATCTGAGTGAATGGGGATGTGGAAGTAAGCGTCTCTTAGGTTGAGAGAGACCATCCAGTCTCCCTTTCTGACCGCTGCTAAGACTGACTTCGTGGTCTCCATGGTGAACTTTGTCTTTGTGACAAAGACGTTCAGAGCACTGACGTCTAGCACCGGTCTCCAACCTCCTGTCTTCTTCGGTACTAGGAAGAGACGGTTGTAAAACCCCGGTGATTGAAGGTCCGAGACTTTGACCACCGCTCCCTTCTCTAGCAAAAGAGACACTTCTAGTTTCAGGGCTTGTCTCTTTGCTTCCTCTCGGTACCTGGGAGAGAGATCGATGGGGGAAGTCGCTAGAGGAGGTTTGCGTACAAATGGGATTTTGTACCCCTCTCTGAACAACCTCACAGACTGTTGATCTGCGCCTCTCTTCTCCCAGGCTCGCCAGAAGTTCTTGAGTCTGGCACCTACTGCTGTCTGAAGCTGCGGGCAGTCAGACTCTGCCACGCGAGGACTTGGCTCCTTTCCTCTTTCCTCTCTTTCCTTCGGCACGAGTACTTCCCCTGCTGGGGGCTCTGCCACGAAAGGGCGGAATAAACCTGGACGCTGGAGTGTCTATCCTAGGTCTAGCAGAAAAGGCAGACGAAGGGGTCCCTTTGCAAGCCGAGGACGCAACCAAGTCATGGGTGTCCTTCTGCACTAGAGACAACGCTATGTCCTTAACCAAAAGTTCAGGAAACAAGAACTTAGACAAAGGGGCAAAGAGTAGCTCAGATCGCTGACAGGGCGTCACTCCTGCTGACAGAAAAGAGCACAGAGACTCTCGTTTCTTTAGGACTCCTGAAGTAAACGAGGAGGAGAGCTCATTGGATCCATCGCGGATGGCCTTATCCATGCAGGACATAATGAGTAAGGAGACATCTCTATCGGCCGATGAGATTTTCCTACTCAAGGCTCCCAAACACCAGTCAAGGATGTTGAAAACTTCAAACGCCCTAAAAATGCCTTCAAGTAGATGGTCAAGGTCTGAGGATGACCAACTAATCTTCGAGCGTCTCATGGCTAGGCGGCGGGGAGAGTCTACAAGACTTGAGAAGTCGCCCTGGGCAGAGGCAGGAACTCCCAAGCCGAGAACTTCTCCCGTGGCATACCAGACGCTCGATCTAGACGAGAATTTAGATGGGGGGAAGGCAAAGGCCGTCTTCCCTAAACTCCTCTTGGTTTCCAACCAATCGCCTAACAGCCGTAAAGCTCTCTTGGATGAGCGAGAGAGAACGAGTTTTGTAAAGGCTGGCATGTCAGCAGGTACGCCTAAAACAAACTCAGACGGCGGCGAACGAGGAGCCACAGAGACAAAGTGTTCAGGAAACAACTCTTTAAAAATGAGCATGACTTTTTTAAAGTCCATAGATGGCGGAACTGCTCTAGGCTCATCAATATCTGAAGGATGATCCTCAGGCTGAGGGTCAGCAACGTCCTCATCCGAAAGTTCCTCATCTGACAACTGATGAGAAACAAGCAAAGGGGTTGGCAATGCTTGGCACGCAGCGTCCACCCGCACTGGTGCATAAGTGGCGGACCAGGACGCAGCGTCCTGAGACTGCTTGACAGTCTGAGAACTGTCAACAACAACAGGTGCGTGAGGACGCACAGCGTCCACCCGAGACTGCTTAGACCGTCTGGGTTGTGCAGTCAAAACAACTCTAGGTTGCGGAAGTTGACGCACAGCGTCAAAACAAGTCAACTCCAATGGTTGGCGAACGTCCCGAACGTCACCAGGTGCATCAGCGAGTTGCCTAACGTCCACATGTGGCTGAAAATCCACACGAGACCGCATCGAGTGTGGTACTACCCCAACCGTTTGACGTGAGATGGCTACACCAACGTCAACAGAACGCACAACAGAACGCTTGGGTGGCTGAAGGCCAGGATCTCGATGAGATAAACGGCTAGGCTCAACGGAAACCTTATCGGCATTGTAGTCTTCCATAAGGGACGCAAGCTTAGACTGCATCTCCTGCAGTATAACCCATTTAGGGTCCACGGGAATGGGTGCGGTAACAGACGGGGTTAGCGTCTGAGACGGCACAACTTTGCCTTGCTTAGGCGGCGAGCAGTCATCCGATGACTGCAACGGGTCCGAACTGTCCCAATGACTACATCCAGGACGTTGGACCTGTCCTGAAGGGACCGACTTCCGTTTAAGAGGCCTAGAAACCTTGCTCCACGGTTTCTTGCGTGAAAAGCCTTCGGAAGACGAGGTAAAAATGGGCTCTCTCGTCTTATGGTAGGGGCGATCTTGGTGAGATACGCCTGATACCATAGAGGGAACGTCTGTTCGCTGATCAAGGCCTCTCGAACCCATAAGTCGTACGACATTACTTCTCCCCTGGGCTTGGGAGCTTGCAAGAGGTCCCGGACTAGGTGAACGACAGGCACGAACAGACGAACCCTCGGTCGCAACACTGTTCACAACACTTTGCGCACTAATCACTTTCCCACTTTCCGCCGTGGCACTATGGCACTTAAGTTCCTTCACGTCAGCCATGAGTTGATTACGGTCACTTGCCAACGCTTCAACTTTCTCCCCCAAGGCATGAATAGCACGTAACATGTCTTGCATAGACGGTTCCTGAGTGCTAGAAGGGGGGTTAGGAACAACCACTACAGGGGAAGGATTAGGTTCAGGGGCATGTGGAGAGGAAAAATCTACAGACCTAGATGAACTTCTCCTTACCCTATCTCTCTCTAGTCTACGTGCATATTTATCGTATTCGAGCCAATCGAATTCCGAAAGGCCCACGCATTCCTCACACCGATCTCCCAATTGACAGGTTTTACCCCGACAATTGGAACAAACAGTATGTGGGTCGAGAGAAGCCTTTGGAAGACGCCTACTACAGTCCCTAGCATTACACTTTCGAAATCTAGGTACTTGAGAAGGGTCAGCCATTTTGAATTAGTCAAAGAAAATTCCAAAAACAATCCAAGTCATCAACAAATAATCCGAATCAATAAAGAGTTCAAGAGTTTATGTTGAGGAAAAACACCTGTACTGCGAAAGCTCAAACCAAAATAAAGTACTTCACCAAATAAGATGAGAAAACTCCAGGTTCTACAGCGAGTATGAATACGTCTTGTCGTCAACGTCGACAGAGAAGAATTGAAGGTTTTGTTTACATACAAGAGTGGTATCTGGCCGACAGTTGGCGCTGGTGGGCACACCCGCAACCTTCATAGCGATCGCTCGCGAGTTTTTTGAGTGTGTTTTCTGTCGAGCCGCAGAGTTGCAGCTATTATATATTCACCGGCTAAGTTAAATATTTAAAATTTAAAGAATGAAAAAATGTTTTAGGAGACTTTTACATTTGATGTCACTTTTGGCCCTAGAAGCTGAAACTACAAAAAACAATTGCTCTTTCTCCATCAAAGCCCACATTTCAGGGATCTCCCTGCAATTTCATAACCTGGTGTAAGGGCTACCAAAAATGGTCTTCAAGGACTGCTCTCTGCTCTTTGGACTCAGAAATTTTAACACTGCATCTAAATTCTAGGAGACAAAATTAAACTTGGGTAGATCTTCGATACAAAAGGATAAAAAACATCCATAGTGAATGTATGTTGGTGAGATCTGATTTTGTGTTTTGTAGTACTATTATTATTATTATCATTATTATTGTTATTACTTGCTAAGCTACAACCCTAGTTGGAAAAGCAGGATGCTATAAGCCCAGGGGCCCCAACAGGGAATATAGCCCAGTGATGAAAGGAAACAAGGAAAAACAAAATATTCTAAGAAGAGTAACAACATTAAAAAAAAATTTCCTCTATAAACTATAACAAAACAAGAGGAAGAGAAATTAGATAGAATAGTGTGCCCGAGTGTACCCTTAAGCAAGAGAAGTATAACCCAAGACGGTGGAAGACCATGGTACACAGGCTATGGCACTACCCAAGAATAGAGAACAATGGTTCGATTTGAAGTGTCTTTCTACTAAAAGAGCTGGTTTCCATAGCTAAGTGTCTCTTCTACCCTTACCAAGAGGAAAGCAGTCACTGAACAATTATAGTGCAGTAGTTAACCTCTTGGGTGAAGAAGAACTGTTTGGTGATTTCAGCGTTGTCAGGTGTATGAGGACAGAGGAGAATCTGTAAAGAAAAGGTCAGACTATTCGGTGTATGTGTAGGAAAAGGGAAAGTGAACCGTAACCAGAGAGAGGGATCCAATGCAGTACTGTCTGGCCAGACAAAGGATCCCATAACTCTCTAGCGGTAGTATCTCAACATAGATCTATAACCCTTGATAGTGGCAACCATGGAACCTTTGGTAAGTCTTGAAAAATGAAATAACTTAATGATATTGTCCATAGGGGAGTTGGTAGCAAGATAAGCTTTGGACTCACACCAATTGAAGTACTGTACAGAGCCAATTGTTGTCAGTACAGAGATGGGATGAAGATTCTCTTGAAAGTAAGTGTGGAAAGCTTAGAGAATTTAGAAAACCCTTTCGCTTGAGTAAATTGTGGAGTCTTTACATTCAGTCAGTCAGCTCAAGAATGAAGGGATTCTGATGTACTGTACTCTATCAGGTGCCCAAGTGGTTGTTTGAGCTCTTTCATTACAAGTAGAATCTGAGGACAATCTGGTAGTAGAGGCCAGATGTCTGTGGATAGCTCCCTCTGATGTAAGAATGGTGCTCTGAGAACCTAGGCCACTGAGTGGTTCTTGCAGAATGCTAGGGTTGCAGCATGACCACAGATATGTGCTCTACGGGGAATCCTTGGCAACACTTTCCCTAAGGATTTATATGCTCTCATGATAGTTTCTCTTAGCTAAAAGGAAATTATCTTTCTGGACACTTTTTGGTGTGCCTTGTTCTCACAAATAAATTAGAAATTTTAGGCATAAGATTGGCAGCCCTCTTTAAATATTTTCTGATTGCTCTTACGGGACCGAGTAAAAGATTATCCATGTTATCAGTTACCTGTTTGGGAGACAGTATCGCGAAAGAATCAATTCTGATGTTATTTTCGACCGGATTTTGGGTTTTGCCCATAAACTCAGGAACAAAAGATAAGAGTTAATTTGTTCCCATGTCTGGAATGTGACATTAGGTGAGATAGACCCTGTAGTTTGCTTACTCTCTTGGCCAAAACTAAGGCAAGGAGAAAGATGATCTTCAGAATAAAAGCCCTGTCCAAGGCTTTATGCATGGGTTCACAGGGGCTTTCTTTAAGGACCTAAGAACCTTTGTCACGTCCCATGATGGGGTTTTGAATTTCCACGGAGGACAAGTCTACTCAAAACTCTTAATGAAAGCAGAAAGTTCCTATGAAGAGGAGAAATACAGCCCTTTCAGTTTGAATACCTGGCTTGAGGCCGAGCGGTAGCCCTTTACAGAAATGACTCGTTCCCCAGGAACATTAAAAAGTCAGCAATC
Source organism: Palaemon carinicauda (assembly GCF_036898095.1). Taxonomy (NCBI): domain Eukaryota; kingdom Metazoa; phylum Arthropoda; class Malacostraca; order Decapoda; family Palaemonidae; genus Palaemon; species Palaemon carinicauda. The sequence goes on from NC_090761.1 coordinate 17,622,528, forward strand.
GGGGGGAAAGTGGCCTTAAGTGTGGCAATATTCTCTCTCTATGACACCAATCACAGAAGAATTTTCACTTGGCATGGTAGACTGCTGCAGTCGACTTTCGGTGGTATCTGGAAAGTTGTTTCGCATTTGATCTTGTGAAGCCTTTCTTTCAGAGATGCTGGAAAGTCTCCAGCCATGAAGTGATAGGCTGTGAACTGCTTCATGGAATTTTCTTACATGCGGTTGACATAGTAAGTCTGGCTATTCTAGATGTTCTCTTGGAACGTCCAAGATAAGTTCCAGCAGGTCTGAATACCACTCCACTGTTGGCAATTTTGCTGCTACTAGCGTTACTCTGACTTCTCGTGATGTTTGGACTCTGTTCGGGACCTGAGAATCAGACAGAACGGAGGGAATGCATTAAAGTCCAGCTGGTTCCATGAGTGCGGGAAGGCATCTTCCATTGCTACTGCTGGGTCTGGGACAGGAAAGAAATACATTGGGTCTTTGTTCAGGTGAGTGGCAAACATGTCTAAAGATGGAACCCTACAAAGTCACAAGTCTCTTTGCCACTAGAGAAAGTGAAGACCATTCGGAACCAACTATCGTCCTATTGTCCCTGGCTGACTCAGGTAGTCTGCAATGACGTTCCTATTCTAGGGGATAAACCTCACCAAGAGGGATACTGCATTGGTTTGTGCCCATTTGTGCATCCACTTCTAGCTGGCATAATAGGAGAGAGGTTGCGCCTCCTTATTTGGAGATGTCGGCTGCTACCGTGGAGTTGTCGCTCATCGCCACCACGGAGAGACCTTTGAGAGTTTATGAAAAGTGGAGTAACACTAGGTGCACTAGTTTCATCTCTAAATAATTTATCTGCTCCCTTCCTAGGTAAGCACCCCACCCTCAGCGAGAAGCATTCAAGAATAGAAGGTATTTTGGGGGAGAAACCTGAAGGGGTGTTTCTGCTAATAGGCTCTCCTCTCTCAGCCATTTTAGATTTGTCACAACCTCCTGGGGCCCCGACAGCAGGGTTGCAGGGTGATCAGATGTCTGAAATCACTGGCTCTTTAGAGCCCACTGCACCTAGCAAAGATGCATTCTCCCAAAGGTACTACAATAGGTTCTCCAACAAGATGTGTCCTAGGAGCTTTTGCCAAGAGCAAGCAGGAAGCAATTTCCCATCCATAAAGGTCTCTGCTAACTTCCTGAATTTCATTACCCTGTCAGCAGATGGAAAAGCTCTAACCTGGACTGAGTTGATATTCATGCTTATGTACCTGATGGACTGTCGAGGGACAAGACCTGACTTCTCTAATTTTAGTTGGATCTCCACCTTCTTGAGAAGGAGATGAGATTCTTGTGCTCTATAAGCAAGGTTAGGGTCTGCTAGGAGAAGCCACCCGTCTAGATACCTCAAAAGCCTGATGCCCATGGCATGAGGCCATGCTGAGACAATGCTTTTAGTACTTGTTGGAGAATTGGTAATGTTACTCCACTTTGTAAATGTGTTTGTGGTAGCTCATGTCCAACTGATTGCCGCCCAATTTCCATAACTCCCACATTATCTAAAGTGTTTGAACGTCTTTCGGCAAAACGTCTTAATAGGTTTGCTTAAGGAAATCATCTGTTCCCTAGTTTGCAATTTGATTTTTGTAAAGGCCTTGGAGCATGTGATGCCCTTCTTACAATCTCCAATGCTGTACAGAAATCCCTTGATTATGGTCAGGAAGTTTGTGTGATTGGCCTTAATTTTAGTGCTGCCTTTGACTGTGTTAATCATGAGGCCCTTGTTTTCATACTCAAACAGTTGGGAGTGGGTGGGTCATTTCTGAGCATTATTATTGATTTTTCAAGTAACAGATCTCAAAGAGTAGTTGTTGATGGTCACCTTAGTGAGTATAGGAATGTGATATCTGGTGTTCCACACGGTAGTGTTCTTGGCCCATTGCAGTACTTATCATCTTATATACACATGATATGTGGTTTAGCCTAGAATACAAGTTTGTTGCATATGCAGATGATGCTACTCTCTTTGCATCATTTCAATCTTCTAAATGTAGATCTGGGGTTACTGAATCTCTTAATAGAGATCTAGCTAAAATTAGTGCATGGTGCAAATTATGGATGAAGTAGAATCCTAACAAAACTCAAAGTATGATTGTAAATAGGTCAAGAACATGGGCTCATCAACATCCGGATCTCAGCATTGATATTGTTTCTTTAACTTTGTATAACTTTTAAAATTCTACGTGTGATTCTCGACTACAAATTTAATTTTGAGAAACACATTAGGTCTGTGTCTTCTTCAATTGCACAAAAGATTGGCTTATTGAGAAAGTCTTTTAAGACTTTCGGTGATCAATCTATTCTGAAGAAGTGTTTTAATTCTTTCATTCTATCTTGTTTTGAGTATTGTTCTCCTGCTTGATCTTCAGCTGCTGATTCTCATCTTAATTTGTTGGACATGAACTTACAATCTATCAAATTTCTTATTCCTGATCTAGATATTAATCTTTGGTTCCCCATCATGAGGCTCAATACTACACAGTATTCTAGAAGTTTTATTCCAGCTGTGGCCAACTTGTGGAATGATCTTCCTCATAGGGTAGTTGAAACAGTAGAACTTCAAAAGTTCAAAGTTGCAGCAAATGTTTTTATGTTGAACAGGCTGACATAAGTATTTTTTATAGTCTATATATGAATCATCTGTTTTAATGTTAATAATGTTTTTTAAAATATTCTATTTAAATTTTTCATTACTTCTTATATCGTTTATTTATTTACTTGTTTCCTTTCCTCACTGGGCTATTTTTCCCTGTTGAAGCCCTTGGCCTCATAGCATCTTGCTTTTCCAACTAGGGTTGTAGCTTGGCTAATAATAATAATAATAATAATAATAATAATAATAATAATATTGACAGGCCAAAGCATAGCACCCTGGACAGGAAGATTCTGTCTTGAAAGGGAAACCTTAAGTACTTCCTTGAGGCAGGATGGATGGGGACCTGAAAGTACACATCCTTTAGGTAAATGGTCAGAAGGAAGTCGTTCTTCCTGATGGCCAGAAGAATGGTGGCCAGCGTCTCCATTTTGAATCTTTGTTTGTAAAACAGATTCATATGGGTCACGTCTATGACATGTCTCCAACCTCCCATCAGCTTCTCCCTTCTCCACTAAAAACAGATTTCTGAGGAAACCCAGGGAGTGGTTTAATACTTCTTCCACGGCTCCTTTGGCCAACATCTTGCCCACCTCCTCTAGTGAGAGAATGTCCTTTATTGAGCCTATTGAATAGTATGGTTGGGTTGTAAGAGTCCGAGTCATAGGGGAAGGAGAGTTTATGAATGGGACTCAATACAGTAAACCTCGACATACGAGTGTCCCAACATAATAGAAATTTGAGATACGAGGAAAATTTAAAGAAAATTTTTGCCCCGAGATATGAGACAAATTTGAGATACGAGGATACAAGACGGTTCCCTATGCGGCCGCTAGGTAGCCGAGTGTGCGAGAGGCTGCTCACAAGGACAGCATCGCTCGCTCTTTCCCGTCGGATCTCCGTCGCGTAAAGTTATCTCTGAGCATCGGCCATAGTGTTTGCATTTTTATGAGTTTTTTGTGTTAATACAGAATTAAGTGAATAAGCAATGGGTCCAAAGCAAGCAAGTGCAAACAATGGTAGTGAAAAGAAAAAGCGCATGATGACAATTGAGATAAAGCATTAAATACTGTAATCGAAAAACATGAGAGTGGTGTAAGAGTGACTGAGCTGGCTAGCCAATATGAGAGGAGTACATCACCAATATGTACCATCCTTAATCAGAAGGATGCTATAAAGAGCACCAAGCCTTCCCAAGGACTAACCATCCTTTCCAAGCTGCGCAGTGATATTCATGACGAGATGTAGAGGCTTCTTTTAACATTTATCTTCAAGTACAGTAAGCTAATTCCATTTAAGTTAAATTTAAAGTTTAAGTTATGTTACGTAGTGTTACACATGTGTAGCATACCGAACGTGTTGCCGTCAAGTCTCCTCCCCTTTTTCTCTCCCTCCTCCTCCGCACACACCGCCGTTAGCTGCTACCGTCTGTCTCAAAGGTAAGAACTCCATAATAATGTCACATTTTATTGAAGATCATAACCAGTACATATGTATTTGTTATTTTGTGAGCGTAGGTTGTGAATTAGAACAATTAAAAACATGTTCTTCCACTCTAATACTGTATACTGTTTTTAGGCGTTTTTTCAGAGGGTGGAAACGGATGAATTTTTTATTTAGTTATTTTATATGGGAAAATTGATCCGACATACAAGCGAATTGACATACTGTACGAGCTCGGGTCCCGGAACGCATTAAGCTCATATCTCAAGGTATTACTGTACTCTAAACACTAAAGCTCTACTGTCCAGGGATCAGCCCCAAAGAACAGCCACCTGAGCCAATGGCTTTGTAGGGATCCCCATATTGGTGGTAAGTTGAGGATATGCCCTACCTAGCAGGAGCCTCTACTCAGGGGGTGCAGCAACCGTAGGCAAAGGATCCGTCATAAGCATCAACTCAAAATCATCATGCCCATTCTCAACACTAGGTGACAAGACATTAACAAAGTTAAGGATATCAATTCTTAAATTATGGCTGCTGTCCTCTCTGACCAAGGGCCTCAGGAGATCAAGACACGAAGGAGCAGAATGAGGGATAATTTTCAGTGCAGTAACAAGTTTGGGCTTCTTGCCATTGATGGAAGAAGACGAGGAAGGAAAACGATCTCTCTCTTCTTGTTTCTTGCACAGATAATGAAAGCACAATTAGTGACAATGATATAGAAAAAGACACAAAGCACTGACGACTATGACGGTAATCCAGTGTGGATAAGCTTAAAGTTGTGATCGTAAAGGAGAGGAGGGGATGCCTCTTTTTAACAAAATGACCAGAAGAGAGTGAGATAAGCCATGCAGCAGCGCATTATGCTGCCATGCAGTGCAGTTACCTAGCAACCTATTGTGATGCAATCAAACCCTTATTCTTTTTTAATTGTCTGGTCATAAAAACCTGAACTAAGAGTAACCAAATTAAATGACTCAGAAGTTTGTATCCACGTGGGAATAAATACACTTGCGTCAACATGCTTATCTTGTGTGTTCCAAACTTAACCTTATTAATCAGTATATACAAGTCTTATTACACATTACAAAAGAAATCTTGCATCCACAGGCATACCATAAATGTTCAGATAAAAACCAATATAGAATTCTACTACCATTAAGAGCCTGATAAAAGATGTGGAAAAAAGAAATCATCATAAAGAACATAACATTCAAGTACTGTACCACACAGGTAGTCAACATGTTGCTTGACAAAGCAAAAAATAAAATTTTCCAACGCGGAGACCAAAATGTTTATACTGTACTGTACATTGTTGTGCTGTAGTGGCATTAAAATAGGAGGGCTACTCACAAATCTACTATTGATCCTTTCATTCTTCAGTTTGTCACCCAAAGCTGCACTTTCAAAACTTATAGCAAGAAAAATTTTGGATAAGACTTGGTGAAAAAATAAAATTTTGAAAAATACCCGACCTAAATTTGAAGCAAGTGATTAGTGTACAAGTAAACAGTAACGCATTAGTTTTTAACACCAAAACTTCTAACAATAAACTAGCCTTAAATTAAGTTGAAATGTCTACAAGAAACAGTAGATAAAATTTTATGTACATAGACAAACGACAAATCCCAAATTTTGATAAAACTTTGGATGTAACAGCTATCAGAATTGATCGTTTGAACCTTCCAATGATAATCTTATTATATCACATCTTTTGAATGGAATTCTACAATAAAACTTTCACCCACCACTTAATATTCTTATATTTGTAAAGAAATTGCAATAGTACGAGTTTGACATTTATTCGTCTCAAAGAATCTTATTCACAGTACTTACATTGTCATCTTAACGTTCTGAAAAAAAAAAAAAAAAAAGGATTAGCAAAAAAGAAAAAAAATGACAAATTTAGAAATATCTTTAATTTTTCCTAACTATACAAACCATGAGGTCTTTACCTCGGAGATATATTTCGGCAACAGCTGAAAATGACAAATTCAGAGATAATTTGTATCTTTCCCTAACTAACACAAACCTTTAGTTATTTATATGGATTATGCTTTTGGAGGAGCTGGAAGGTTGCCATTAGATTTAGAGTGCGAGGTGGCAAACCTACCTAACCACTAACAGTGGGTAGGTAAAGGGTGGCTGGGGGGTACCCAGCCACCTATAACTACTGACGGTTCAATGAACCACGTCACTTTTTGATTGCAGGCAGAACTTACGAGGGGACAGATGATGGCGTGTCAATTCATTTAAATAACTACAGGTTTGTATTAGTTAGGGAAAAATACAAATTATCTCCGAATATGACAAATTCGAAGATAATTTGTATTTTTCCTAACCATACAAACCTTAGCTATTTACAAAGGGTATTACTTTTAGCGTAGCTGAAATGGCGAGCCATTAGAATTTAACGAGGGTGTATTACCCCCGCGCTAGTTAGCGGGGGGGTAGGGGAGTGGTAGCTAGCTACCCCTCCTCCCCCTCACACACAGGTGAATACTCACTTTCACTTAGAGGTAGGACTTGTCTTGGGGGACAGGGCTGGCGGGCAAATATGTGTAAATAGCTAAGGTTTGTATGGTTAGGAAAAATACAAATTATCTTCGAATTTGTCATTTGTTCCGTAACCGAAATACAAACCACGCTATTTACAAAGGGTGACTTATCCCTTAGGAAGGGTGGAAAGTCCCCAGCCATACTGGCTTTGGCTTTACCCGGGGACTCAGAATCCGAGTGAGTCGCACTCGAGAAAAGGAGTCCCTGCACCTCACAAGTTCCTTGCTCCGCAAGGAACCATGTGGCCTACGTAAGCTTGTGTGTGAAGGAAGAAGTGTGACTCGTCCTAGGCAGTTGACCTGGAGTTCCAGAAGGAACTCTGGGTTAGGACGTTCCCAATACCACCTCGTTAGGGTATGGGGGACGCGACAGTATTGACTCAATACTCGGAACACAAGGAAGCATGGTTTACCTGCAGAGGTTCGAGGTCAGCTATGCAGAGACCAGGATGCTGCTTCCCCGTAGAGGGGATGATGAAGAAAGAAGTAAGGGCCAGACATACTTCTTTCGTTCATGCAGACTAAAACCTGATAACAATGCCCTCAACCTTCTGCTACCTGTCCAAAAGGGAGCCTGAGGTTAGACCAGCTGTTGTGTAGCCACCACAGAGCGATAGAAAACGTATCGAGACTCCTGTGGGTCACGCCCTGCAGGAAGCGGGCTGCAAAGGTCATCAGACGCTTCCAGACTCCAGCTTGTAGCACCTGCGTCACAGAGTAGTATTACTCGAAGGCGAGGGACGTTGCGATGTATCCAACATCGTGCTGTAGGGCGACGTGACGGGGGAGGATCTGAAGACAGGACGAGATGAATGTCCTTGAGTCCGGGCTGAAGAGGTATACTGGGGACTCTCCCCCCATGTCCTCCTTGTGTTCCCAAATCGGCTGCAACTGAGGACAAACTGCAGCTGTTCCCAGCGCTAACCTCTCGATTCCTTACTGGCAAGAAAGAGAAGGTCTTGGGACATCAGACACAGAATGGAGACTCGAAATCTTGAATGAATCGGACCGAAGGGCCGGGACCCTCAGATTCTGAGTCTAGCCAACAACTCAGGAGCGAGCCTGAATGTTGCCTTCCCCTCTTCCTTAGAAAGGGGGGAGTAGTAAGAGACCAAGAAGATTGCTTACACACTGGCCGTGGCCAGAGTGAGCAGAAGACCCAAGGCGGAATACAATCCGAGGCCTGTCGTAAAAGGGTCTTGAGAAGATCTCTTAAAGGACTAAAAGTCCGAGCCATGCTCCAAGTTGGAGGTCTTCCTCCGACTAGGGCAGGGACGATCGTAGCTTCGCATGAGCGAGGATAGATCCAGCGGGCAGGAAAAAATTATTCCTTTAAGCCTGAAGGTCAGGGAAAGGCTGAGCGACAGGCTTCATTGCCGAGAGCAGAAAGGAGTTTCCTCCCGCCGAAAGGCAATACAGTAAGACTGTTATTGCTGGAGAAGAGGCCTCAAGGGAAGAGGTATATCTCCCACGGCACCAACCACCTTAGACTCTTCACTTTGCCTGGGAGACCCCTGTGGATGACTATCGCAGATGACGCGACCTCCGTACCGCGACTGTAGCGGGTTGTCTCTTCTAGAGGAGGAAGCGTAGTGTCTCCAGGCATGAAGCCGAAGCGACGTCCCGGTTCGGGAGAGATGTCGCAGTGTGGTTGCTTGAGTAGTCTGCGCCGTGGGAGAAGCTCTCCCGGGAGATCCGTCAGGGGAAGCAGAGGGTCCAGAAACCGTTCTGCGCGTAGTCCCAGTGGAGCTCTCCCATTGAAAGGTTGACAGACAACCTGGTCTTGTTGAGGCCCATTGTCCGCAGACAAAAAGGAGGGAAGACGCAGGCGTCGAAGTTGTCCCACCATCACCGGAATGCATCTTGCCAGTGTCTCGGGGTCTGAGACTGGGGGGAAGACTAGCGGAAGCTTGAGGTTCCAAGCTGTCGCGATCAGGTCCCCCAGACCAGCACTTGCTGGTTACCCAAGGTCAAAGACCCCTAGGTACACTCTCTCTATGAGGCTCTGCTCGGATAGTCTAAGAGAAAACATTCCCCTGCCTGGAATGAGAGAGCCGATGGTGGTATTGAGAGAATCTCAATCATCCCGGTATCTCTACTGCAAGATGTGAAGGTGTGAAAATGCGTCCCCTGCTGGTTAGAATGAAGTCGACGCGCAACGGGGAGACTCGGCAGTAGCTGTAGGATCTGAAGAGGGGCCAGACTAAGGCCCCTAAGCCTGCCTGAATGATGGAGAGGTATCCTTCAGGTCTTGACCATAGGTCTGGACCGGAACATGCCCCCCCCCCCCCCCCTTTCCTTTGACGAGTCCGAGAACCGCATCAAGAATGTGGGGAAAGGACGAGAATATCCACTACCATCAAGAGGCTCCATAGGTCAACACCCATTGCAGGTCTAATAGTTCCGCTGGTCCCATAGGGCCAGGGAGTCCGGTTAAACATTGCCTGAAGCCACCGGAACTTGGATCGCCCCACATGGAACTTATCCTGAGGCGACCGTTCGGACTATAGACGGGTCAATGAGGAAAGAAGAACTAGGAAACGTTTCAAGGTAGGGCTGAAAGCTCTGCTTGACTGAGAACAGGTACTGCGACTCTCCTCAGTCTTGCCACAGTCAACCGAAAGGAAGGCTCGGAGGATGTGGTAACAGAATCTGGCGTCCCCAGGTGGTCACCCATCCAAGTACCGACGTTGCTTAACCTCGCTGGATGGAGGAGAAGCGGGGTTTCCAATGTGGTAAGGCGGTTGACTCAATATCATGGCCAGATACTCCAGATGTTGAGGCAGAGGAAGAGAAGGCTCCAAGCAAAATACCATGACCCCACACTCATGGTAAGCATCCGGAAGCTTGTCCCGGCGCTGAAGAAGGTCGAAACCCGAGCCTACAGGAGTTGACCAGCCCTCCAAACAGCAGAGGAGGCGGAAGCCTGCCCCTGAGCGGCCAAGAGGAAGGCAGGGAGAGTTCTCTGGGGAAACAAACCTGCTATGCCACGGCGGGATAGCCACACTGCATCATAAGCAGGAATACTTGCAGTCTAGGCTGAATTCGACGAGCACCCTGGAAGATGGATGGAATGGAAACTGAAAGTACCCGTCCTTCCGATCCAGGGTTTTTAAGGAGTCCTGTCGCCTCGTTACCAGTCTGATCGATTCTGCTGGCCGAAGTTTGTTCGACAAACTTGATCGGGGCTGAGAGGTCGACTATGGACATCCCCTCTCAGATCCTTCCTTACAAGAAAGGATCGACTGAGGGGGCCGGGGGTGGAGCCGTCGATGATCCTAAGGAAGACCTTCGCCTAAGGTATGGATCATTCTGCCCAACCGGGCAACTCTGCTGATGCTATGGCATAGAGGTTCAGAGACACTGAATTCGCTGACAGAGACGGCAGGCGCGATATCCTTGGCTATTCACAGAGAATATGCGGGAATGGGCATCGGGAAGCTGTCATTCGGATGAGTAACCTTAAGCATCCTCCCAGCGAAAAACCTGCATTCCTAGAGTTCGTGAACTCCTTTTAGGACTATGCCCCCCCGGGGGAGTCTCCCGTGCCATCTGTTCCTGACAGGAGAAAACTGCAATTGGACACCTAGTCCCAGTTGTCGTAGCCGATAACTTAGGCCGACGTGGTTGAAAGAAAAGGCGCTGGAGCCCTGCAGAGTCTGGAAGAAAGCGCCTTGGAGGAGTGAAACCGGAAGTCGATTTACTCCGCACAACAGCTGTCTAAGTCTCTGTCCTTGGGCACAAACAAACTCTTCTCACGGATGGAAGGGTGTCTGAGGTCGTCGACCTCCACAGATGAGACACCCGAAGGAAGCCCTCAGTCAGCGCGTCCAGATGGTACAACATCGAGCTTGTCCGCAAGTTAGATACTTAACGACGAAAGGCCAAGGTGCCTGAGCTCGAGAGGAGGAAAGTACCCTTGATCTTCCTGTAGCTTCCTTGAACCAAACCTCGGGCCATAACCGAGGAGGGAAAGAACCTGGTAAGCTCCCAGAGGAAGAGGTAAGCAGTCACCCCTTGTCCGATGGAGAAATCTCGAATGGAAAACCCCCCCGCCAAAAATCCTTCCAGGGAATGACGGGGAAGGGCTAGCCCAGGTTCAGGAATAGAGGAGTGTTGCTCAGATCTCCCTTAAGTTTCTCCTATTCTGCAAGTGCCATGCTCTGTGTTTACGGGGTGAGACAGTGTTCTGGAAATACGCTCCAGAAGAACTCGCCAGGCTGATCATGCTGTGAAAACCCCATTGGGAATCGTGGTCGCAATTGCCCTGGAGCTCGCGCGACGGTTATTCCTGGTGGTCGGCGGGCGATAACCCATAGACGAGCAATGGATACTGCAAGAAATAAGCCGACATTTGTGCGAAGAAACACTGTAGGTTCGCGCGACGGAACACCATCCGTCTGCGCGATGGAAAAAAACCGTTGGTTCGCGCGTGGGCGAACATTGGAGAGCATGAGCGTAGACGTGCAGGCACGTGGGCGTGTGGGCGCGCGGGCGAGCGGTCGCGCGGTTGCACGGGTGAGCGGGCGAGCGGGCGCGCGGGCGAGCGGGCGCGCGGGCGAGCGGGCGCGCGGGCGAGCGGGCGCGCGGGGCGCGCGGGCGCGCGGGCGCGCGGGCGAGCGGGCGCGCGGGCGAGCGGGCGCGCGGGCGCGCGGGCGCGCGGGCGCGCGGGCGCGCGGGCGAGCGGGCGCGCGGGCGCGCGGGCGCGCGGGCGAGCGGGCGAGCGGCGCGCGCGGGCGAGCGGGCGCGCGGGCGAGCGGGCGCGCGGGCGAGCGGGCGCGCGGGCGAGCGGGCGCGCGGGCGAGCGGGCGCGCAGGCGAGCGGTCGTGAGGGTGGGCAGGTGGATGAGAGCGAGTCCGAGGCGGCGAACGCAAGCGTTAGCGCGATGGCGAGGAAACGCGCTGCCGCGTGGGCGAGGAGGACTGCTGGCGATATGGATCAACAAGCGATCGGTGGTGCGTTGTGATATGCCGACGCGATGGTCGAGCAGTATGTGCAGGTGAGCGATCGTGCGATGGCGAGCAGTATGCGAAGGTGAGCGATCGCGAGCAGTGATCAACATGCGCAGGGTCGCGCGATGGTGATCAGTATGCGCAGGGTCGCGTGATGGTGATCAGCATGCCAGGGTCGCGCGATGGCGATCAGCATGCGCAGGTTGGCGGTCGCGCGATGGTGAACAGCATCTGCAGGTGGGCGATCGCGTGATGGCGAACAGCATACGCAGTTGAGGGTCGCGCGATGGTGATCAGCATGCGCAGGGTTGAGCGATGGTGATCAGCATCCGCAGGTGTGCGGTCGCGCGATGGCGATCAGCATCCGCAGTTGAGGGTCGTGCGATGGCGATCAGCATCCGCAGTTGAGGGTTGCGCGATGGCGATCAGCATCCGCAGGTGAGGGTCGCGCGATGGCGATCAGCATCCGCCGTTGAGGGTCGCGCGATGGCGATCAGCATCCGCAGTTGAGGGTAGCGCGATGGTGATCAGCATCCGCAGTTGAGGGTCGTGTGATGGCGATCAGCATCCGCAGTTGAGGGTCGCGCGATGGCGATCAGCATCCGCAGTTGAGGGTCGCGCGATGGCGATCAGCATCCGCAGTTGAGGGTCGCGCGATGGCGATCAGCATCCGCAGGTGAGCTAGTAGCTGGCGAACCATGTTCCTTCAGAAGTGTTGGAGAACGTTGGCGTGCCGGCTGTAACACACGTGGGCGATCCGGAGATCGCTGGCGAGCTGATGATCGCTGGCGGGCTGATGATCGCTGGCGAGCTGATGATCGCTGGCGAGCTGATGATCGCTGACGAGCAGAAGGCTACGCGTGGAAGCCTGCGCAAAGAAGAAGAGTCCTTGACCCCGACCTAAACCGAAGTTCTAGATCGCGAGGGCGAACGTGGGCGCACAGGGCCCGTAACAGGAACCAACAGGAACCGCAGGGAAGATCATCTTGAAAGCGCTGACGAACAGGAGAGCGCTGATGAGCAGAAGGGCGCGCAGGGAAACCCTGACACGCAAGGGAAGAACCCCCGTGGGGGCAACCCTTTGCCCCGAAGGGATCGTTGTCCGCCGGGAGACTGATGTCCGTCGGAAGACCGCTGTCCGTCGGGCAGACCGTTGTCCGTCGGGAAGACCGTTGCCCGTCGGAAGACGAGATCAGACTGCTGTCCATCTGCACCAAGGCGGAAGATCGAGAAAAAGGAGTTGTAGGCTGCAAACGGAGATCCAAAAGGCGCCTCAAGCACCCTTATAGGGAGATGAGAGGCCCTTACGACGAGGCGGATGGTGGGCCTTACGGCGAGGGAGGCCAACAGCAACAGCAACAGCAACAGAAGAAACCTCCGAAGAGGAGTCTCTATGAGTGTACTCTCTCGCGAACGAAAGAGAAACACTTCGTGGAAGAGACTGGTCAGCCAGTGACCTAAAAGGAGCAATCCTCCGAAGAGGAGCTCCTGCAGTTGCCCAGCCCCTTGAGGGAAACTGCAGGTGCGACCGCTCAGCACCAAGAGCATAGTCGCACGAAAAAAAGGGCAAGAGAAGAACCCCCCAAAAGGGGAAAAACTCAAGCCTGGACAGGAAAAACTTCCCTCGGAAGGAAAGTTATCCGCCCAAGGAGGCAAGCCTCCTGACTGTTCTAAAATGAACTGGAGAGCTGTCCGTCGACACGGGAGTACTACCAGTAGAAGGAGACACGCCCCTGACGAAAATACAAGGGGGGAGGCAGCAACAGCCGAATCCCCAGGACTCCACCAGACAGCTCACACCGTTGCTATATTACAGAAACGAACTAGATCGGTAACTGTAAAAAAAAAAAAAATAAAACAAATATTAGTACACATTCATTCCCCCGGGAAGGCTCCGAAGAGGAATCCCGAGGGAAAGGAACAAGAATTACACAACAGGCACGTGCCCTCACAACCACTTACACTCGCGGAAGGAGAGCTGTAACCAAAACAGAATTATAACAATTATAATTATGTAACTATGTAATTATGTAATTTAAAAATGAATGAACACTAAAGAAAGAACGAAAACCCCGAAAGGAATCGTTCTACAAGCTGAAAAACAAAAAACAACTACAATTAGATTCATAACTAATTGATACAAACGTACGGCGTAGCAACCCCCCACACGGAAAGGAAGCTAGGCTACAAGGGCGTAGTAACACGTAGTAAAAGGGTGAACGACCTCAAGAGAGAGAGAGAGAGAAAGACATAAGTCAAACTCGATCGCCACCCATAAAATACGCCGTGGTGGCCTAACTGCCGAGGCCTCCACGTAGATATCGTACACTACACACACACATCTGAAAAGGAAACTTACTTATTTCTATACTCAAATATATATACAAACATGAAAACATGTTTACATATATATTGAGTAAATGAAAAGTAAGCGATTAAGTAAAGACAAAACAGACAATGGCTGCCAAGCGAGGACCAAGACAGAGACGTCTGTCACAGTCCGAGCCAAAAGTTAAAGTGAGTATTCACCTGTGTGTGAGGGGGAGGAGGGGTAGCTAGCTACCACTCCCCTACCCCCCCGCTAACTAGCGCGGGGGTAATACACCCTCGTTAAATTCTAATGGCTCGCCATTTCAGCTACGCTAAAAGTAATACCCTTTGTAAATAGTGTGGTTTGTATTTCGGTTACGGAACAATTATTATTTGTTCCCATACTAACAAACCTTTCGTTATTTATGTGGAAGACTCACTCTTAGGAGAGTGGTAAGTTTGACTACTGGCTCAGTCATTGACCCTGGTTTACCTATTACAGTATTAGACTGTAACCAAGGGAAACCTTTCCACCTTGCTTATCAATACAAGTGAGTATGATAGCAGCCTGAGCAAATAATGTAGTTGAGAGAGATATCATAAGAACGTCTAAGTAAGAATATTACTATTTTAAATAAGAACCCTATATATAAAAAGACGTTTCCCAAGACCTACCTCGCAGGAGGCATTGGGGACATGAACAAGTAGACAACAATAAACTATACTTGGCTATACAAGGGAAGTGGTTATTACCTGCGTCTTGTTCGTGATCACGAGACTGTAGCTTGTGATCTTTACCACAAGACGCTCACGATCGCGATCAAGAACGTCTCGCTCGTGACCAAGGGTGTGTAACTCATGATCATGAGTGTGAGCGAGAGTGAGAGCGTCGTGTTTGCAATCGCGGTCATGAGCCCATGGGCGTATAACTCACAATCCCGAGCGTGAGCGTGATCGTGAGCGTATCGCTCGTGATTGTGGCCACAAGAGTCGTGCTCGTGACTGTGAGTGTCACTCCCATTCGTGAGCGTGAGCACAATCATGACCACCTTGCTTGTGATCATGACCATAAGAGTAAGAGTCATGCTCGAGATTACAAGCATCTCCCTTGTGACTGTGAGCTTGTAACTCACGCTCGTGAGCGTGAGCGTCCTCAAGCTGGTGACCGAGATCGTGTAACCCACGCTCGTGAGTGCAAGCAGAGACGCTCGCGCTCACGAGTGTCTAGTGAGTGATCGCGTCCTCAAAGGTTGTGTGGAGACTACTGTTGCAGACGCTCGTGACCGAGAGTGTAACTTACAATCACGAGCGTGATCTTTGGCGTCTCACCCGTGATCACAGGTGTCTCGCTCATGATCGCGAGTGTCTAGCTTGTGATCGCGAGTGTTTAGCTTGTGATCACGAGTGTCCAGCTCGTGATCGTGAACGTCCTCAAGGGGTTATGATGAGACTAGTATCGCAATCATCGTGACCGTGAGCATGTAACTCACGGTCGTGAGCATGTAACTCACGGTCGTGAGCATGAGCGTCGCGCTTAGATCGTGACCACAAGACATTTGTGATCGAGATCATGAGCGGTTATGTCTCACAAGATCTTTATTCCCAGAGGGCGTGACGAGGTGAGATGAAAATCGCAAGGGATAGGCGGCCAATACAGTACTATATGAGTACTCCAATGAGCTCTCTGTCCTATAGGGAGAAGTCCAAGATAATACACCCGAAGACTTATGTTTTACAATTCGTGCCTTCCAAGACTTCTTGTATTGGTGGGATGCGGCAGCCGCGAGCGGTCAGCACCATTCCCATCTACAGCAATAACCAGGTAATATTATGTCTAATAAAACTCTTTGTGCCCGGGTTGCAAAATGATGGGGTTTGGTGGCCGCAAGCAGTCAGCAGGCATCCCCCAGGAATAACCCCAGAGGGGTCTGATCTATGAGCTTTGTTGTATTGCTGCAAGTTTCTACCTCCTGGAGAGGTCTGATGGCCATTTCAGTAAACACGCAAGTGCAAATGAAGAAGCTCCTGCCAGAACCTCAGTATGGAGGTGATGGTGTTCAGCTGTAATTGCTCAAACCTTGTCAGCGAAAGGAGCTACCCCATGTACGGCGCTATGCTTAAGTCAGTCTCTCTCTCTCTCTCTCTCTCTCTCTCTCTCTCTCTCTCTCTCTCTCTCTCTCTCTCTCATGAAAATGAAAAGGATAGAGGTGCTTGTCAGCGATCAGCGCTTGAGCAGACCCTCGTCAGCAAAATGAGCTCACCCGCTCATCTCGCCAATGCTCAGTGTGTGGGTTCACTCTCTTTGTGAAAATGTAGGAGGAGTTTGCCCAGATCCTCATCAGCATGCAGAGCTCACTGGCGTGTAGTGTCTGGGTTCGTTCTCTCCCATGAAAGGTTAGAGGAGCTCGCTTAGACCCTTGTCAGCAACAGCTCACTGGCGAGTAATGTCTGGGTTCTCTCTCTAGCATGAAAAGAACACAAACACTCGCCAGTTTTCCTGGAGGAGGTTGGGGAGTTGTCTAGCAGGCTCTAGAAGGCAGCATGAGCTCGTATGGTGGCAAGCAATGTTGAGAAAGATTTTCTTATGTGTTGATGCACATCAGGAAAAACAGTCTCTTCCTGGCAAGAGGAAACTCCAGGTTGGGCCCCAAAAGGGCCTGGCCTCACAAAACTCCATGAGCTTTGTTGTGCCCTTCAGGAATGATGGTATGAGACGGCTGGATGCAGTTGGCAGGCATCTCTATATGCAGCCATAAACCCGGTTATAGGCTACAAGGCTCGTCGATGGAAACAGTCGGCAAGCATCACCATCTGCGGCAATAACCTCGAAACGATACTGCTCCTAAGGCTTGTTGTACCCTGGGAGCATTACGGAAAGGGGCGCGAGCTGTGAGCAGCTGCCCAACCCCATCATCATCTTGCTCCGAGAAGCTACGCTACGAAGAGCTAGCAAGAGACATCGATGAATCCAGTACATGCTTGCGAAAGCTCCGCAGGGAGTGATCACTCTGGCAAAGGGCGCCTTTCTCGCGAATGGTATGGCTGCCCTACATCTGAGGCTGGAGAAGGGCGCCTTTCTCGCACACGAGATGGCTGCCCAACACCTGCTGCTTGCAAGGGGCACATCTCCTGCGAATGAGATGGCTGCCCGACACCTGGAGGTGGACCTCCAAGCCGCACACTCTGTTTCCCGTCAACATGCAGAGCAAGCTCGGGTTGAAGATCAGCATCATACACTGCCTGCGAAACGTAGAGGAAGCGAGTTTCTGGGTTTACCCCAAAGGGTTCCCTCAACTGGTAACCTGGAAGGTAACCAGTCAGAGCTGCAGGAATTAAGGAAGATCCAATGCAGAGAGTGTTGTAGCTAAAGGCACGAGAACTCTGTTGGTGCATTACCTCCAGACTCTTGGATAGGAACACCGCTAGTCAACCTCTGGAAAGACAGGTGTGCGCTCTCGCTGTGCCTCTAACTGTAACACCCCCGAAAGCCATTCCTTAAACATAGACCCCCAAACACCCCCAAGGAAGGCAGGAGTTGCCACAGGAAGCAATGAGAGATTCTGTTGTGGAGGGCGCTGCCGCTTCACTAGAAGTAACAGTGTCCGCACCTAAGGGAAGTCCACGGTCAATTGATCATCATTACATTTGTTTGTCATTCAAAAGAGGCTGAACAGCCAGAGACAACATCAAAGTCAAAAGCCAATTTGATCAGGGTTAATGGGAAATTAGGTAGGACGGTCAGACAATTACTCTCTTGGCTGAAGCTAAGGCAAGGAGAAAGATAGTCTTCAGGGTAAGATCCCTGTCTAAGGCATTATACATGGGTTAGAAAAAGGCTCTTTTCAAGAACCTAAGAACCTTGTCCCATCCCAGGAAGGGGTCTTGGGTTCTTGTGGAAGACAAGTCTGTTCAAAACTTTTAATGAGCAGAAAGTTCCCATGATGAGGAGACATCAAGCCCTTTCAGTTTGAAAACCTGGCTCGAGGCCAAGTGGTATCCCTTTACCGCAATGACTGAAAATGTTTCTCACTCCCGTTCCTAAAGAACAATAAAGTCGGCAATTAGGCGAATAGCGGTCTTGACTGTAGCAATATTCCCCTTACGACACCAATCATAGAAAGTTTTCCACTTAGCCTGGTAGACTGCTGCAAATGACTTTCGGAGGTATCAAGAAAGTTGTTTTGCAGTCTGTCCGAAAAGCCTCTCTTTCGGAGGAGATACTGGATAGTCTCAAACCGTGAAGAAATAGGCAGTGAACTGCCACAAGGAACTTTCTTACGTGTACTTCATGCAGTAGGATTGGCCATTCCGGAAGTTCTCTTTGGATTTCCATGAGAAGTCCCAGCAAGTCTGGATACCACTCAACTGTTGGCTACCTTGGAGCTAATAGCATAACTCTGACTTCTCATGATGTTCGAATTCTGTTCTGGACTGATGAATCCGACAGAATGGTATAGAGACATAACAATCCAGCTGGTCCCAAGGATGCTGGGAGGTATCTTCCATTGCTGCTCCTGGGTCCAGGACTGAGGAGCAATTCCCTAGGAGTTTGATGTTCAGGTGACTGGCCAACATGTCTAGTAAATGGGAACCCCACAAAGTCAAAAGACTGCCATCAGAGGAAGCAAAGACCATTCAGAACCAACTGTCATCCTTGGTTGACCCAGATGGTCTGCAATGACATTCCTCTCCCAGGAGACAAAACTCACAGAGAGGGACACTGCATTGTTCTGTGATCAATTGTGCATCTCAACTTCTAGTTGGAGATGTAGATCATTACCATGGAGTTGTTGCCCTTCAACACCACAGAGTGGCCTTTGAGAATCTCTGAAAAGTGAAGTAACAATGGATACACCGCTTTCATTTCTAGGTATCTGATGTGAAAGGCCTTGTAGTCCTTGGACTATAGATCTGAAATCTCCCTTCCTAGGTGAGCTCCCCACCCTTGGCATGAAATGTCTGAGAATAGAAAGCACTTTTGGGGAGACCTGAAGGGGTGTTCCTGCTAACAGGTTCTCTCCTCTCAGCCATTATTAGAGATGTGTTACAACCTCCTGGGGCACCGACAGCAGGGTTGTAGAGTGGTCGGATGTTTGAGACCACTGGCTCTTCAGAGCCTACTGCACTTAGCAAAGATGCATTCTCCCAAAGGGGACTAGCTTCTCCATCAAGGAGAGGTGTCCTAGGAACTTTTGCCAGGAGCAGGCCGGAAACGATTTCCGTGTGAAGAAGGATTCTAATACTTTCCTGAGTCTTATTACCCTGTTGGAGGACAAAAATGCTCTGGCCTGGACCAAAATGATAACCATGGCTAGATGTCTGATGGACTGTTGGGGTATGAGACTGGACTTTAGGTTTATTAGAACCACCAACTCCTTGCAGAAATCGATGAAATCCCTGTGTTTTAATAAGCAGGGTTTGGGATTTTGCTAGGAGGAGCCAGTTGTCCACATATCTCAAAAGCCTGGTGGCTATGGCATGAGCCAAGGCTGAGAAAAGGGTAAAGTTTCTTGTAAAAACCTGAGGGGCTATTGACAGGGCAAAGCATAGCACCTTGAACTGGAAGACTCACTCTCTTAAAAGGAAAGCCTTCGGTACTTCCTTGAGGCAGAATGGATAGGGACCTGAAAGTAAGCATCGTTCAGAATAAAGTCGTTCTTCCTGATAGCCTGAAGAACAGTGGCCCAAGTCGCCATTTTGAATCTTGTTTGTAGGACAAACAGATTAAAAAAGGACAAGTCTATGACGGGTCTCCAACATCCAGTTAGCTTTTCTACTAAAAATAGATTCTGAGGAAACCCGTTAAGTTGTCTAAGACTTCCTTTGTGGCTCCTTTAGCCATCATCTTGGACACCTCCCCTAAGATGAGGACGTCATTTACCGAGCGTTTCAAATTAAATGGTCAGGCTGTCAGAATACGAGTCAGAGCGGGCGGACAGTCTATGAATGGGACTTGATACCCTAAACGCAGAACTTCTAACGTCCAGGGATCGACCCCAAAGAACTGCCACCTGTACCAATGCCTTTATAGGCATCCCTCTACTAGTGTTACAGACCTTGGTACTAAGGTAATGCTGGTACTTAGATGACTGCTGACAGGAAGGAAGGCAGGGCACTTCCAGAGGAGGAATCTACTTAGCAGCAGTACTACTGCACCCTAGATCTGAGGGAGGATTACTCCTCTCCAAGGAGTTTGAAACTTTCAAAGGGATGGTTGGAGTAGCGTCAAGGTACCGCTGCAAAATCGTGGGTCAGTCCCAAGACCGCTTGCCAAACTGTCTGCAACAGGTCAGCAAACCATAGTGCGTCCTTTGAATAGGTGACGGCATCCGAAAAGGCGCTACTGTACACAAGTGTTTCCTAGGTGGAATGCCTAGGAAAGGAAGAGCACGACTGTCGTGCCCCTCTCCATGTTCCATTTGTCTAATGAAGCGAGAGCGGTCAACCTGTCGATCACAAGCGATTGAGTTCTCGCCACCTACCGTAGTAGAGTGGAAAGATGGAGTGGGCATTACTACCGAAGAAGTATTACCCAAAGAATGCAATTGCTGTACCAATTGATGGCAAGGCGAGCCATGAAGAACACCTGTATTAGCGCGAGCAGCTAAGGTGGATCCCACCTTTATATGCTATCTCGCCCAACTAGCGAGCGCTGGAGAAAGAAATTCTTCCTTCCTTCCGCAGGAGATTGGCGAGCAGTCTTCCTGTCTCCTATGTGAGGAGTTGTTCTCTCACTAGGAGATGAAAGTTGGGCTGTAGCTGCTAGTTGGCACATAGGCAGAAGAGCAAGTTCTTCCTCATGAGAGGTAGAAACCCTAAGCGCAGGTCTTCTGGTTTGCCCTCATGAGACATTGAAGCCATAGGCGCAGGTTCCGAAGGACCTAGCCTTGCAAAATGTGACCTAGCCTTACAAAACGATGAGATTTTTGTTGTATCCTACAGATGCGAGAGTGGGAAGAGAGCTGCGGGCAGCTGCCTAACCCCATTGTCGTCTAGCTCCAAGAACCTACTCTCCGAAGAGCTAGTGCAAGGCATCAATGAATCAAGCACAAACTTGTAAAAGCCCCAGGGGGGAACACTCTGGCGAATGGCGCTTTTCCTACGAACAGGATGGCTGCCCATATAAAGCCAAAGCTGACACTGGCACCGGAGAAAGCCTCCCCTACAGCCGAGGTCGGTGCTGCTTCTTTAGGGGATGCAATGGAGATTTCAGAACTGTAAGGTTGTCTGGGGTTTAGTTAAAGGGCCACCACTCTTACTCGACCAATCACCAAAAAAGACCGATCAAGCAGAGTCAGTGACAGGAACAAGCCGACAGAGTCAGTCGACAAGGTTTCTTTACCTTCAAGTTCATCATCAAAGTGGAAGTCCTTCTTTGCCTTCATCTTCCATTCTCAGTGGGAAGGAAGCCACTCCCTACTCTCATTACACGGAGATGCCTGCGAACAGGAGTGATCCCTCCAAGCAGGACAGGGCCGACACAAATGTGCCCCAACGATGCCCTTTTATGCTAGGACAAACACACATGGTAGTTCCACATGTACAATCACTCTGAAAGAGAAAGGGGAAGTGTAAGTTTTGGGCCAGTTTGTATTTATTCGGAATGAGTACAATATTTTCATGAGAGAACTACAGCATGTCTGTTCTCTATCGAGCCAAAATGAAAATTGACGTAATGTTACCAGTGCAGATGTCAGCGGGGTGGCCAATCTACCCACAGTAGCGGTGGGTAGTTACACGTCACTAAAAGCCTTATGGCTATTTTCAGCTGTAGCCAAAATGGTTTTTATATAGTGCCAGAACAAACTTAATACGGCTATGCAATACCAGCCACTTTATTATTTCAAATTAGAAAAGACTGTGTTGTGGATTTCAAAATATGTTTATTCTTTTTTTTTTTTTTGGCTTCAAAATAATCAGGCCTTCATTTCTACCATAAATATGGCAATAGTTTAGGAGGTTTCAAGATGGTCAAAGTCTTCTTCTCTCCCTGTAGGTAAGAACCCAGACCCAGGTCATGGTAAATATATATGCCTTCACCGATCATTTTGACACTGGTGAAACATTGTATTACAGACGTAGTTTAATGTGCTTCATGCAGTTCTGACATTCACTAGTATTAGAACTTTATTGTTTTGCAGAAATGGTTATTTTCTCTAAAATCTCAAATGGTTAAATTATGGAACAGTGCAATAAATGGATTGTAGAAAATAAGACTATTTTTCAATGTATTTTGTGATGTTTGAACATTTCTTTATAATGACTTTTGGCAGAAATCCATAGTTTTTGAGTTATGATGGGTCGACTACCATAAACTGAAAAGCTATGGCTTTGCATTAGGTATCGTCATCAATTACATTCACAACATCTTTAAACACCATGTGTACCAGTCTAATAGTAGTCTACTGTAAGATATTTAAACAATTTTTTTCTGCCAGTCATCATCGTAGAAAAAGTCATTGCAATAAAAAAAATGATATTTTCATTATAAAATAAATTTTTGAATATACTTACCCAGTGAATATATAAATAGCTGACGTCTCCGACGGTCGACAGATTCCAAAAACTCGCGAGCGATCACCATGAAGGCTGCCGGGTGTGCCCACCAGCGCCGACTATCGGCCAGATACCGCATATACTTCTCAACCAAACCAGTTCTTCTCAGTCCGCAGGGTCTCTATCGGGGAGGAAGGGAGTCCCTTTAATATTATATATTCACCGGGTAAGTATATTCAAAAATTATTTTATAATGAAAAATGATATTTTAATTATGAAATAAATTTTTGAATATACTTACCCGGTGAATATATAATAGCTGCAACTCTGTTGCTCGACAGACACATACATAAAAACTCGACAGCCATCGCTATACAGGTTGCGGGTGTGCCCACCAGCGCCAACTGTCGGCCAGATACCACTCTCGATGTAAACAAAACCTCAATTTCTTCTCATCCCACTGCGTCTCTATTGGGGAGAAAGGGAGGGTCGTTTAATTTATATATTCACCGGGTAAGTATATTCAAAAATTTATTTTATAATTAAAATATCATTTTTAAATATTTAACTTAGCCGGTGAATATATAATAGCTGATTCACACCCAAGGAGGTGGGTAGAGACCAGAGTTAATTATGTTTACATAGTATAAGCTAAGAGTTTTTTATTTCATTTTGACAGTTATCAATATAACAAAACCAAAATAAATAGGTACCTGGTAAGGAAGTCGACTTAGACGATTACTCTGCCTTGTAAGTACGTCTTCCTTACGGAGCCCAGCGATCCTCTTAGGATGCTGACAGACCCCCAGGAGCTGAAGTATCAAGGGCTGCAACCCATACAACAGGACCTCATCAAACCCCTAATCTGGGCGCTCTCAAGAAATGACTTTGACCACCCGCCAAATCAACCAGGATGCGAAAGGCTTCTTAGCCTTCCGGACAACCCATAAAAACAACATTAAAACATTTCAAGAGACAGATTAAAAGGATATAGAATTAGGGAATTGTAGTGGTTGAGCCCTCACCCACTACTGCACTCGCTGCTACGAATGGTCCCAGTGTGTAGCAGTTCTCGTAAAGAGACTGGACATCTTTCAAGTAAAATGACGCGAACACTGACTTGCTTCTCCAATAGGTTGCGTCCATGATACTTTGCAGAGATCTATTTTGCTTAAAGGCCACGGAAGTTGCTACAGCTCTAACCTCGTGCGTCTTAACCTTAAGCAAAGATCGGTCTTCCTCACTCAAGTGTGAATGAGCTTCTCGTATTAACAATCTGATAAAATATGACAAAGCATTCTTTGACATAGGCAAGGATGGTTTCTTAACCGAACACCATAACGCTTCAGATTGGCCTCGTAAAGGTTTAGTACGAGTTAAGTAGAACTTAAGAGCTCTAACAGGGCATAAGACTCTTTCTAGTTCATTGCCTACGATCTCCGATAAGCTAGGAATATCGAAAGATTTAGGCCAAGGACGAGAAGGTAGCTCATTTTTGGCTAGGAAACCAAGCTGCAGAGAACAAGTAGCTTTTTCTGACGAAAACCCGATGTTCTTGCTGAAGGCATGAAGCTCACTGACTCTTTTAGCCGAGGCTAAGCATACCAGGAAAAGAGTCTTAAGAGTGAGATCTTTCAGGGAGGCTGACTGTAAAGGCTCAAACCTGTCTGACATGAGGAATCTTAGGACCACGTCTAAATTCCACCCAGGTGTAGCCAAACGACGCTCCTTAGAGGTCTCGAAAGACTTAAGGAGGTCTTGCAGATCTTTATTGTTGGAAAGATCTAAGCCTCTATGCCGGAAGACCGAGGCCAACATGCTTCTGTAGCCCTTGATAGTAGGAGCTGAAAGGGATTGTACTTTTCTCAGGTATAAGAGAAAATCAGCTATTTGGGCTACAGAGGTACTGGTCGAGGATACGGAAACTGACTTGCACCAGTCTCGGAAGACTTCCCACTTCGATTGGTAGACTCTAATGGTAGACGCTCTCCTTGCTCTAGCAATCGCACTGGCTGCCTCCTTCGAAAAGCCTCTAGCTCTCGAGAGTCTTTCGATAGTCTGAAGGCAGTCAGACGAAGAGCGTGGAGGCTTTGGTGTACCTTCTTTACGTGTGGCTGACGTAGAAGGTCTACTCTTAGAGGAAGACTTCTGGGAACGTCTACTAGCCATCGAAGTACCTCGGTGAACCATTCTCTCGCGGGCCAGAGGGGAGCAACTAACGTCAACCTTGTCCCTTCGTGAGAGGCGAATTTCTGCAGTACCTTGTTGACAATCTTGAATGGTGGGAATGCGTAAAGGTCTAGATGTGACCAATCTAGGAGGAAGGCATCTATATGTATTGCTGCTGGGTCCGGGACTGGAGAGCAATAGATTGGAAGCCTCTTGGTCAGCGAGGTTGCAAAGAGATCTATGGTGGGTTGACCCCAAGTCGCCCAAAGTCTCTTGCACACATCCTTGTGGAGGGTCCATTCGGTTGGAATTACTTGACCTTTCCGACTGAGACAATCTGCTAGGACGTTCAAGTCGCCCTGGATGAACCTCGTTACTAGGGAGATGCCTCGATCTTTTGACCAGATGAGCAGGTCCCTTGCGATCTCGTACAAAGTCAGTGAGTGGGTACCTCCCTGTTTGGAAATGTACGTCAAGGCCGTGGTGTTGTCCGAGTTGACCTCCACCACCATGCCTCGAAGGAGATTCTCGAAGCTTATCAAGGCCAGATGAACCGCCAAAAGCTCCTTGCTGTTGATATGCATGCTCCTCTGACTCGAGTTCCACAGACCTGAGCATTCCCGACCGTCCAGCGTCGCGCCCCAGCCCAAGTCCGATGTGTCCGAGAAGAGAACGTGGTTGGGTATCTGAACTGCCAGGGGAAGACCCTCTCGTAGGCTGATATTGTCCTTCCACCAAGTCAGACAAGACTTTATCTTTTCGGAAATCGGGATCGAGACCGCCTCTAGCGTCTTGTCCTTTTTCCAGTGAAAAGCCAGATGGAATTGAAGAGGACGGAGGTGTAGCCTTCCTAGTGAGACAAATTGCTCCAGGGATGACAGCGTTCCTACCAGACTCATCCACAGTCTGACTGAGCAGCGTTCTTTCTTCAGCATCTTCTGGATGGAGAGCAGGGCTTGATCTATTCTGGGGGCCGACGGAAAAGCCCGAAAAACTTGACTGTGAATCTCCATCCCTAAATACAGAATAGTTTGGGATGGGACCAGCTGCGACTTTTCCAAGTTGACTAGGAGTCCCAATTCCTTGGTCAGATCTAGAGTCCAATTGAGATCCTTCAGACAGCGATGACTGGAAGAGGCTCTGAGAAGCCAGTCGTCCAAATAAAGGGAGGCTCGGATGTCCGATAAGTGGAGGAATTTTGCCACATTCCTCATAAGCCTCGTAAACACGAGAGGAGCTGTGCTTAGGCCAAAGCACAGGGCCCGAAACTGGTACACCACATCGTCGAAGACGAATCTCAGAAAAGGTTGGGAGTCTGAGTGAATGGGGATGTGGAAGTAGGCGTCCCTTAGGTCTAGAGAGACCATCCAGTCTTCCTTTCTGACTGCTGCTAGGACTGACTTTGTGGTCTCCATGGTAAACTTCGTCTTTGTGACAAAGACATTCAGAGCACTGACGTCTAGCACCGGTCTCCAACCTCCTTTCTTCTTTGATACTAGGAAGAGACGGTTGTAAAACCCCGGTGATTGAAGGTCCGAGACTTTGACCACCGCTCCCTTCTCTAGCAAAAGAGACACTTCCAGTTTCAGGGCTTGTCTCTTTTCTTCCTCTCGGTACCTGGGAGAGAGATCGATGAGGGACGTCGCTAGAGGGGGTTTGCGTACAAAAGGGATTTTGTACCCCTCTCTGAGCAACCTCACAGATTGTTGATCTGCGCCTCTCTTCTCCCAGGCTTGCCAGAAGTTCTTGAGTCTGGCACCTACTGCTGTCTGAAGTTACGGGCAGTCAGACTCTGCCCTTAGAGGACTTGGATCCTTTTCTCTTCCCTCTCTTCCCTTCGGCACGAGCACCTCCCCTGCTGGAGGCTCTGCCACGAAAGGGCGGGATAAACCGAGACGCTGGAGTGTCTATCCTAGGTCTAGCAGACAATGCAGGCAAAGGGGGAGCTTTGCGAGCCGAGGACGCAACTAGATCGTGGGTGTCCTTCTGCACTAAAGACAAGGCAATTTCCTTAACCAAGACTTCAGGAAATACTGCAGGCACTTAGACAAGGGCGCAAAGAGTAGCTCAGATCTTTGGCATGGCGTCACTCCAGCAGACAGGAAAGAGCATAGAGACTCTCGTTTCTTCAGGACTCCGGACGTGAATGAAGCGGCAAGTTCGTTGGACCCATCACGGACGGCCTTGTCCATGCAGGACATAATGAGTAAGGAAACATCCTTATCGGCAGAAGAGATTTTCCTACTCAGGGCTCCTAAACACCAGTCCAGGAAGTTAAAGACTTCGAACGCCCTAAATATGCCTTTAAGAAGGTGGTCCAGGTCCGAGGGTGACCAACAAATCTTCGAGCGTCTCATGGCAAGGCGGCGGGGAGAGTCTACAAGACTTGAGAAGTCGCCCTGGGCAGAGGCAGGAACTCCCAAGCCGAGAACTTCTCCCATGGCATACCAGACGCTCGATCTAGACGAGAATTTAGATGGGGGGAAGGCAAATGCTGTCTTCCCTAAACTCCTCTTGGTCTCTAACCAATCGCCTAACAGCCGTAAAGCTCTCTTGGATGAGCAAGAGAGAACGAGTTTAGTAAAGGCAGGCATGGTAGTAGGAACGCCTAAGACAAACTCTGACGGCGGCGAACGAGGAGCCACAGAAATAAAGTGATCCGGGAACAACTCTTTGAAAACAGCCATGACTTTTCTAAAGTCCAAGGATGGTTGAACTGCTTTAGGCTCATCAAGTTCTGAAGGTTGATCCTCAGGATGTGGTTCAGCAACGTCCTCATCTGACAGTTCCTCATCCGATAACTGATGAGAAAACGGCAAAGGTGTAAGCAACGTTTGACTCGCAGAGTCCGGTCGCACTGGTGCATACGTGACGGAGCCGGACGCAGCGTCTTGGAACTGCTGAACAGTCTGGGAACTGTCAACAACAACAGGTGCGCGAGGACGCACAGCGTCCACCCGAGACTGTTTAGACCGTCTGGGTTGTGCAGTCAACACCATACCGGGTTGCGGAGGTTGACGCACCGCGTCAAAACAAGTCAACTCTGATGGTTGATGAACGTCCTGAACGTCACCAATCACATCAGTGCGTTGCCTAACGTCAACGTGCGGCTGGAAATCCACACTGGGTCGCATCGGTGGGGGTACTACCCCAACTGGTTGACGCGAGAAAGCTACCTCAACGTCAACAGGACGCACAACAGACCGCTTGGATGGCTGATGGCCAGTAGGTTCAACGGAAACCTTCTCCGCATTGTAGTCCTCCATCAAGGACGCAAGCTTGGACTGCATGTCTTGCAGTAACACCCATTTAGGGTCTACGGAAGCAGGTGCGGTAACAGACGGGGTGAACGAATGAGACGGCACAACTTTGCCTCTCTTAGGCGGCGAGCAGTCATCAGATGACGGCAACGGGTCCGAACTGTCCCAGTGGCTACAACCGGGACGTTGGACTTGTCCTGAAGGGACCGACTTACGCTTTAAAGGTCTAGAGACCTTGGTCCAAGGTTTCTTACGAGAAACACCTTCGGACGACGAGGTAAAAATGGGCTCTCTCGTCTTACGTTGGTAGGGGCGATCTTGGAGAGATACGCCTGATACCATAGAGGGAACGTCTGTTCGCTGATCAAGGCCTCTCGAACCCATGAGTCGTACGACATTGCTTCTCCCCTGGGCTTGGGAGCTTGCAAGAGGTCCCGGACTAGGTGGACGACAGGCACGAACAGACGAACCCTCAAGCGCAACACTGTTCACAACACTTTGAGAAACACTAGGCACTTTAACACTTTCCGCCGTGGCACTTTGGCACTTGAGTTCCTTTACGTCCGCCATGAGTTGATTTCGGTCACTTGCTAAGGCCTCAACTCTCTCCCCCAAGGCATGAATAGCACGCATCATGTCTTGCATAGACGGTTCCTGAGTGCTAGAAGGGGGGTTAGGAACAACCACTACAGGGGAAGGATTAGGTTCAGGGGCATGTGGAGAGGAAAAATCTACCGACCTAGAAGAACTTCTCCTTACCCTATCTCTCTCTAGTCTGCGTGTATATTTCTCAAATTCGATAAAATCGAATTCCGAAAGGCCCACGCATTCCTCACACCGATCTTCCAATTGACAGGTTTTACCCCGACAATTGGAACAAACAGTGTGAGGGTCGAGAGAAGCCTTTGGAAGACGCCTATGACAGTCCCTAGCATTACATTTTCTGAACTTGGGAACTTGAGAAGGGTCAGCCATTTTGAATTAGTCAAGGGAAAATTCCAAAAAACGATCTAAGTCATCAACAATTAATCCGATTCAAAAAAGAGTTCAAGGATTTATTTGAAGAAAAACACCTGTACTGCGA
The DNA here is from genome assembly GCF_036898095.1 of Palaemon carinicauda. Taxonomy (NCBI): domain Eukaryota; kingdom Metazoa; phylum Arthropoda; class Malacostraca; order Decapoda; family Palaemonidae; genus Palaemon; species Palaemon carinicauda. The sequence continues at coordinate 17,651,441 of NC_090761.1, forward strand.
AAGCTCAAACCAAATTAAAGTACTTCACCAAATATGATGGGAAAAACTCCAGGTTCAACAGCGAGTAAAGTACGTCTTGTCGACACGTCGACAGAGAAGAAATTGAGGTTTTGTTTACATCGAGAGTGGTATCTGGCCGACAGTTGGCGCTGGTGGGCACACCCGCAACCTGTATAGCGATCGCTGGCGAGTTTTTATGTATGTGTCTGTCGAGCAACAGAGTTGCAGCTATTATATATTCACCGGCTAAGTTAAATATTTAAAATATCATTTTTAGAGACCAGTATTAAAACAATAAAGGCGTATATGCTCAAGAGTTTTTGACAACTATTCAAAAAACAAACTTAAGTATAGGTACCTGGTAAGGAAGCTGACTCTGATAATTACTCTGCCTCATTAGTCCGCTTTCCTCATGAAGCCCAGCGATCCTCTTAGGATGCTGAAAGACTCCCAGGAGCTGCTATATCCAGGGTGAACACCCCTATAACAGGACCTCATCAATACCCTTAATCTGGGCGCTCTCAAGAAACAATATTTTGACCACCCGTCAAATCAAAAAGATTGCGAAAGACTTCTTAGTCTCCCGTACAACCCAAAATAAGATTAAAAATTTCAAGAGTAGATTAAAAGGATATTGGGATTAAGGGAATGTAGTGGTAGAGTCTTCACCCACTACTGCACTCGCTGCTACGAATGGTCCCAGTGTGTAGCAGTCCTCATAAAGAGTCTGGACATCTTTCAAGTGTAATATGAAGCGAATACCGACTTGCTTCTCCAAAAGGTCGCGTCCATAATACTTTTAATGGATCTATTTTGCTTAAACGCTACTGAAGTTGCTATCGCTCTAACTTCATGAGCCTTGACTTTAAGTAAATTACGATCCTTCTCACTTAAATGAGAGTGTGCCTCCCGAATCAAAAGTCTAATAAAATAAGACCACGCATTCTTAGACATGGGCAACGAGGGCTTTTTAACGGAGCACCATAAAGCCTCTGAACAACCTCGTAGCGGTTTAGTTCTGGATAAATAAAATTTAAGAGCTCTAACGGGGCACAGCACTCTTTCAACTTCATTCCCCACAATCTCAGAAAGACTGGAGATTTAAAATGATTTAGGCCAAGGATGAGACGGAAGTTCATTCTTGGCCAAAAAACCAAGTTGAAGAGCACATACTGCTTTATTAGTGGAGAAGCCGATGTTCTTGCTAAAAGTATGTATCTCACTAACCCTTTTAGCCGAAGCCAAGCTCACCAAAAAAAGTGTCTTGAGGGTAAGATCCTTCAGGGAGGCTGAATTTAATGGTTCAAACCTGTCTGACATAAGGAACTGTAGGACCACGTCCAAGTACCAAGCAGGAGTCGAAATATGACGCTCCTTGGAAGTCTCGAAAGACTTAACCAGGTCTTGGAGATCTTTGTTATTAGAAAGATCCAAACCCCTATGCCTGAAAACAGAAGCTAACATGCTTCTGTAGCCTTTAATGGTGGATGCAGAGAGGGAGCGACCGTTTCTCAGATAAAGCAGAAAATCCGCAATCTGCGCTACAGAGGCACTGGAAGAGGAAATAGAGGAGGACTTGCACCAGTCTCTAAATACCTCCCATTTCGACTGATAGATCCTGATGGTAGAGGAACTTCTAGCCCTCGCGATCGCTCTAGCTGCCTCCTTCGAAAACCCTCGAGCTCAAGAGAGTCTTTCGATAGTCTGAAGGCAGTTAGACGAAGCGTGGGGAGGCTTTGATGAAATCTCTTTACGTGAGGTTATCGCAAGCGATCCATCAGCAACGGCAGACTTCTTGCAACGTCTACCAGCCATAGAAGTACCTCTGTGAACCACTCTCTCGCGGGCCAGAGGGGAGCAACCAACGTCAACCTGGTCCCTTCGTGAGAGGTGAACTTCTGCAGCACCTTGTTTAGGATCTTGAAAGGTGGAAAGGCATAAACGTCCAGGTGAGACCAGTCCAGCAGGAAAGCGTCTATGTGGGCTGCCTCTGGATCTGGAACTGGAAAGCAGTAAGTCGAGAGACTCTTTGTCAGTGAAGTCGCAAAAAGATCTATGGTGGGTTGACCCCATGTCATCCATAGCTTCTCGCACACAGTCTTGTGCAACGTCCACTCCATGCAGATGACTTGTCCTCTTCTCCTGAGGCAGTCCGCCAAGACATTCATTTCTCCTTGCACAAATCTCGTCAAAAGAGAGATGTTACTTGCCTTAAATGGAGTTCCTTCTGATCCGTGGACCAAAGACCCGAGCATTCCAGACTGTCCAGTGGAGCTCCCTAATCCAAATCCGATGCATCTGAATACAACACATGGTTTGGGTTCTTGATCGCAAGAGAAAGACCTTCTTGAAGTCTGATGTTGCTGTCCCACCAAGTCAGACATGTCTAGACTGAGTTGGAGATTGGGAAAGAGATACTCTCTAAGCCCTTCACCTTGTTCCAATGGTTTAGGTGAAATTGGAGAGGGCAAAGGTTGAGTCTCCCCAGAGAGATAAACTACTCCAGCGATGAAAGAGTTCCCACGAGGCTCGTTCAAACTCTTACAGAGCAACTGTTTTTCTCTTGCAAGTGACGGACTTTTAACAGAGCTTGTTCCATTCTTGTGGGAGACGAAAAGACTCGAAAAATTCGACACTGTATCTCCATTCCCAAATAAAGAATAGTCTGGGATGGAGTACTGTAAGTTACGACTTCTCTACGTTCACTATGAGACCTAGCTCCTTGGTTAGGTCTAATGTCCATTAGAGGCTCTCCAGACAGCGATTTAATGACGACGCCCTGATTAGTCAGTCGTCAAAATAAAGGGAGGCTCTGAATCCTCAAAAAATGTAGAAAGCTTGCTACATTTTGCAAGAGCCTTGTAAAAACAAGAGGAGCAGGAATGAGGCCGAAGCACAGTGCTCGAAATTGGTACACTACTTTCCCGTCCACAAACCTCAGATGTTGTTGAAAGTTTGGATGAAACGGGATGTGGAAGTATGCATCCTGAAGGTCGAGAGAGACCATCCAGTCGCCTTCCCTTACTGCTGCCAAGACAGATCTGGTAGTCTTCATCGTGAACTTTGTCTTGACAATGAACACATTGAGCGCACTTACATCTTAAGTACTCCTGCAGGAACGTGGCTGGCAGATCATTGGAGCCATCCCTGATAGCCTTGTTCATGCATGACATAATTGTACAGCAATATATTGACAGCTGGAGAGACCTTTTTACTTAAGGCTCCCAGGGACCAATCCAACAAATAAATACTTCAAACGCTCGAAAAAACTCCTAACAGGAGATGGTCTAGCTCTGAAGCAGACCATAAAATCTTGGAGCGTCTCATGGCTAGACGACGAGGAGAGTCCACTAGGCTTAAGAAGTCTCCCTGGGCAGAGGCAGGTACTCCCAAGCCGAGAACTTCTCCTGTGTCAGACCAGACGCTCGAGCGAGAAGCTAATTAAGAAGGAGGAAAAGCAAAAGCAGACTTTCCTAAACTTCTCCTGGATTCCAACCAGTCTCCCAGTAAGCATGGCTCTCTTGGAAGAACAAGAGAGAACTGACTTCGTAAACGTAGGAGTCGAAGAAAGTCATGCCAAGAGTAAACTCAGACGGTGGAGCAGCCGTTACAAAACGAGTAGGACAAAATTTCACTAAAGAAATTCAAAATTATAAAACAAGGGATTGTTGGACCACTCTAGGATACTCCTCTTCTGAATGACTCCCCAAAGGCACATTAGTAGAAAGGGGGTCATCAACTTCTTCAGAAGGCACATCATCTGATAAATCTAAAGTCTTGCGAGACGGAGATTTATATTCAGAATGACGTGAAGAAAAAGCCTGACAGGCTACATCAACTTGTATATGAACAGAAGTTAAAGTTGGAGGGTCGATGTCACGTTGTGACTGCAGAGAATGTTATTCTACTACACGTCGTGACAGAAGTAACTGACGTTCAAACGTCCCGTAGTAACAGTGGTGACTGCTGTTCGATGCTATATCGTGACTACGATGACTGACCCTAGACGTCACGTCATGTCTACGGTGTCTACCGCTCAACGTCACGTCGTGTCTGCGGTGTCTGCAGCTCAACGTCACGCTGTGACTGCGGTGGCTGACGTTCAAAGCGATCAAAGTTACATCGAGATTTATGCTCCGCATCTCGTTTAACAGCAAAGCTGTCACTAGGGATAACGTCAGCGTGGTGTAACAAAGCTCGTTTAGAAGGTTGAAGACCCGAATCACGTATCCCAGAACCGTGACGTACAAAAAGCAAAGGATCCTTTCGCACAGGAACAGGATCGTAAGCTTCTATTAAAGAAGAAAGCTTTAACAGCATATCTTGCAAAACGCTTAACTTCGGATCAACCTGTGACTGCGGTGGCTGACGTTCAAACGTCACGTAGTAACAGCGGTGACTGCTGATCGATGCTATATCGTGACTACGGTGACTGACACTCGACGCCACGTTGGGTCTACGGTGTCTACCGCTCAACGTCACGTCGAGTCTGTGGCAGAAACATCTGTACATGAACGTCATCGCTATGAACGGGACTCTCATGATGACTACAGCTAGGACGTTGAACTTGTTCTGAAGGAACTAATAAACGTTTCAACCGTCTCGAAACCTTACGCCCAGGCTTTTAAAGAGACGAATCATCGGAAGACGAGGAGAAACTTCGTCTCTCCTGTCTTATGGCAAGGACGTGCTTGACGAGCAACGTCTGATACCTTTGAGGGACCGTCTGTTCGTTGGTTTACACCCCTCACTCCCTTAGGTCCTACGACATTCCTTCTCCCTGGTACAGGGGAGCCTGAAAGAGGTCTCGGACTAGGCAAGCGACAAGCACGAACAAACAAACCCTCCGCAACACAGAACATGTTTTTTTTTCACTTTCTTCACTGATATCGCATTTTTAATAATTTCACATTAGACACGAATAAAGCTGATTTCTACTTGAAGCACGCAATTCTCCCTTAAATCAAAAGATTAGAATTGCGAAATGAGTCGTATAATGTAAGCACATTAGTACAAAATGAAACACACATGCAAAAATCAATAAACATATACATATATATCGAATAAAACGGAAATATATAAAGTTAAAAAGATCAGTGACTGGGGATGAGACTAAAAAACTAGTTCACTAAGGACTACGTTTTCAATCTCTCACCGTACAGTGCCTTGGGATGAGAATAAAAACTAAAACATTTTATCCTCTCTCCCCGTACAGACTTGGGACGAGAGTAAAAATCTGAATCGAGAACAACGTTACTCGCTCCCAAACTCCTTGTACAGAGACTTGGGACGAGAATAAAGATCGGATCGTTCTCTCTTTCTCTCTCTCTCTCTCTCTCTCTCTCTCTCTCTCTCTCTCTCTCTTGTCACTCGCAAGAGAATGGCTCACTCACTCTTCGTCAATAACAGGTTATTTGACTAAAGGAAAAAACTGAAAGGACTAAGAAATTGAAAATTAACATGTTCCTTTAAATTAGTATCTAAAAAACTTCAGTTTGAAAGAAGAATGAACAAAACGTCAAAATCGATTTACTCTTTCTGCAAAGTGAAACCGTGATTCTCTCTTTCTCTACCGTAACGATAGAGCGCAAACTGCGTAGCATAAATAAACCAAACGTTAGTTCATCTTTGAAAAACAGCACGAAGACTATTCAAAGAATAAAATTCTTAAAATATTTTCTAAAAATATTCATCTCATCACTCTTACAGAGCAACTGTTTTTATCTAAACAAAAATAAAAGTTGAATGGGCTCAACGTTGTTTAACTTCGTTTTCAAAGTCAGGACCGCCTACCAAGAATAGGTAAAGGCCGCATATAAACAAGAACATAAAAATTTATCTCGGTGTTTAGTATAAATGGAAAGCTAATCGAAGAGGCCTAATAAAGGCGGGTGAGATATAAAATATATAGAGGTAAATCTATAAAAATCAACAATAATTTATAAAGTGATAAAATAATTACAAAAAGCCTTTAACACACTTCCGTACACTGAGGGAAGGGTCGGCCATCTTTTCTCTATGGAAAAACCAGAGCGAGATTAAAAAAGCAAGGGCAAAAACTTTTCCTCTCCTTTCAAAAGCATTTCTTTTGAAGATAGTACTGAATAATCCAACACGGCGAAAGCAATAAAACCAAAACCAAGTACTTCACCAAACGGTAGAAAATCATTGGAGCCATCCCTGATAGCCTTGTTCATGCATGACATAATTGTACAGCAATATATTGACAGCTGGAGAGACCTTTTTACTTAAGGCTCCCAGGGACCAATCCAACAAATAAATATTTCAAACGCTCGAAAAAACTCCTAACAGGAGATGGTCTAGCTCTGAAGCAGACCATAAAATCTTGGAGCGTCTCATGGCTAGACGACGAGGTGAGTCCACTAGGCTTAAGAAGTCTCCCTGGGCAGAGGCAGGTACTCCCAAGTCGAGAACTTCTCCTGTGTCAGACCAGACGCTCGAGCGAGAAGCTAATTAAGAAGGAGGAAAAGCAAAAGCAGACTTTCCTAAACTTCTCCTGGATTCCAACCAGTCTCCCAGTAAGCATGGCTCTCTTGGAAGAACAAGAGAGAACTGACTTCGTAAACGTAGGAGTCGAAGAAAGTCATGCCAAGAGTAAACTCAGACGGTGGAGCAGCCGTTACAAAACGAGTAGGACAAAATTTCACTAAAGAAATTCAAAATTATAAAACAAGGGATTGTTGGACCACTCTAGGATACTCCTCTTCTGAATGACTCCCCAAAGGCACATTAGTAGAAAGGGGGTCATCAACTTCTTCAGAAGGCACATCATCTGATAAATCTAAAGTCTTGCGAGACGGAGATTTATATTCAGAATGACGTGAAGAAAAAGCCTGACAGGCTACATCAACTTGTATATGAACAGAAGTTAAAGTTGGAGGGTCGATGTCACGTTGTGACTGCAGAGAATGTTATTCTACTACACGTCGTGACAGAAGTAACTGACGTTCAAACGTCCCGTAGTAACAGCGGTGACTGCTGTTCGATGCTATATCGTGACTACGATGACTGACCCTCGACGTCACGTCATGTCTACGGTGTCTACCGCTCAACGTCACGTCGTGTCTGCGGTGTCTGCAGCTCAACGTCACGCTGTGACTGCGGTGGCTGACGTTCAAAGCGATCAAAGTTACATCGAGATTTATGCTCCGCATCTCGTTTAACAGCAAAGCTGTCACTAGGGATAACGTCAGCGTGGTGTAACAAAGCTCGTTTAGAAGGTTGAAGACCCGAATCACGTATCCCAGAACCGTGACGTACAAAAAGCAAAGGATCCTTTCGCACAGGAACAGGATCGTAAGCTTCTATTAAAGAAGAAAGCTTTAACAGCATATCTTGCAAAACGCTTAACTTCGGATCAACCTGTGACTGCGGTGGCTGACGTTCAAACGTCACGTAGTAACAGCGGTGACTGCTGATCGATGCTATATCGTGACTACGGTGACTGACACTCGACGCCACGTTGGGTCTACGGTGTCTACCGCTCAACGTCACGTCGAGTCTGTGGCAGAAACATCTGTACATGAACGTCATCGCTATGAACGGGACTCTCATGATGACTACAGCTAGGACGTTGAACTTGTTCTGAAGGAACTAATAAACGTTTCAACCGTCTCGAAACCTTACGCCCAGGCTTTTAAAGAGACGAATCATCGGAAGACAAGGAGAAACTTCGTCTCTCCTGTCTTATGGCAAGGACGTGCTTGACGAGCAACGTCTGATACCTTTGAGGGAACGTCTGTTCGTTGGTTTACACCCCTCACTCCCTTAGGTCCTACGACATTCCTTCTCCCTGGTACAGGAGAGCCTGAAAGAGGTCTCGGACTAGGCAAGCGACAAGCACGAACAAACAAACCCTCCGCAACACAGAACATGTTTTTTTTTCACTTTCTTCACTGATATCGCATTTTTAATAATTTCACATTAGACACGAATAAAGCTGATTTCTACTTGAAGCACGCAATTCTCCCTTAAATCAAAAGATTAGAATTGCGAAATGAGTCGTATAATGTAAGCACATTAGTACAAAATGAAACACACATGCAAAAATCAATAAACATATACAGTGAACCCTCGTTTATCGCGGTAGATAGGTTCCAGACGCGGGCGCGATAGGTGAAAATCCGCGAAGTAGTGACAGCATATTTACTTATTTATTTAACATGTATATTCGGACTTTTAAAACCTTCCCTTGTACGTAGTACTGTTAACAAACCACCCTTTAATGTACAGAACACTTAATGCATGTACTACAGCACCCTAAACTAAAACAGGCACAAATATTAAAGGCGATTTTATATCATGCGTTTCCTAAACACCTAAAAAGCACGATAAAAAATGGCAACCAATGTTTTGTTTACGTTCATCTCTGATCATAATGAAGAAACAAACTCATTTAGTGTACACATATATGTATAGGTTAGTTTTTGCATCGATTATATTGATTATACAGTACTGTATGTTGATTTTTTTATTACCAATGTTTTAGTTTACGTATTTTTCTTAGGACTTCCAAATGAAATCTTTTTCTTTATGACGCCGCCTGAAACGACGGCGTGTACGCTCAGTAAACAACCACGCTCAGAACAAACAAGGCATTTAACGCGCATGATGATAGTGATAAATAATGATACAGTACATACAGTATTTACAGTAAAAGCATTTACAAAATATGTTACCTTACAAATATAAATTATACAGTACTTGTACGTAGCAAAGCAGGAAAACAATTTGAGAGAGAGAGAGAGAGAGAGAGAGAGAGAGAGAGAGAGAGAGAGAGAGAGAGAGAGAGAGAGAGAGAGATTGTTTTACGTACGTAAATGTAAATTTTAAACAAAAAAAATATGATAGGTTACAACATGTAGACTTTTAAAACCTTCCCTTTAACTTAATGCATACAGTACGTACATTACTAAACTATAAAACAGGTTAAAGTAAAAAATAAAGATTGTTACTGTACTCACCACGAAAGAAGTTGAAGAAAAACTTGAATGGTGATGGCGATGAATTTGCTGCACAGTAGAAATGATGATGATGAAGCTGATGATGTGTTCTACTGTGCAGTCAATGATAGTATTTTACGTCTCTTCAGACGGAGGTGTCTTTTCCTGGGACACCTCTTCAACTTCTTCCTGGGAAACTTCTTCAATTTCTTCCGAAGGCGTACTAGCAGGAGGAACTGGCTCTTTTTTGCGAGGCTGGAAGAACATTGTGATCGGAAGTTGTTGCCGCTGCTTCTTTTTTCGATCCAAGAGCATTTTGTAGGGAGTCATGTCTTCATCGATCTTGTTGCAGAATTGCATCGAGCGAACCATATCCTCGTCCCACTCTTGTAACATTTCTTTCGCCTCCTTCATATGGTTGCAGAACTTGGCAAGCCGTTCTAATGTTAAGCCCGTTTCTTCGACATTTTCTTGGGTCTCTTCCTGGGTACCCTCACTCTCTTCCTCACTTGCCGATTTCGTCAGGTCTTCGAGGTCTGCGTCAGTTAGGGGCTGGGAATGGCAGTCCAACAACTCGTCGACGTCTTCAGTCGTCATGTCGCCAAACCCGTCACCTCCAATTATGGCAGCCAACTGCACAGATTTCCGTATTGCAGAGTGTTGGATTTCCGACGGAGTAAATCCCTTGTCGTCGTAAACAATATCGGGCCACAGCTTCTTCCAGCTCGCATTCACGGTTGCAGGTTTCATCTCTTGAAGTGCCTTTTGAATATTCTGCAGGCACGTGGCTATGGTGTACTGCCGCCAGTACGCCTTCAAGTTGAAATCTTCATCCTCGTCATCTTGGGCAGCATCCACACACGCAACGAGGTCCGCCAAGGTATTCTTCGTGTAGAGGGCCTTGAACGCCCTGATAACCCCCTGGTCCATCGGTTGAATTAATGACGTGGTGTTGGGTGGCAGGAACTCAACCTGAACGCCCTCACGCGACAGGTCAGTTGCGTGTCCACCAGCGTTATCCATAAGGAGAAGGATCATGAATGGCAAGCCCTTCTCTAAGAGATATTCATGGACTTGCGGGATGAAACACTGGTGGAACCAGTTGGAGGTCAGCATCTTCGTAATCCATGCTTTTTGATTATGCATCCAGTACACGGGAAGGAGATTCTTATTTTTATTTTTCAAAGCGCGAGGATTTTTCGACTTATAAATAAGCCCCGGCTTTAACAAAAATCCAGCAGCATTGCCACACATCACGAGGGTAACGCGATCCTTGAATGCCTTAAAGCCAGAGGCTTTGGCTTCCTCTTTGAACAGGAAAGTTCGCGACGGCATTCTCTTCCAAAACAAGCCGGTTTCATCCATATTAAACACTTGTTCCGGCTTGTATCCACCTTCAGCGATAATGTTCTTGAAAGTCTGGTTCACGTAAGTTTCAGCAGCGGCAGTGTCAGCGGAAGCAGACTCCCCATGCAGGGAAATGCTTTTCAGGGCGAAGCGTTTTTGAAACTTCGCGAACCATCCTTTGCTTGCGGAAAAACGTTTCTGAGGCTGGGAATCAGTGGATGTCCCTGGTTGAGGATCATCTGCATCATCATCATCTTCAGCATGGTTGCCGTCGTCGTCTTTAGGTTCCTTTGCAGCAAAATTCTCATATAAGCTCAAAGCCTTTGTTTGGATGGTGTTCGTATCCAACGCTATGTTCTTCTTCCGGCAGTCGGCAATCCACACAGCTAAAGCACCTTCCATGCGTACGATCGTTTTATTACGCGTTGTAACGACTCACTTCGCTGATCTGCTAAAGGTGATTGCAGCAGTCTTTCTAATGTTCGCCTCGTCCTTTTTGATATAGCGAACGGTGGATTCGTTGATGCCAAAATGGCGGCCGGCGGCCGCGTAACTTCTACCATCTTTTAACATGTCGAGAAGCGTAATCTTCTCAGCTATCGTCATCATCCTTCGGTGGCGTTTAGGCTCACTACCAGCCTTACTAGAAGCAGAACGCTTGGGAGGCATTGTACAGTAGGATTTAACAGAAAGTTCAACAAAAAGTTCAACTTAAAACAGTTGCACACAGCACAGATTAAACTTCACAAACTTAAGAACGTCTACTCAGCAATACGCGGAAAGAGAAAGTGAACGATCCAGCCCCGCGAGAACTTTGATGCTGCGGGTAGAAGATGCGGGCAAAACACCAATCACAGGCTAGATAACAAAACTTGAGTTTTGATTCGCCATCTATCAGCGCTTGAACCAATCACAACCCGTCTTACAGTACTATGATGCGTTGGTTACTCATAGAAGATGCCCCGCGCATAATGAACGTACGTAGATTAAGTACAATACCGTAATAATAATAAATAATGATAATAATACTGTACAGTAATAATAATAATAATAATGATAATAATAATAACAATAATAATTTTATTAACAACAACAACAATAATAATAATAATAACAATAATAATAAAAATTTACGTACGCTATTTTACGCCTCTCTCTCTCTCTCTCTCTCTCTCTCTCTCTCTCTCTCTCTCTCTCTCTCTCTCTCTCTCTCTCTCGTACGCTTACAGTATTCGAAATGTGATTTTTGCAACAAAGAATATTATTGGATGCAGTACTGTACTACGTACGTATACATACAAAAGATTCATGGAAAAGAAGCACATCCATTACAGTACACACCATTCTAATATGGTATGACTGCATCTGATTTGCGTTTCATGTTCGATTTAATTTTACTACGTACTGAATTATCGTATGATCACATTCTCTTTTCGTGTTTTATTTCTTTCTGTGCTGAATTATATATCATATGTAATGCAATGAACAATCAGTAAGAGCAGATATTACTAATTACAGTATTAATGGAATTACAGGTAACAAAATATCGTATTTGGTTGTCTTCAGATTTCGCGGTATTTTCGAATTTTCCGGAAAATCCGCGATATGTATATATATATGGGTTATGGGAAAACCCCGCGAAGTGGTGAATCCGCGATTGTCGAACTGCGAAGTAGCGAGGGTTCACTGTACATATATATCGAATAAAACGGAAATATATAAAGTTAAAAAGATCAGTGACTGGGGATGAGACTAAAAAACTAGTTCACTAAAGACTACGTTTTCAATCTCTCACCGTACAGTGCCTTGGGATGAGAATAAAAACTAAAACGTTTTATCCTCTCTCCCCGTACAGAGACTTGGGACGAGAGTAAAAATCTGAATCGAGAACAACGTTACTCGCTCCCAAACTCCTTGTACAGAGACTTGGGACGAGAATAAAGATCGGATCGTTCTCTCTCTCTCTCTCTCTCTCTCTCTCTCTCTCTCTCTCTTGACACTCACAAGAGAATGGCTCACTCACTCTTCGTCAATAACAGGTTATTTGACTAAAGGAAAAAACTGAAAGGACTAAGAAATTGAAAATTAACATGTTCCTTTAAATTAGTATCTAAAAAACTTCAGTTTGAAAGAAGAATGAACAAAACGTCAAAATCGATTTACTCTTTCTGCAAAGTGAAACCGTGATTCTCTCTTTCTCTATCGTAACGATAGAGCGCAAACTGCGTAGCATAAATAAACCAAACGTCAGTTCATCTTTGAAAAACAGCACGAAGACTATTCAAAGAATAAAATTCTTAAAATATTTTCTAAAAATATTCATCTCATCACTCTTACAGAGCAACTGTTTTTATCTAAACAAAAATAAAAGTTGAATGGGCTCAACGTTGTTTAACTTCGTTTTCAAAGTCAGGACCGCCTACCAAGAATAGGTAAAGGCCGCATATAAACAAAAACATAAAAATTTATCTCGGTGTTTAGTATAAATGGAAAGCTAATCGAAGAGGCCTAATAAAGGCGGGTGAGATATAAAATATATAGAGGTAAATCTATAAAAATCAACAATAATTTATAAAGTGATAAAATAATTACTAAAAGCCTTTAACACACTTCCGTACACTGAGGGAAGGGTCGGCCATCTTTTCTCTATGGAAAAACCAGAGCGAGATTAAAAAAGCAAGGGCAAAAACTTTTCCTCTCCTTTCAAAAGCATTTCTTTTGAAGATAGTATTGAATAATCCAACACGGCGAAAGCAATAAAACCAAAACCAAGTACTTCACCAAACGGTAGAAAAACTCGAGGTCAAGCGCGAGCGGAACCAGTGTTATCTTTAACACCGACAGAGAAGAACTGGTTTGGTTGAGAAGTATATGCGGTATCTGGCCGATAGTCGGCGCTGGTGGGCACACCCGGCAGCCTCCATGGTGATCGCTCGCGAGTTCTTGGAATCTGTTGATCGTCGGAGACGTCAGCTATTTATATATTCACCGGCTAAGTTTAATATTTAAAAAGTTAATGTAGCCAAAACCCAGTAAATAGTAATGAAACAAGGTCAAAACACTGGACTTTTGTTTGCCAGGACTTCCAGACACATAGAAAACACTATTTTCTATCCTATTTTTTAATGTAGTCATTCGTAGCAGTGTTCATCGTATTACAAATACCTCCCTACTTAATTGACCTAATGATTTATTGATTTTTCCTCTGATGTAGCTCACTTCACTTGCAATTAAACATTATCTCATTGCTCCTATGTTATGCAGAATAAATTTACCGAAAATATTTCACTTCAAGCATTAGTCCCAAGGGCTAGTATTTCGGTATTAATTATCAATCATACAATCTTACCAAGAGGTGAATACACAATGAATATAGGGGCGAGTTATAGCTTCATGCTCCAGCTTCTGTTCAAACACTGACTTTGCTTCCATTTGCTATTATCAGACTAAATATATCAAACACATTTCTACCCTAAACTTTCATTATTAAAATGATAAATAAAGTAAGAGCTATAATTATATTGTATATTCCAATACTGAAAACAAATAAATAAGAGGGTAAGAATAAAAAATGTTGAGCAATTTATTCTGTTTGAACAAGTAACTTACGACAGAAGCACCGTCTATCAATGTTTTTCTGAACTACCGCGTGGAGGGAGGCTCATGTGGCCTTCGCTAAGATGACTAAAGGAACAAAACTGGACTTTTTCATTAAAATCTGTAACTTTGTTTATAGAAGTTTCTGTCACTAGTATATGGGATTGAAATTAGTGTAGTCCTATTTGCAAAAATCTATTCAATAAAGAGAGTTTTAATGTTCTAACTAATATTGCAGTTCTATAATGAAACCATACAAATCCTAACAATTTCAAATAGAACAAACTGATCTAAACCCTCCAAGACATGAGAATGTCTCAAAAAACTTATTTCACCATGGAAATATTGAAACATCATTTAGTCTAAATAAGTCAATCTCATTTTCTATGTAGACTGCTTGGCAATGTGATAGAATTGTATGGAAATAAAGGGAACATGCACTAACCTAAGATACCCCCACCTAACCTCACTTAAGATTGCTGTGTCCTTCCTAACTTGTTGAGGTGTGAGGAGGCAGAATCCATTAGGTTAGGTGAGAACAGTCAATTCAGGATACTGTATATTAGAGTATACTGTACCTCACTGTTTATTTGTGACGAAAATATAGTTCATACAAAAATACTATAGTTTTCCTACAGGAAAAAGTTTATCATTAGAAAATGTTCTGCCGAGAACTATAATAATACTGATGACAAAATATCCCAGTTTTTTCCTCAACCAAATTTTCCTTGAAACCAGAGCTAAGTATTTTACCTACTAAGTTTGGTTATATTCATGCAATGACTGAGCATTCTGTATTGTGAAATACACTCAGGTTTCCCAATAGCAGTCTGATATGACACCCAAAAATCAGTCGACTCACACATAGAACCACAGACTTAACTACTCAAGTCCATATTTCTTACAGTAGGCCAATACAAATGTCTAAGATTTTCTTAGCACTTAAAATCCCATACATACCTCTTCAAGTTGGAAATTAGTTTTCATATTCCAACCTACAGATGATGAAACTTGAAGGGAGAATAGTTGCTGGAACTGTCACATTGATATATAACGAATTCAACACACTTACATAATTAAAACACGAAACAGTGAACAACTATCTTTGTAAACAATACAATGTGTTTGAATGGGACAGCAGGACCTATGAGGGTTTCTGATGACGTCGTTACTGTATTGTCTTTGATTGATTGATTTAAAGTTTTCAGGCATCCTGAGTGTATTGTCTTTGAGTAGCTAACTGTATTATTATTATTATTATTATTATTATTATTATTATTATTATTATTATTATTATTATTATTATTATTATTATTATTATTATTATTATTATTATCCAAGCTACAACCCTAGTTGGAAAAGCAAAGTGCTATAAGCCCAAGGGAAAAATACCCCAGAGAGGAAAGGAAATAAGGAAATAAATAAATGATGAGAACAAATTAACAATAAAACATTCTAAAACAGTAACAACGGCAAAACAGATGTGTCATATTATAACCGAAAAAGACTCATGTCAGCCTGTTCAACATAAAAACATTTGCTGCAACTTTAAACTTTTGAAGTTCTACTGATTCAACTACCCGATTAGGGAGATCATTCCACAACTTGTCACAGCTGGAATAAAACTTCTAGAATACTGTGTAGTATTGAGCCTCATGATGAAGAAGGCCTGGCTATTAAAATTAACGGCCTGCTTAGTATTACGAACAGGATAGAATTGTCCAGGAAGATCTGAATGTAAAGGATGGTCAGAGTTATGAAAAATCTTATGAAACATGCATAATGAACTAATAGAACGACGGTACAAAAGATTAATATCTGGATCAGGAATAAGAAATTTAATAGACCGTTAGCATAATAAAAGACACAGACAACAAGTGTTCAAGTTAAAACACTTCTCCTAAACAAAGATATTTGTATCTTGAATTATAGAACATTTTAATATCAACTTGTCAATAAACTATAGAAAAAAAATATCACTGAGAGATCAGACTAAAAGCATTCCTAAGAAAGATCGACAGCTAATAGTTACAGATTATGATATGGACTGAAATATAATCTGAGATAATGTACATATCCTAACTTAACTCATGCCTATCTTGCATGAAAGATTGCTGCCTTCAGAATTATACTTGGATTTGTTCTTATTTGGATATCATATTTTTATTTACGTGAACTGTCCATTAATTTAAAGGAAAGCACATTTTTTATGGTTCATGTTTTGGGGGGCAAATGTATCAGGTGATATACAAAGCTTACTTTTTAAAATGTTCATGAATTCACTTATTTGCCTAATGTTTACACTTATTTTCCTGAGGTTAAATGTAATTTTAATTACAAAGTAATTGCAAGCTTAAAATCAAGCAGCCTATTGATTTATTAACTATTTTTTTCTATTAAAATCAGTTCCTGCATAAAGTATTTTTGTCCCTAAATCTCCCGCTCTGGACCACTGTGTTGTGGGGGAAAATTTAAATTTAGAAGAATCTTAGAGTCCCCCTTCTTATCAAGTAGATAAATTTTTCAGTTTTCTGTGCATTCGTTGTCGTTTTCTCTCTATCATTATTGTGCTTACTCAAATAGATGTCCAGCATTCTGAATTTCAGCACTCCGAGTTGGACTGTTGAGGTTAGGCTACTATTCCGTGCTAGACTTAACATGTGGTATTGGTAGGCGAACGATAAATTCAATATAGAAACCAGCCCCTTTAATCTATAACGGATTACGAACCGTATCACTGTGGTTTTCTGATCCGTTGGCACTCCAGTACCACAGGTTATGCTCTATTATTATTATTATTATTATTATTATTATTATTATTATTATTATTATTATTATTATTATTATTATTGTTGTTATTATTACTTGCTAAGCTACAACCCTAGTTGGAAAAGCAAGATGTTATGAGCCCAAGGGCTCCAACAGGAAAAATAGCCCAGTGAGGAAAGGAAACGAGGAAATAAATAAACTACAAGAGAAATAATCAACAAAAAACATTTTAAAAACAGTAACATCGTTGAAATAAATCTTTCATATATAAACTATTATGGGGAAGTCTTCCTTGAATTATTTCCCTCAACGACCCCAGATTTTGCACCCCATTTATTCATTGATGTGTTCATAGTTGATATAGGAAATAATTATTTTGATATTACTGTTCTAAAAAATATTTTATTTTTCCTTACTTCCTTTCCTCGCTGGGCTATTTTCCTTTTTAGAGCCCCTGGGCTTAAAGCATCCTGGTTTTCCAACTAGGGTTGTAGCTTAGCAAGTAATAATGATAATAATAATAATAATAATAATAGTAACAATAATTATAATAATAATAATAAATAATAATAATAAATAATAATGATGATGATGATAATAATAATAATAATAATAATAATAATAATAATAATAATAATAATCTGCAATTTGTAATGCTTGTTATATAACAAATATGATAAATATAAATATTTTCCCCGTTTAGCTGAATAACTCTCTTCGTTACTAACTCGGATTTCCTTAATTAATAAAAAACACTGTAATTACCATATATAGTTAGGATAAATCTTGAAATAAATCTTCATTAGAAATCTATATTTCATATATATATATATCAACGTGTATTCAATTATCTAAACATTATTCCTCCAAAGATAAGATAGAACAAATTTGTACAAAGAATAGTTCTTAGTAGAGTTAGCTGGCTTAGTGGCAGCACGGGCTCTTTCTTCGAATAATCACCGCAGGCCCCCTGACCACACAGCAAGGGAAGATAGGATTAGACATAGGATGGCGGTGGAACTCCCAAGGAAAGAGGCTCCGTTGATGCAACCAATGTTTTCAGGGCCGCAGTAAATTTTGGCGCGAGTCGCGTTCTTATCACAGGAACTGTCGTAATAGTCCTATAAAAAAAAAGATATAATTAATACTGATATATCACTATAGCTCTAAGATAGGAAGGCATTATATAAAATAATTTTTCATAGCAGTGATACTGTACATGAGCTACTAAGAGCATGAGTCTTGTTGTGGTTTGAATGTTTAGCTATAAGGAATTCAGAAAATTTAGAAGCAATGGTATAAAATTAGAAAGGTTAGAAACACCAACCCTTAGAAGTTAGAAGTAAATCTATGCAAGCTGTTCTGTCTATAAAGGAGGTAACTTACTAATAATAATGAATTTTTCTGCAGGTTGCAGTTCTTTGCACCTACTACGCTTCTAGTAGTGTGCCCACAATGAATGTGTTGTGGAGATAGCAACGAGGAACCAGGAGGTAAGTTTAATTTAGAAAATCAAGTATCTTTTGAGTTGTTAAACCATCGACCGTTGCCACTACGGTTTTATGTCAAGACTGATTTGTTAGGTATTAATACTTTGATAACTTTAATTGTTGATTTAAAATATTGAGATAGTGATTGCTCCTTAAATGTCATAATCGTTGAACATAATAAATGATTCACATGAGTAACAATAAAGTAAGAAATATCCCTGGAAATCAAAGTAAACCCCAGGATGAGATTAAAAAATAAATAAATATATAAATAAAAAATCACTTCCCTTCACTTCCAAATATATTTTCCCTTTTTTCGGTTCTAGCCTGGAAAAATTCATTAGATAAACCGGCCTATTGACCACCGAAAAAAACTATTTCAATTATTAATGTCTTCTTGCCTTATAAAATTTATTTTTACATATATTTCTTAAATTCTATTATTGCCGCACCCATTGAAGTTATATCCTTGTACTTCTACTCAATTCATTATTCAATATTCCAAATAATCTGCTTTTGCTATGGCATACATTTCTTAAATTCAATTGTCAAGCATAAATTGTTGATTTTTTAAAGATTGAAATTATATTTTGATAGCATTTTCAAGGTAAATTCTCTCTCTCTCTCTCTCTCTCTCTCTCTCTCTCTCTCTCTCTCTCTCTCTCTCTCTCTCTCTCTCTCTCTCTCTCTCTCTCTCTCTCTGTATGTGTGTGTTTAAGATAACACCAGAAAAACAATTGACAAAAAACCTGTTCTTTTTAAGATAATACCAGTAAAATAAGTCACAAAAACTTGTTTAAGATAACACCAGTAGAATAAGTAAAAAACCTGTTCCGTTTAAGA
This sequence comes from Palaemon carinicauda, assembly GCF_036898095.1. NCBI lineage: Eukaryota > Metazoa > Arthropoda > Malacostraca > Decapoda > Palaemonidae > Palaemon > Palaemon carinicauda. Next base: position 17,670,450 of record NC_090761.1, read on the forward strand.
CAACACCAGTAAAACAAGTCACAAAAAAACTTCTCTGTTTAAGATACCAGTAAAACAAGTCACAAAAACTTCTATTTAAGATAATACCAATAAAACAAGTCACAAAAAAAACCTTCTCTGTTTAAGATAACACCAGTAAAACAAGTCACAAAAACTTCTATTCAAGATAATACCAATAAAACAAGTCACAAAAGTACTTCTCTGTTCAAGATAACACCAGTAAAACAAGTCACAAAAACCTTCTCTGTTTAAGATAACACCAGTAAAACAAATCACAAAAACTTCTGTTTAAGATAATACCAGTAAAACAAGTCACATAAAACCTTTTCTGTTTAAAATAACACCAGTAAAATATCACAAAAAAAACCTGTTCTGTTTACGGTAACACAAGGAAAACAAGTCACAAAACCTCTGTTTAAGATAACACCAGTAAAACAAGTCACAAAAATACCTTCTCTGTTTAAAATAACACCATGAAAACAAGTCACAAAATTTTCTGTTTAAGATAACACCAATAAACCAACTTTAAAAACCCTCTTTGTCTAAGATAACACCAGTAAAACAAGTCATAAAATACCTTCTCCGTTTAAGATAACACTAGTAGAAACAAAATCACAAAAACTTCTGCTTAAGAGAACACCAGTACAGCAACTAAAAAAACCCTCTTTGTCTAGGATAACACCAGCAAAACAAGTCATGAAAAAACATTCTCTGTTTAAGATAACACCAGAAAAAACAAATCACAAAAACTTCTGTTTAAGAGACCAGTAAAAAAAATCACAAACACTTCTTTATAAGAGAACACCAGTAAACAAGTCACAAAACACCTTCTATGTTTAAGAAAACGCCAGTAAAACAAGTATCTCCATGTCTATCTTTGCAACTATTGCCATACAACAGGAACACCTGTCTCTCTCATACTCATTCTCCCACCACCAGGTTACTTACAATGTTCACGATGTTTATTTCCGATTGAGCATGACATCCACAAGCATCGCGGTTGCCTCCAAGTCCTTTGTTGACGCTAATGAAGAAGGAAAATGGATCCTTGTGTAGACACAAATAGTAACACCAATCGGCTTCGTTGCTGACACCGAACTGGTCTTTAAGCTCCTTCAAAGGGAAAAGAAAGAGTTGAGAAGTGTGTGTTTGACGGATTCAATTTCTACTAAGGGTGGAAATCAAATATCTAGTTAAGGTAAATTGTTGGTGTTGAGGGTGAATAAAAATTCACACAGTAAGCTTAAACTTTTTTTTTTTTTTTCAAATCCCATAACCTACGGCTACACAAATCTAGGTGAAACTGACAAATATTCAGATTATGGTTTTAAATAGAATCCAATATAAATATCTTGCAAAACTATTCGTATTTCAATGCCTGATGCTTCAATCGTGTAAATATTAACTAAGTCTTATATTGGTAATATTTATGTACACTATTAAGGTTAGCATTAGTCATCAAAATACTTATCTAATCAGCTGTATAAAATGATTGGAACATTTTTAGTATTTCATATGCTGTTATCTAGAAAGCTTGGTTAAAGTAAAAATAAATGAAGTAGAAGAAACGCCTTTGATATCCTTAGGTCACATTGACATCAATGAGTAAGTCTGGTGTCTTTGTTTTAGTTAATCAATGTAAGGGCAGTAGATATATATATATATATATATATATATATATATATATATATATATATATATATATATATGTATGTATGTATGCATATATAAACATATATATGCATATATAAACATATATATGCATATATAAACATGTATATATATATGAATATATATATATATATATATATATATATATATATATATATATATATATGTATATGTATATATATGTATATATAAACATATATGTATATATATATATATATATATATGTATATATAAACATATATGTATATATAAATATATATAAATATATATATATATATATATATATATATATATATATATATATAAATATATGTGTATATATAAATATATATATATATATATATATATATATATATATATATATATATATACATATATATATATATATATATATATATATGCATACACACATGTATATATATGTACATATATGTATATATATATATATATATATATATATATATATACATATATATGTACATACATATATATATATCATATATGTATATACATATATATATATATATATATATATATATATATATATATATATATATATATATATATATATATATATATAAAGTTTGCCATGACTTGCAGACTTAAATTAGTATTGATTGGCGAGTATCCATGTTTTTTTTCTCTCTAAAGTAAGATGGCATATGCTTGGTACCTGAGCGTCCCATGTACAGAGAATTCATTCTATATCGAGTGCACTTGATTGTGTATAAAAAATAATTGAATTTCTAAATAAAACTCTACGTTTTCTTAAATATAAATCTATGCTCGAACATGCTCCTCGATGTTACCATTCAAAACTAATGTCTTCATAATGAAATGATTTGACACGTGCAGTAGTATATGGTACGTGCCAAATTCAGCTGCTTTACAACAATAATATGCTTAGGAGAAAATGTATTAAGACTCTCGCGGCGTTTAAATCCAATTATGAAGTAAAATTATTTATAAGAATAAATATCTCCCGTGAGAGTATGGCGTTCATTCACAAAAGTCTTTCCTTTTTTTGAGAAAGTATCTAGAATGTTTTTTTATATATAAATGGAAAAACAACGCCAAAGTAAATGCCATATAGATTCAACAACATTTCTTTTAGTTTCATGAAATAAATCCGCTGAAAATTCAAGCCAAGATAAACTTAACTTGAAATACTACTACTACTACTACTACTACTACTACTACTACTACTACTACTACTACTATTATTATCATTACTACTACTACTACTTGGTAAGTTACAACCTTAGTTGGAAAAGTAGAATGCTATAAGCCCAAGGGCTCAAACAGAAAATGGCCCAGTGAGGAAAGAAAATAAGGATATAAATAAAATACAAAAGCAATGAACAATTTAAATAGAATATTTTAAGAACAGTAACAGTATAAAATATATCTTTTATATATAAACTATAAAACTTTAAAAAACAAGAGGAAGAGAAATAAGGTGGAATGTACACTCAAGCAAGAGAACTCTAACCAAAGACAGTAGAAGACCATGTTACATAGGCTACGGCACTACCCAAGACTAGAGAACAATGGTTTGATTTTGGATTGTCCTACTCCTAGAAGAACTCCTTACCATAGCTAAAGTCTCTCTTCTACCCTTACCAAGAGGAAGGTAGCCATTGAACAATTACATTGCAGTAGCTAACTCCCTGGGCAAAAAAAGAATTGCTTGGTAATCTCAGTGTTGTCAGGTGTATGAGGATAAAGGAGAATATGTAAACAATAGGCCAGACTATTCGGTGCATGTGTAAGCAAAGGAAAATGATCCGTAACAAGAGAGAAGGATCCAATGTAGTACTGTCTGGCCAGTCAAAGGACCCAATAACTCTTTAGCGTCAGTATCTCAACGGGTGGCTGGTGCCTTGGCCAACCTACTACCTCTAACCAATAGATATACTAGCTGTTGCCTTTGAACTTTTCAAAGTAATACTTCTGGCGTCAGTGTTAAGCTGCGCTGACATTTTCATTGATAAAAGCTAAATCGGCACTCACTCTCTTACTTATACGAAGGTTATTAAAATTGTCATTACATCATGCACCGGTTCCCAGAAACTGCAAGGAAGGTTCCACGAATATTCACTCTACATAAAAAAGATTCAAAAGCCATTTGGAGATACAGGTTTCTCATTAACGAGAAACAATCAGTATCAAGAGATGAAATAAACTAACAAGTCCAAAGCGTAACACACATTTCCCAAGAAGTCCAGAGGTAAAGTAACATGAGTAGGCCACAAGCAGAATATAAAATGGACCTTATTTTGTAGATGAAATAGTAGAAATATCTCAATTTGATTTATGTCATTTATGCCATGTCAAAGTAATGGAGCAAATGAGACCATTTAGAGCTAAATACTTCAATTACCAAAAGGGGAAGTGGAAGAACAGGACTAAAGGTTAGGTTACGTTAAATGTACCGTACTGAGTTATAATGATATCTAAGGCCAATTGATAACGCTTCCCATATGTTAAACATGGCAGAGAAACACGTTCAAAATTTCAGAAGCAAAACCTTTGTCAGTGATAAACTATCTTACTAAAATGCAAGGTAACATAGGTGCTCGGTGTCATACAGAACATGACCTTGTATTATATTTTCAACACTTAATTGAACAACTTCTAGGAGGTTATCCGTGTTTAAAAGTAAACCAGCAGGTCATATGATAGATTTGGAAACCATTGTTATTCAGGAGAGTCAGCTAAGAGTAAGCCCTGATTTAACTTGCTATACGCCTCCAACCTAGAAGGTTGACTAATCAGTAGGCCTACCAGTCAAGCTTCTTTCCCTAATCCATAAAAAACAACCATATAGCTTTTAAGCTGGCAAACAAAAGAGCATGTAGGCTACTGTCTTTCCTATCTTCTTTTTTTTTCTTTGTTTTTGTCTGCATATCACAAAATGGCGATTTATTCAAATGCTTTAATTTCTCTAGACTCATTATGTTTGGCCACGGAAATTACAAAAGCTTTTTGAGAAGATTGTCCGTTATTTATTGGAAGATAAAAATCTCAGTCTCTTGAACTAATTTTCGTCCATTAGTCCAAACTTTTCTTGCTACCTGCCATTCAGACTCTTACAGTAAATAGTAAGGTTTAGGCTTAGTTCATTAAGTGATGTACTGAGATGCATTTCTAATTCACAATACTAAGGAGTAAATTTCATCCCTATGCTTCGACCTGAATCTAACTGGCTATACAGCAGGGAGCAATTGAACTTTGTAGTCATATTTTTTTTTTTTTTACTGAAAAACTCTGTAACTGACCTAACACTGTTTTTCCAAATCTTTATTATTTTGCTTAACTTATTTCAAATCTTTACAAACACTTTAAAAGACAAGTTCATTTTAGATATGTATAGGTATGGGGTAACTACGAAAAATAGTAATTTTCACGACCGTAGAAGAACCAACCCTGTTCTGTTGAAGATGACACCAGTAATATACAAAAACCTTCTCTGTTTGAGATAACACTATTAAAACAACGCACAAAAAACTTCTCTGTTTAAGATAACTCCAGCAAAGCAAGTCACAAAAAAATTAAGATAACACCAGTAAAAAAAATCACAACTAGAAAAGCACTCAGAGTGCATACCTCCGCCACGGCAGTTTATTTCTAGAGACCAGCTTACCTTACGTAGAATCAATTTAGACCGTAGGCGTATTTGAAGTCTGTATGACAAACAACCATGTGCAAACTCGGGGTTAAGGTTAGGGTTAATTCGGTAGACCTTTTGCTCGACCTTAACCTTGACCTTTGACCTAGGACTTTCCAAATTTTATCACTTCCACGTCTCAACATAATTAATCTATGGTAGTTTCACTATTATATGATCAAAATTGAGGCCAGGTAGTTATTAACAAACAGACAAACCAGGGCGGAGTTGAAAAAAAGGGAAATATATATATATATATATATATATATATATATATATATATATATATATATATATATATGTGTGTGTGTGTGTATATATATATATATATATATATATATATATATATATATATATATATATATATATATACATATATATATATATATATATATATATATATATATATATATGGCGTTGATTTGGTATAGAATAATGGGCACAAAAACTCACCTCAGTAAGATTGAAGTATATATAAGTTCCATTGTATATGTATTCTTCGCTCAAGCAGCCTTGGTAAGTTTCCTCAACTGTCCTACTCCTTGTTTTGCGTTCTCCCACATCCTTGTTCAACACAATGTCTGGACTTTCTGAAATATATTTATTTTTGAGTATCTTGACCATGGATTTGTTATCATTAAAGAAAAAATAAGTTCTATGACAGAAATGCATTGTATATTTACAGTATTTAGGCAGAATAATAAATGAAATTACTAAGGACGTAAAACTGGTGCGAAGAAAATGAGTTTTGACGGAAAAGGATGAAAGACACATTCCCGTAGAAAACTTTAGGGGTCTCTGTTTCCATAAAGCATTTTATCAGTGTTGCCATTTCAAAGTATGCTCCGTCACTGATATGTGCCTTGAACTTTCGCAAGATAAAATAATGAAACGAGAAGTGATACCTCTCTACGTAGAGAGAGAGAAAAAAATACTGTCTAAAGCCATTATAATCGAGTTAAAATGGTAACATTGAGAATATAGTGTAACGTAAATAAACGGTAAATTTATATTCTGTCGCATCTCTTCTAATGATAATAATAATAATTATGATAATAAATAATAATAAATAAATAATAAATAATAAATAATAAATAATAAATAATAAATAATAAATAATAAATAATAAATAATAAATAATAAATGATAAATGATAATAAATAATAATAAATAATAATAAATAATGATAAATGATAATAAATAATAAAGGATAATAAATAATAAATGATAATAGATAATAATAAATGATAATAAATAATAATAAATGATAATAAATTATAAATAAATAATAATAAATGATAATAAATTATAAATAATAATAATAATAATAATAATAATAATAATAATAATAATAATAATAATAATAATAATAATAATAATAATAATAATGGCATTTACTTCCGAGAAAAAAAATATTTCAGAACGAAAAAATGACATCAACAAATGTCATATAAATAACGTCTTTGGGATTTGATTTTTACTGGATCTATTGCTGCGGATTCAAAGTAATCCTTATGTATGGAAAGTATCCCAGAATAAGAAAAAAAAAAAAGATACGACTGATTGTATTACTTCATCAAGGTCCAGTAAAAAATACTTTGAATAGGTAGTTAATTTATCTGAAAAGAATGTATAGCAGATATCTTTAATGAGTACTTTGGAGGAAAGTTTTCCTAATCTAATTCTGAAAGATTTACATTCTGGAAGTCTATCTTATTTCTTTTAATCTTGTTTTATTAAAGTGTATATAGTTTATATAGGAGATATTTACTTTAATGTTGTTGCTCTTCTTAGGAATTTAATTTTTCCTTGTTTCCTTTCCTCACTGGGGTATTTTCCCTGTTGCAGCCCCTGGACTTATAGCAATGTACTTTTCCAACTAGGGTTGTAGCTTAGCAATTAATAATAATAATAATAATAATAATAATAATAATAATAATAATAATAAGAAGAAGAAGAAGAAGAAGAAGAAGATGAAGAAGGTGGACGTGAGAAAATTAACCTAAAATACAGATTTGATTGGTTTGAAAGGCAGACCATCTTTGTGGGTTTCTGGAGGGTTATAAAACTAAGAAGGTTTTGAAAAGATTACTTTAAAATTCTCAAAATTATCAGTACTATTACTGATTCAATGATGTCGCCTAAATTCAGGGAAGATTATTCACCGCTATATTTATTTTTTATTTGTACCTCTTTAATTCATTTCCTGTCCGGAATGGTAGCATATTATTTCCTGAAATATAACATTATAATTTCTACTTATTCTGGCGTTTCATCGGTATTCTCTATCATTAGCATATATATGTATATATATATATATATATATATATATATATATATATATATATATATATATATATATATATATATATATATGTGTGTGTGTGTGTGTGTGTGTGTGTGTGTCTGTCTGTCTGTATATATATATATATATATATATATACATATATATATATATATATATATATATATATATATATATATATATATATATATACGCAAGTTAGTTTTGAAAGTCTTTATCCATTTATCCTTTGGAACTTTTTTGTTCAAGTAAGAGCATCATATAGTCTATAAATGTGTTGGTGCTAAACTGACCTCTCTAATCGGATTAGAGAGAGAGAGAGAGAGAGAGAGAGAGAGAGAGAGAGAGAGAGAGAGAGAGAGAGAGAGAGAGAGAGAGAGAGAGAGAGAGCGTATTTTATCTGGCCATTCTGAGTCGTCCGTTTCAAAAATACAAACAGAAGATATAACAACTCCAACGTTAACGACGTGCATACAAAAATATAACACATATACTGTAAGCGAGATTGTGCATTCCTGCTTACCTAGCCTTGAGATACGTGAAAAAAAATTCTGGGAACATTTTGCAAAGTTATCGTTTGCTTGAAAGCACTTGAATTGAAAGCATCCTAGAACTATTACCCGTATGAACTCTTACCTATATCTTTTTATATTTTTTTAATTTATTAATTTTCTTCTACTTAATCTTGCATTTATTTGTTTATTTTTATTCGTTTGTTGTTTAGTTTGTAACTTATGCTATATCTCTTTTTTGCATTTCATTCAAGAGCGTTTATTAATATCCTTATGATTATGATGATGATGATGATGTATTCATTCTCAAAGTAATGATAATGATGATTTTAAAGGCAAACAAGGATAATGAATCACGGAGAAATTCTTGAACATTAAATCAAAATGTTTTTCAGTTTTATAGTGAGAGGAAGTGATGAATAATACCCAGAACACGGTGGGCATTTCCTACTCAAATATCCACTACACCTGACTACGGTGTCCTTTTGTTGAGAAAATGTATATTTCCATAGCTATTTCTATCAAGCTGAATATTTAATTTGTCTTTATGGATACTGTCATTATACATCTACTTTGAATTTAATTTCAAAATTAACCAAAGTTATTATAGCTTTATTTTGACTTTGAATTGCCATAACTTTCAGTATTTATTTTAAAATAGTTGTTTTGTTTAATATGGAAGAATCTCCTTTTGTTTAACATTGATAAAATTCGAACATAATCTTAGCTTTGATTCTTATTTCCTTTAAACCTCACTTAGACTTCTATTTTTATTTAATGTTAATTGTATCTATACAATATTCCAGATTTAATTTGTTCTAATTTAGAGTTGTTAATAACACTATCACCGACTTCCCCGCCACTTAAATCTTTCAAATGCCACACATCATCATTGCAATTCTAATAAATTGATTTACGTTAATTGGCATTGCAACAATACTACGACCATCCACGATACTTTCGGCAGAACTGAACTGCCTCATTAATATATGAAAGAGGAGTTGTTAATGATTCCAGCTACTGACCTTGCATTTACGAACCTTCCTATTTGTATTTTCATCATTTTCTACCTTGGCCTCGAAGAATTTGTTATCGAAATCAAAATGATCAACAGAATTAATGTTTCATAAGTATAATGACAAACAAAACTTGACTTTTCTATTTACAAATGTCTAAGAAATATTAACGGTGAAAATGGGAATGTTTTTGTGCAGATAAGACTGCGTTAATTTTGCAGCCATTACTAAACACATCTACGTTATTGATTATCTTTTATGTTGCAAAAATAAACCTATCCCAAATTCTCAAGAATAAGCCTACGACTGTATGATAATTCTTCTAATTATATCATACAATTCTATAAATTGAACTTTATTCAGCAAACACTACATTTCCTTTGCTACACCACGCGTATAATACATCTTTAATTCAGACTATAGATCATAGCAGATGCGTTTAAAGTTCAGAGATCATTTAGTTAATATAAACTCAAACGAAAACCAGGAAAGAGTAAATGGCAATCAGGAAATGGGTGCAATAAATTCAGTAAAAGCAGAAATAGGAAGAGCATTCTAAAGTTTGGTAGTACTCATTATAATTTTGTTGATAACACACACACACACCGTGTAAACGTACAACCGGAAACACGCACATGCACACGCGACAGGTTAACAACATGACAGGAAACACTGTCTATGCAACGTCTTACCGTCATCATCGAAGATGACTTCGTCGTAATAATAAGAGGTGGTTGTCGCCGGGGAGGGTTGAACCGTTGCCACACTTGGATTAATTTCACCGAGCTGAGACTGAGCAGGTGCACAAAGCCCCAGAATAAGTAACGATGATATCAACACAATCATCTTGACCTTTTTTCCTGTCACATATAATTCTCTAGAGTATTTGATTGTTCATTGACAAGTGTTGCGTTTTCCCATTAAGTTTAGTCGTACACTGAAAGACCTTCGTAAGTGAATGTTTTAGAGTGAGATAATGAGGTTAACGGAATGACGTCCGCTTATCTTTCCTACTTTCACGTGGTTTCCAGGCTACAATGGAGCAATTTTTCATCACATATAAAAAATCAATTGGGCAATCACTCTTGATATACTAAGTTAGTCTTTCACTATCATCACCGTAATTAACACATTAATTCATTCTTATCTAGTACACGGAATTTTCCTACGCACACAGCATAGAAGACTGTAAGGGGCATGCAACTATTCCCGAGAAAGAGCGTCGCTCGAGTGAGTCAGTTTTTCTTCATGGAAGATCGATGGCTGAGTAACTTGTCCTTCCTGCCTGTTCGTGTACCTCTCTCGATAGCTGTAAGCATACAGCATATCCTCCTGGTGTCCCGTATGTCTTCTTCGGGAACTCCTTTGCTAATCAAACGCTAATTGGCTGACATGACTCCTTTGGTGTTTTTTTTTTTTTTATTATTAGAAAAACTCCTATTCTTCCACATTTTTCTTGTTAATTTTTCACTACTTAATAGCTTATCCTTCTTCCTGTCTTACTTAGGACTGATTTCTTTTTCTTCTATTTCTTTACGTACCTCTTTCACTAATATATTTTGGTTCATAACCAACACTGACGATAAAATTTTTAAAGTATCATCTCGGGGAGTTATTCTGTTTGCATAAAATAAGGTGAGGATGTGGCGGAAGATATATAATGTTATCTTTCAATGTAGATAACCTCGGAATATCTTGTGATAATTACTCATACATTGGTAAGCCCTTATCTCGTGATGACGTCATGTTTTTAACGTGATGTTATTCACTAGAGTTATAATCTAAATTTACTGCCTCAAAAACTTTACATTTAAACAAGAAATTCCATTTACTTTTGATAACAGAGCTAAAATTCACTACTGATTGGAAGGTGGAAAGGTGTTTATATAAACGTCACAGTAAATGAAATATTAATTCATGGACAAGTTGTCATTCCTTATTTTTTAAATCCCAAAACTTTAGATTTATATTTCTATTTAACAAAAAAAAAATAAAAAATTTGTGGGGCTAAATATCAATATTGAAAATGTAAACCTTTTCATTTGCCCTTTTCCAGGTCAGTTTATCATGGTTCAATTTTTACTTAAATATTATAGTAGTTATAATTTTAAAGTACAACTTCCCCTTTCCGACAACCTAACACCAGAGTAATAGTATGCTAATAAAAGCGAGACGGATCACTGCTATTTACCGCACTGATGACTTTCCATAGTGAGATAGATATTAAATGAAAAACGCCATGAACCTTAATGCAAGCAACAATATCACATGGAAGCCACACACGACACTAACTGTTTCTTCCTCGGTACCGGAGTTGGGAAGGTGAAACCGATAAGAGATACAGGTAGACTGGTAGGGTGGGCGTTTTCATAGGAGGTAGGTACTGGTGGGTGCCGGGGAAGGGGCTGTAACGTTGAAGGTGTTTTGTGTCAGGAGGATATGGCGCAATGGAGAACCTGAGATTTTTATAGAGTGAGCAATGGCAATGAAATGTTAGTTGCGCTGCAAACGAGAAGGAAAACACCTGAGCTCGCGACATTGATCTCTACCTATGACTGTGGGTGAGTCATCGACGGTCGCAAGGAGTAGCCATCTTACTACTCCAGGTGTGTAAGGAAGTGTGCATCTGGGTACTCTGGGGAAAAATATATAATCTAGTTAGTTATGCATTCCTTTATAATATGATTATATCCAAATCCGTCAGCGGTTCACCGTTCTATCTTCTCAAATGCACTAAGATTCAATTTACCGGGATTGTACTAAAAAAATACACATGATCAACATCCCTTCCATGTATCCTCTTCTTGGCAACAAAACTAAGCAAAATATATAGTTTGATTAAAATCAATAAGAACGTTTCTTCCCGTAGTATTTTTACATTAAATATTATCCGTCACATTTTTCTTTTACTTGTCGCACCAGCCACCCGTTTTGATACTACCGCTAGAGAGTTATTGGGTCCTGTGTCTAGCCAAACAGTGGTACATTGGACCCCTTTCTTTGGTTACGGCTCATTTTTGCTTTGCCTACGCATGCACCGAATAATCTGGCCTATTCTGTCAACGTTCTTCTTTGTCCTCATACACCTTTTAAAACCGAGATTACCAAACAATTCTTCTTCATTCATGGGGTTATCTACTGCACTGTAATTGCTCAGTGGCTACTTTCCTCTTGGTAAGGGTAAAAGAGGCTCTTCAGCTATAGTAAACAAAAATCAAACCATTGCTCTCTATTCTTGGGTAGTGCCATAGCCTCTGTACCATGGGCTGCCACTGTCGTGGGTTAGAGTTCTCATATTTGAGGGTACAGTCGGGTACTCTATTCTATCTTATTTCTCTTCTTGCTTTTCTTAAGATTTTTTATTTTATATAAGAAAGATTTATTTTAATGCTGTTACTGTTCTTAAAATATCTTATTTTAATTCTTCAATGCTTCTTTTATAGTTTATTTAATTTCTTATTTAATTTCCTCATTGTGCTATTTTCCTTGTTTGAGCCCTTGGGCTTATAGCATCCTGCTTTTCCATCTAGGGTTGTAGCCTAGCTAGTTATAATAATAATATTCACTATATCAGTCCCTTTACTATAGCGTCTCATTTCAATATCTAAGGTTTATTTATACACCCAATCAGGGAATTATTTTGATTATGATAATTATTATTATTACTAATTATTATTATTATCATTATTATTACTAATTATAATTATCACCATTCTTATTACTAATTATAATCATCATCATCATCATCATCTATTATTATTATTTATTATTATCATTTATTATTAATTATTATTATTGATTATTATTATTATTATTATTCATTATTATTATTATCATTAATTATTATTATTACTAATTATTATTTATTATTTATTATGATTATTCATTATTATTGTTATTATTTATTATCATTATTTATTATTATTTATTATTATTGATTAATATCATTAATTATTTCTAATTATTTTTATTATTTTTATTATTATTATTATTATTATTATTATTATTATTATTATTATTATTATTATTATTATTATTATTATTATATTATCACTTGCTAAGCTACAACCTAGTTGGAAAAGCAGGATGCTATAAGCCCGAGGGCTCCAACAGGGAAAATATCCCAGTGAGGTGAGGAAATAAGGAAACTGCAATAGAAATAGTTAACTTAATTCAATAAAATGAAATATTTCAAGAACAATAACATTAAAATAAAATTTTCATATATAAACTATAAAAACTTTAAAGAAAAGAAGAGGAAGAGAAAGAAGATAGAACAGTGTGCTTGAGTGTATCCTAAAGCAAGAGAACTCTATCCCAAGACAGTGGAAGGCCATGGCACAGAGGCTATGGCACTATCATAATATATAAGACAATAACAATAGATATTACGTAAAACTATATAATTAAGGATCTACAACATATCGCCAACCAGACGTCAATAATTAGCCAATGATGCAGTCTCGGTTATTAGACATAACCTTGATGGAGGGATAAACAAGAATTGTCCTTCGGCTTTTGAAACAACCAAAGTTTCAGGTACCGTAGAACGTTTACTTTGCTGTGCTTTCCTTTAATTCATTTTAGAATTTTTTTTAATAGGAGGCATGATTAGTTCTTGAATTAATATTGTAATCAGAATTTATGTAAGCATATCTATTTTTTCAAGGATATAATCAAAACTATTATCAAAACAGGTATGTCACAGTTTCCCCTAAATGCCACATACACGTAGATTAGCCTGAATATTTATTAGCATGTATTTGAATTATATAAACATTAAAAAATCTATCACTTGAATAAACACGTAACAAATTAATAGGTCTCAACGGATCTTCTATAGTACCATGGTGATTAACAACAAAGAAAAGATGATCCAACATTTTAACGCACTGAATATTTAGCACCGGCAAGTGTTGACTCAAAAGATGCAAAGTCCAGGTGTTAGCACATGTCCATGCTCAGCGCGAGAAAACATGACTCATGCTACCAAAAAGCCAGAGTCGGGTGTGTGCCGTGTGGGCCAGTGTGGCTCAAGACACCTGCCTCGCCTCCCGACCACCCGTCTTCGCCCGTTTTCGCCCTGGCGTGTAGTTTATACCTTTCACTTCCTTGCTTAACACTTGGCAAAACATTTGCATGTGCCTTTGAGAAAATCAACGGGTTACGCATAATATATATATATATATATATATATATATATATATATATATATATATGTATGTATGTATAGTATATATATATATATATATATATATATATATATGTATGTATGTATAGTATATATATATATATATATATATATATATGTATATATAGTATATATATATATATATATATATATATATATATATATATATATATATATATATATATATATATACGTGCTAGTATACCCGAGCCGTCAAAAATGACGTCTAAATATTTAGATAGATATGCACACACACGCACAGATTCAACCCTTCCCCGTTTCTTAACTACAACACAATGGTTCGGCAATTTGTGGGAGAGTGTGGTTTCCGAGTGTACCTCTCAAGGTACCCCCTCTCACCAGGGTATGACTACTCCCTCCTCCCCCCGTGAGCCTGATAGGGAAGCTATATATATATATATATATATATATATATATATATATATATATATATATATATATATATATACTGTGTATATATATATATATATATATATATATATATATATATATATATATATATAGTCTGTGTATATATATATACATATATACATATATATATATATATATATATATATATATATATATACATAAACATATGTATATACATATATACATATATATTATATATATACATATATACACACATATATCTTCCCAGCGTACATAATTATTAATAATTCTTATTAATTATTAATAATCATTATTATTATTAATTATTATTATTATTATTAATTATTCTTGTTATTAATAATTATTATTGTTATTATTAATTATTATTATTAATTATCATTATTATCATCATTAATTATTATTATTATTATTAATTATCATTATTATTATTACTATTAATTAATATTAATTATTATTATCATTAATTGTCATTATTATTAATTATTATTATTATTATTATTATTAATTATTATTATTATTATTAATTATAATGATTTATTATTGTTATTGATTGTTATTATCAATTATTATTATTATTATTATTAATTATTATTATTATTATTATTATTATTAATTATTAATATTATTATTAATTATTTTTATTATTATTAATCATTATTATTATTATTAATCATTATTATTATTATTATTATTATTATTAATTATGATTTTTATTAATTATTAATTTTATTAATTGTTATTAATTATTATTATTTTTATTAATTGTTATTATCATTATCATTATTATTAATTATTATTATTATTAATTATTATTATTATTATTATTATTATTATTATTATTATTAATTATTATCATTATCAGTTATTATTATTATCATTATTATTTTCATTATCATTATTATTATCATTATCATTAGTATTAGTATTGGTATCATTATCATTATAATTATTATTAGCCAAGCTACAACCGTAGTTGGAAAACAGTATACTATAAGCCCAGTTGCTCAAACAGGTTTAAATAGCTCAGTGAGGAAAGGAAATAGGGAAATAAAAAACTATATGAAAAGTAATTAACCATTAAGATATGATATTTTAAGAACGGTAACAATATTAAAGCAGATCTTTCGTATATAAACTATAAAAAGAGACTTATGTCAGCCTGTTCATCATAAAAAAAAAAACTTTTGCTACAAGATTAAACCTTTGAAGTTGTACTGATTAAACTACTCGATTACGGAGATCATTCCACAACTTGGTCATAGCTGGAATAAAACTTCTAGAATACTGTGTAGTAGGATGGTCAGAATTATGAAAAAATCTTACGCATAACAAACTAATTGAACGATGGTGCCAGAGATTAATATCTAGATCAGGAATAAGACATTTAATTAAGTTGAAAATCAACAGCTTAAAACCAGACAGGAGAACAATACTCGAAACAAGTCAAAATGAAAAAAAAAAAAATTAAAACATTTCTTCAGAATAGATTGATTATCAAAAATCTTGAAAGACTTTCTCAATAAGTCCATTTTTAAACAATCGAAGAAGGGAGACAGAATGTATTTTTCGAAAGTAAATTTCCTATCAAGAATCATTCCTAGAATTTAAGTCACAGAGAGAGAGAGAGAGAGAGAGAGAGAGAGAGAGAGAGAGAGAGAGAGAGAGAGAGAGAGAGAGAGAGAGAGAGAGAGAGAATATCACTGTCCTCGGACCTACTTACAATCATCATATTATATTATTGTTATATCGAGCTTAGATAGTGAAGGAACTGCATGCATGACAGTAATCCGTATTTTGTGGCAATTCAAGTATAATGTATAATTTACTAGCACAGAGAATTAGTATTTTGTATTGATCGTAGATACGAGTGTACAATGATTTACAATTTTGTATGGTGGTTTTAATAATGAACTTCAAAACGATGCATTTACAAGATTTTCCTAAAAAACAAAGTCTCAGATTTACACAAACTTCATGGAAATTGGAGTTATTCTGCATATATGAAAGTTTAAAAACTAAGAACGATCCAAATTTGTCCACCGAAAATTTCAAGAAGGCACGATGAAGAAAATATCTTCCCAGCGTCCATCATCACCATTTATCTTAATTTGATTTCATGAAACGTAGCATACGTGCTGTGTTAATGCATATTATCTCGGGTGTTCATCTCGCATTTCCTGTGACCAGTTTATCATTTTGGTATAGAGTCCTTTCAATGACGTCACTGGGAATCGCCGGCGGCCATGCTGGAGGACATACAAAGCGAAAACATGGCGTCTGCTACTGCGAATATGGACAATGAGAGCGACTTTGTCAAACAATTGTCAGGTGATGATAAGCGTTTTTACAAGCAGAAACTCGATCTAATTGATGGCCTATATCCATACCAGATGCTGAATTCATTCAGCTTATGGCACATGCAATTCAGATGCTTTTTAAACTTACGAAGGCAGAACATGAGTGGGCATACATTTCCATTGAATAATCTTCTTCCAGAATTTGTTGTTTTTCCCTTTAATGCTTTTAAGTCCAAAATTAGATAAACACTGGGCCAATGAAGAGAGTGTTTATAATTATAAAGCTAATATTGATCATTTAGCCTAACCTTGTGTATTATAATTTTTGATTGTCAAAATGTATGTAAAAGTTTTGCATTATAATGTCAAATCTTTATCAGTTCATGCCTAACCATTTTGTTTGTGTTTGGTTACAAATGCTATAATTTCTTATATACATATAAACATATGATGGACAAACTCTATTGTAATGCTCTTGGATGATCGTTTTGCCTCCTTGCAATTAAATGCGCAAGTTTAATTATTTTTTCGATGTTTCATATATAAGCTGAAGACCCCTTCGGGTTAAACCAGCTTTCAGATATTATTATTATTATTATTATTATTATTATTATTATTATTATTTATAATCAATGTTTATTCATCACATAGGCCTGTATGTCTGCACAATTTAATACACAAATCAAAATAAATATAAATATACACTCAATTATATATAGGCATGAGCACCTTGACGAAATAGAGACCTAGGTAAGTAGCCTTTGTTAATATAGCCAATATGGGCACTTTTAATTTTTGTTTTGAAAATCTGAGATGCCCCTTTTGATGTTTAAAAATTGAGATGCCCCCTCCCCCACACACACTACACACTGAACTGACGATGATACTTGTGAAGTCACCCATGCGATCGGATATAGCATGTTTACACAGGAATAATGATACTTTTAGGGCCTAGCCGAGACTGACCTGATATGAAATGATCAGAACAGATACGTGCCCAGGGTAGTGAGGATTCATGTAGATCAGCCCGTGATATTCTGGTCAACCACAAGTCACGTCTGCGCTTGGATAATTCTTCTGTATCTTTGTCCTGATTCTGAATAACTGCCGGTATGCGGTAGAAACTCTTGTCATCTCTTTGTCCTCGATTCCCACAATAGCGCAAAAACTGGGCATTGTGTGAATGTGAATGTGATGAGATGGCTAACTATTCAAGAGTTCAGCCACAGCTATTCACTGAACGCGTCTTTGTATGTCCTCCAAGATGGCGGACCGGAAGTTTGATGACGTATAATGAAAGGACTCTATATACGTCCCCTATAGGATAACGTAATGAATAGGGTCATACGAAATTTCAAGATAAGGTAATCGCAGGCAATGTCGCATTTTAACAATTTGTCTTAATACATAATTATGTTTATTGTTGCAATTTAATAAAATTTACAAAGTTGCAACGAAAAAAAGATATAGTATATCGCACAGATACAAAATTAACCGCTTAGTCTTCTAACACAATTTATCTTAACAGCAGCACACCGGTTTTTTTTCTTTTCTTTTTTTTTTTTTGGTTCCAAAAGGATACAGCTCTTCCGCCGTCGTATGCTTTACAAGCAATGTAAGATATTAATGGTATAGACCGGTCTAACCTAATCCACACATCGACATTGAGAAGCATACTTATCTTGGTGCTGGAGCTTTTTCAAGAAGTGTTCCTTGAAGTCAAGACGTGTTTCGCGATATCGCATGTGAACCGTCGATATATATATATATATATATATATATATATATATATATATATATATATATATGTATATATATATATATATATATATATATATACATATATATATATATATATATATATATATATATATATATATATACATATATATATATAAAAACAAAAAACATACACAGTAGAGATGTTTCCACGCTGTGTACTGAGCGGCTGCTTATAGTAGAATGTAAAAGTTCTACTGAACGATTGCTGTAAGTCACCTATTGTCTAAAGATTCGACTCTCCAAACTGCTTGTTATCGTGTAAGGACAGTGAGACAAGCGTCACCAAGATCAACTGATACTTTATTCGAATGTGCACGGGAGTATATTACAAGGTGCGGACGGAAAGGTAGGATGGCGCTGGCGCCAAATCAGATTTAAGTGCCCGCCAAAATATATGTGTTTTCTTACACTTACAAATATACAAATTATGAGTTAACAGAAACATGTAATAAAATGATACATATGTCAAAATGTAGCTCTGGTAGAGCGGAATATATATACATGGGAAACCACAGTGTGGCAAACAGAGAATTCAAATAAATAAGTAGTTTGTCGATTTTCTGGACGACGAAGGGATCGGTGTCCTTACAAGTACTCCCCCCCCCCAAGACATCGGGCGGCGTAGAGAGCTGATGATCAATCTTCGTATCTTTTCGGGCGTCGGAGGGTTCCTCTTGTTTTTGAACGGAGGGGCGCGCTGGTGGTCGGTGTAAGGATCTCTTCCTCTTGTCGTCGTTTGATGATTTTTCTTTCGTTGGGCGGCTTGTTTTGAGGTGGAACTCTGGATCTGCCAGGTCCGGCGGAGGCGGTGTCGCTTCCTTCGAGAAACGCTGGTTTCACGCGGTCTATTGAGACCCAGTCCTCTTGGCCGTGGACGTCGAGAAGGAAGGCTTTCGTTGTCTTTTTAATTACCCGGTAGGGGCCTCGATAAGGTCTAGTTAGTGGTTGTCGATGAGCGTCGACACGGACGAAAACGTACCCGCAGTCATCCAGGCTTGAAGTGCTTGGTTCTGTCCTGGTAAGTTTTGAGACACGGCCTGAACTTCCTGGCGATGTCCCTTAGGTGATCCAGCTGCGTGTCGTCGGTTGATGAGGGAAAGAATTCGCCAGGAACTGCGAGTGCTTCACCGTAAACCTTTTCGGCGGGCGAAGGTTCGCCGTCTGCGCGAGGGGCGGTGCGAAGGCCGAGGAGTACCCAAGGAAGTCGTGATTTCCAGTCCCCGTCGGTGCAGCTCGCCATCAGGGACGCCTTGAGGGTGCGGTGAGTTCTTTCGACCATGCCGTTTGCCGCGGGATTGTATGCCGTGGTGCTGTGAAGCGTCGTCCCCATCAGGTTCGCCAAAGCGAGCCATATTTCTGAGAGGAAAGCGGGGCCTCTGTCTGTCGTGATGTCGTCAGGAACGCCAAACCTGCTCACCCAGCTTGACAGGAGGGCTTCGGCGCATGCTTGAGTCGTAGCTTCGGTCATCGGCGATGCCTCCAACCACCTCGTGGAGCGATCGATGATCGTAAGCAGGTAGCGAGCAGATCCAGAAGGGGGCAATGGTCCCACGACGTCGATGTGTATATGGGCGAAACGTCTTTTTGGCTGGGGAAAATCACCTACCCCCGATTCGGTGTGACGGCTGACCTTGCTTGACTGGCAGTTGATGCATGACTTCGCCCATTCCCGGGCGTCCTTTTTTATCCCTGGCCAGACAAACTTTTCAGACAGAAGGTGAGCGGTGGTGCGTCCTGAGGGGTGTGAAAGTCCATGGATGATATCGAATATTTTCCTTCTGCAGGAGGCTGGTATCCAGGGACGTGGGCGGCCCGTGCTGGTGTCGCAAAGAATAGTTACTCCTGCTGGTCCGAGGGGAATCGCACTTATCTTGAGCGTGGATGGCCCCGTTAGGTGATCCTGTGCTTCTCGGTCGGTGCGTTGTTCGGTAGCGAGATTGGCGTAGTTGATTCCCAGGTGGATCGCGTCAATTTCAATCCTTGAAAGGGCGTCCGCGACTGAGTTTTTCTTTCCTGGGACGTAACGTATGGTGCACCCGAATTCGGCGATTGATGCGAGATGACGTTGTTGTCGGGAGGACCATGCGTCCGTCGATTTCGTGAAGGCATGTACGAGGGGTTGATGGTCCGTCGCGATTGTGAAGGGGGTACCCTCCAAGATGTGCCTGAAGTGGCGGACGGCGAGGTAGACGGCGAGGAGTTCCCTATCGAAGGTGCTGTATCTTGTTTCGGCGGGTTTCAACTTCTTGCTGAAGAATGCCAGCGGTCGAGGAGAACCATCGACGAGTTGCTCCAGCACAGCCCCATAGGCGACGTTGCTGGCGTCGGTCGTTAGTCGCAGGGGTGCGTTGTCGTCGAAATGAGCCAGGATGGTGGCATTCGCAAGGGCATCCTTCGTCCGAGCGAATGCCTGTTGCTGGGGCAAACCCCACTCGAGTTTTTTTGCTTTTCCTTTCAGGACGTCGTCGAGGGGTGACAGGGTTTGTGCGATGTTGGGGATGAAGCGCCTGTAGTAATTGACCATTCCCAGGAACTCCTGAAGTTGGCGGATAGTCGTAGGCATCGGGAACTTCCTGATGGCGTCGACCTTGGTTGTCATGGGTTTTACCCCGCGCAAGGATACGCGGTGACCAAGGAAATCCACTCCCTCCGCACTGAACGTGCATTTGTCGAAGCGTACGACCAGGCCGTTCTCCTGTAGGCGTTTGAGGACGGTGCGGACGTGCCCCCGGTGTTCCTCCTTGGTTTTCGAGAATATCAGGATGTCGTCGACGTAGCAGACGCAGAAAGGTAGGTCACCCAGAATGCTATCCATTAGTTGTTGGAAGGTCGCCCCGGCGTTGCGTAGACTGAAGGTTGAGTATGCGAAGGTGTAGGATCCAAACGGCGTTAAAATGGCAGTTTTTGGGATGTCTTCCGGGAATACGGGGACCTGGAAATAAGACTTGAGGAGGTCCATCAGATTTAAGTGCCCGCCAAAATATATGTGTTTTCTTACACTTACAAATATACGAATTATGAGTTAACAGAAACATGTAATAAAATGATACATATGTCAAAATGTAGCTCTGGTAGAGCGGAATATATATACATGGGAAACCACAGTGTGGCGAACAGAGAATTCAAATAAGTAAGTAGTTTGTCGATTTTCTGGACGACGAAGGGATCGGTGTCCTTACAATCACAAAACTTAATACTTAATTGTTTATCTATTTATTCAATTATTTTAGAAAATTATTATACTATTTTGCGTAAATACTTTAATAGTAAAATCTTTGTTACTACATTTAAGTCAATTTATAACCAAATTATTTACTTTACTATTTCCATTACGGGTCCCACGATCTTGGGGAGTTTGTTCAATGCTTATTTTAGCTGGAACGAAACAATAATTCGATCACGGGTCCGAATCTAATGCTAATAAGGAATTATTTATTGCCAACCCCAAGGTTATGATTACCTAATTCATAACATAATATCAGTTTTAATAACTAATAATTTCTTATTCTCTGAGTCCTTTGGCAGTGACGATTTAACAGCAATACATATTATGATATGTTGAATACTCTGAACGAACAAGATAAAATAACTGTGGAGATCCTGTAGAGAGTAGGATTCCTCTGCTGTATAGGACCGGAAAAACAGCCGTCAAAGTAAAGTAAGTAAATAAGTAATATCTTTCTGTGTTAGTGAAGAAAATTGCCAGTTTGAAAAGAGGGTTCATAAGATTGAAAATTTCTTAAAGCTTATGTCTACCTTTACCGGGTTTAACGGGAATATGTAAGACGGAAAATGTCTTTTTTTTATAATACAAAGAAAGATAGTTCGCAATTTTTCTTTTAGATAATTGGGTCTAAAGACTAGCATGACATGACATTTTGTTTTAGGATATTGGCTACATCTTAGGCAATTGGGTGCCAAATGTACCACCACACAAAGAGATAACGCCATTGGCAATTTGCAATTACAAAAATTAATTTTCAACTATTTAACTCCTTTATTAGTTAAGTATATTAATTGATTTTGACATAAAATAACAAAAAAATAGATGTAATGTTAAAGAAATGGCTCAAAACACATTGGGCAGTGTCATGATATATCCGAATTCCTTGTTGTTTTTTTAGAAAAGAAGAAGGAAGGAAGTCGATGTTTAGGTGTCTACTGTCTAGTTCAACGTTGATAAACTGAACTCTCCCTACGTCTCGACGCAAGTGAAATTCTGTCATCCTGTAGATCCAGTTATCTTTTATCTAGATTAATTGTTTTGCAAACGAATTTGCATAGTATTACGGGAAGACTAAACGTCTCCGAAGAAAGCTATTATGTCTGCATTCCATGGTAAGTATACTACTGGCTAAGCTATTCTATCCAATGATTCTACTTTAGAGGCGATGCCTTATGGTATTTTGAAAGCTATCCCGTGCTCAAATATTGTTATGCTTATTATCATAGGACGTACTACAGTTATGGGGCTGCGAAACAAAACTCGTCCATGTCATTTCAAGTGTCATGTTGCCCCTAGTTCCGGCTTAGCCTCGGGCCAAGATCACTGTTTTAGGTATGATGATACATTTCCAGGGTATCATGGTAGCCTTTGCGGTTCTTCTAAATCTCTGAAACTACTCCCAGAGGAAATTTTAAACCCGGTACGATGTGTGCTGGATTGAGGGAATGGATAGCTTACAAGTAAGCTCTATTTTGTTGTACCCTGTAATCTACCACACCTATAGGGGTTGACTGAAAAGCGTAAAGGAAATAGATAACGTTAAGGAATGTCAAGGGATATGAAATTAGGATATTTGTACTCAATATTCATCAGAAAGTGATTGGTTATACTCTTGCGTTAGACATTGGAAATCGATAGACATTGGTGATTTCCAGCGTAGGTGATGTGAGTTGGACATTACCGAATGTTGGAGCCTTTGTATAACAGTGGCCAGTTCCTCCCATTTGGAATTTTCCCTGGTAATTATTTACAACACCACGCTCTCCATTTACTCCAAAATAATGCAATCCTGTAGTTCTCCCCTTCTTGCACAGTAATTAGGTGGTTACAGTATTTAAATTCTGGGAAAGCAATAATTAGCAAGATGTGTTAAAGAGTGGGGGGAAGGGGTTATAAAAATAAAATACCTCGGTTTCCTCACTAAACGACTTGGAACTGACATGTCAACATAGTCAACCAAACAGAATTCGTGATGCCAACGTACATAAACAGAAGTTCGTGATGCCAGCGTACATTTGATATACTGTATATTCAAAATATACTTAATTAAAAATGGATTAATTACTCAAAAGTGTCCATGAAATATGCAATTTGCAAATAGTGACACTTTTGAGTAATCACTCAATTTTTTATTAAGTATATTTTGAATATACAGTATATCAAATGTACGCTGGCATCACAAATTTTGTTTGGTTGACTATGTTGAAATGTCAGTTCCAAGTCGTTTAGTGAGGAAACCGAGCTATTTTCTGTTTATAACCCCTTCCCCCTCTTTAACCTATCTTGCTAATTATTGCTTTCCCAGAATTTAAGTAGCCACCGAATTACTGTGCAAGAAGATAAGAACTGCAGGATTGCATTATATTGGAGCAAATGGAGAGCGTGGTGTTTTAAACAATTACCTTTTCCCCCCTAACCTAACCTACAAGCCATGTCCTTACCTACTTACCTATAGGGAGAGCTAACGCCCCCCTGCGACCCCCCTTCCACTGCCGTATTCTAAGATAGCCATAATTATACATACAGGTGGCTGCTATCATACACACACTCCACAAATGTTATTGGGCCTCAATCCCTACTACAATTCTAATGGGTTTTGCTCCGCCGTGGCTTGCTGCTCTCATGAAATTAACTTAACATCACTGCTCCTATGTTCTGGCAAGCGGTACATGTTGAGCTATGCTCGTGACCCTATGGGTCATTATTTCCGGGATATTTTTTAATTTTACATGAGCAACAATAGCTTTATGGGTACTGCCTGTAAAACTTCTATACAGGTATCAGAAAACTACATATATTGACCTCCTTTACGTTCCTTTAGGCTACCTATGCCCCTTTACATTCCTTTAGGCTTTCTATGCCCCTTTACATTCCTTATGCTTTCTATGCCCCTTTACGTTCCTTTAGGCTTTCTATGCTTCTTTACATTCCTTTAGGGTTATTATACCTCTTTACGTTCTTTTAGGCTTTCTATGCCCCATTACGATCCTTTAGGGTTTCTATGCCCCATTACGATCCTTTAGGCTTTCTATGCCCCTTTACATTCCTTTAGGGTTACTATGCCCCTTTACGTTACTTTTGGGTTACTATGCCCCTTTACGTTCCTTTAAGGTTACTATGCCCCTTTACGGTCCTTTAGGCTTTCTATGTCCCTTTATGGTTCTATAGGCTTTCTATGTCCCTTTACGGTCCTTTAGGCTATCTATGCCCCTTTACGGTCCTTTAGGCTTTCTATGTCCCTTTACGGTCCTTTAGGCTATCTATGCCCCTTTACGGTCCTTTAGGCTTTCTATGCCCCTTTACGATCCTTTAGGCTTTCTATGCCTCTTTACGGTCTTTTAGGCTTTCTATGCCCCTTCATGGTCCTTTAGGCTTTCTATGCCCCTTCATGGTCCTTTAGGCTTTCTATGTCCCTTCATTGTCCTTTAGGCTTTCTATGCCCCTTTACGGTCTTTTAGGCGTACTATGCCCCTTTACGGTCCTTTAGGCTTTCTATGCCCCTTTACGGTCCTTTAGGCTTTCTATGCCCCTTTACGGTCCTTTAGGCTTTCTATGCCCCTTTACAGTCCTTTAGGCTTTCTATGCCCCTTTACGGTCCTTTAGGCTTTCTATGCCCCTTCATGGTACTTTTAGGCTTTCTATGCCCCTTCATGATCCTTTAGGCGTACTATGCTCCTTCATGATCCTTTAGGCGTACTATGCTCCTTCATGATCCTTTAGGCGCACTATGCCCCTTTACAGTCCTTTAGGCTTACTATGCCCCTTTACGGTCCTTTAGGCTTGCTATGCCCCTTTACTGTCCTTTAGACTTTCTATGCCCCTTTACAGTCATTTAGGCTTTCGCATATCTTTGTTTGCTGTGGCTTATTTAATGATGAGTTCATGTTTTTTGTTATTGCTTTGGTTATTTTGTAATATTTATTCAAGTTTCGTTCCTATGGTAAGATTTCGTAAATTGTTAAATGTTCCGTAACTGGAATACAAACCACGGTATTTAATAGGGGTATTACTTTCGGTGTAGCTGAAATGACGAGCCATTAATTTTTAACAAGTGTTTACTACCCACACCGGTAGTTAGCGGGGGTAGGGGAGGGTAACTTGTTACCCCCCCCCCTCTCACACACCTGTGCTTGAGCTCACTTTGCTCTCGGCTCGGATGGTGGTTGGACGTGTCCGCACTCATCCTCGCCGTCATTTGGCAGCTATTTAATTGCTTTTGTCTTATCTTTTTCTAGTTCTGTATATGTGAAGTTGGCCTCTGCGATCATGCGCACCTGCCCTGGGTTTCTCGACCGCCCCTGTGGAACATTCATGTCGGCGGTCGAGACCGATCCTCACGCCCTTTGTCCATCTTGTAGGGGCCAACAGTGTGATAGCAACAACAGGTGTAGGGAGTGGTCTACTTCCCAGTGGGAGAGGTTTTCGCGACGACGGAAGAAGTCCAAACGGGATATTTCTCCTTCGAAGGTTGCTTCAAAAGGAGAAAAACCCAAGGCCTCTTCTTCCGTTGCCCAAACCTCCTCCGAAGCTCCCACTCGGTCTGTCTCTTTCGAGAGACCGTCGAGTGGTAGCGTAGACTGATGTATTGTTTACCAACCTCGGGACTCGAGAGATGACGTTGCTTCCCCTAGCGAAGCAGCTCCACCTCTCCCCCCCGGGGGAGGATATGTCATTAACCTCCCTTTTCCAGCTTTGGTCCTCCTTGGGGCTTATGGGTTCGCCCTCCAATGAGGTTTTGCTTAACTACATCCGATTGGGTGCCGCTGTCAAGCAGTCTTCGTCACCGTCAGAGGTTGATCCTCTGTCTCTTGTCGACGTTGTGGTGTCAGAGGTATCCAATGCCGTATCACCCATCACCTCTGCTGCTCCAGACTCTACGGTAGCTGACGCCTTAGTTTCTACCGTTCCTGTTCAACCTACGAGGGAGAAACTTAGGTCCATCGTCAGTCTCTCCTGCTAGTGTTTCTCTCCCTCAGGGGAGTTCACTTACAGAGATTCCTCTTCGGAGGACTGCAGAAGGTCGGCTTGCTGATCCAACGCCTCCCAGAGGGCGCATTCGTCGGAAGGCTCGCCTCCCTCTTCGCCTTAGAGGCCTTCCTTCACCTGCGGTAAGGAGGCGCCTCTTTGGTTCAACATCTTTGATGCAGTCCACCTCGGAGGAGCTTTGAGACCAATCATCCATCACTGCTCCTGTACTGGTCCCGGACCTTTCTGCAGATCGTTCGCGATCTCCTTCGGTGGAAGGTCGTCCTTTTAAAGGACACGTCGACCTTCCATCCGACAGACCTGCCGTCACCATTTCTACATGGGCCTAATAAGGCTCCACCAAAGCACGCTATTGCGCGGCAACCACATACACGCTACGCGCCAATGAGACTTGACGAATGCTCCTTAGTAGTTCATCAGGCCCATCACTAAACCCTAACACAGGGCATCAAGGGCGTATGCGGCAACACGCGCATACGCTCCAACAGGAGCATAGCTCCATCACGTGCTATGCGCGCCCTCATGCGCATATGCGCCCACGTTCTCCTGCACGCCAGGTCTTGCCTGTGTGCTCTGCGCTTATGCGTCAACATTCTCCTACGCGCCCGTGCCCAGCTACGCGCCAACACTCACCTGCGCGCCATCAACCTCCTGCGCAATGGCGTCAGTATCCTGCTCGTCGGCATACGCGCCCAACATCAACTCCCCTATGCTACGCATCATCATACGCGCCAGGAAAAACCTGCGCGCCAACGATCTACTGAAAGTAGTATCTCTGGGAAGTCAGCAATGCTGGTTTCTCTCCCGCGCCAACCAGTACCATCGCGCCAGCGCTCACCTGCGCCCAGGAGAAGGCTGGCGCGTGGGATATGCACGCGCGCCCTGCAAACGCTCGGCCATGCTCTCCTAAGGATGCGCGCCAACATTCTCTCGCGCTCCCGTGCGCCTCGCATGATTCAACTGCACGGACGCTAGGGATCTTTCTCCTGGCCGCGTACGCCCTATGGCTGGTATAAATGCTCACGAGCTCTCTACCGCGGTGAGGAGGCGCCTCCAGTTCATCATCGTCGTTGCAGTCCGCCGCAGAGGAGCCTCGTCAGCGATCACCAACTGTTCCTGCTACGGTTCTGGACCTCTCTGCAGATCGTTGGCGATCCCCTTCGGTGGAAGGTCGTCCTTTCAAAGGGCACGCCAACCTTCCACCCGACAGACCTGCTGACCTTCCGTCGCCGTTCCTGGCAGCTGATGCGCTTTACGCGCCGACGAACCCTGTCTATCATGATAGTCAGGCACCGGTCCCTACGGGGCAACTAGGGCGTACGCGCCATCGCGCGCATACGTCCCTTATGCGCCATGATGATCATGCGCGCCAACGGTCTCCTGTACGCAAGGCTTTACCTGAGACAGCGCCACTGCGCGCCAACACCCTGCACGCCAGTGCTCGCCAACGCGCTAGCGCTCCCCTGCGCACCAGCGCTCTCCAACGCACCAACGATCTCCTGCGCGCCCGCACCCACATACTGCCATCTCTCCTGTGCGCCCACGATCTTTGGATCTGGGGGCTTTAGGGAAGTCAAGGACTTCACCTACACTCCAGCGCTCGCCAGCGCGCCGCCTGTTATCTCCTGCGCGCTGCCTGTTATCTCCTGCGCGCCATCCCTCACAAGCGCACAATCGCGTGTGTTTACCTGCTCGCGCCAACATGGATACGCGAGCGCGCCTACGCCCATCCCCTCCAGTAGCTATGCACCGCCAGCCTGACGCGCGCCCACGCACACAGGTTCCGACTGCGCACCTGCGAGCAAGGGATATCTCTCCTGCACGCGTGCGCCCTACGACATCTTCTGGGGCGCGCGATCTCTCGCCTACATGCCCACGGGTCCATCATCCTGATCCTGCGAGCCTGCGCGAGCGCACAGTCAGCCTCCTGCGCACTCTCCTGTGTTTCCCGCGCACTCCTCTATGCGCCATCACTCGCCTGTGCGCCCGTGCAATCGCCCGCACGCACACGCATCAGCAGCCCCCCGCGCGTGCGCCATCAGTGTCCTGCGCGCGGACACGTGTGCCATCAGTCTCCCGCGCGCGCCATCAGTGTCCTGCGCGCGAACACACGCGCCATCAGTCTCCCGCGCGCAACCCTGGGTATTCCCCATCGCGCGAGCGCCAACACGCTCCCCCGCGCGAGCGCTAATACCCTCCCGCGCTTGAGGCTGCAGGACAACGCACGGCAAGGTCACCATCCCCACGTTCCCCTCCCCGCAAGCGCAGGAAGGGAAGCTTCCAGAAAGGTCCAGGAACATTTCTTCTTCTTTTTCTATTCAGGCGAACCCCCCTATGGAAACTCCTCCCAGGGATCTGTCGATCCCTGTCCCTCCAGAGGGAGTGTCTCCAGCCAACAGCCATGGTTTGAGGCACTAATCAGAGCGGTTACACAGGCTTTCAAGCCTGTTCTCTCTGAATTGGGCCACAAATCCTTGGCTGCGTCTACCCCTCTGAAGAGAAAAAGAGGAGCTTCGGACGCGGTGACTTCTCCAAGAACTAGGTTGTCTCCTCGTAATACCTCGAAGCAGGTCATCTCTCTCCCCCCCCCCAGACTTTTTCTCCCTCCCTGAGGTGAGACGTTCCCCCATCGCACCAATGAGGGAAACCCCCACCTCGCTTTGAAAAGTCTTCCTGGGTAGGGGCAGAGTAGAATTTGCCTCCGTCTTTGTTGGAGTCGTGCATCCCTTCCAGGAGGGAGTTGAAGGACTCGATGACATTGCCAAAATCCTCGACGAGACTTAGGACGGAGCCAGCTAGTCACTCGGAGAACGTCCGCGACGCTCCCCAAGAAGAGCCTTTTGGGACAGGAGACTTCGCTGCAAGTCTGACTCTTATGAGGACTGTTAATGGGTTTGCTGACCCAGAGACTCCCCCTCGAGAGGGCAAAGACATGGTCTTGGACCGAGTATTTGGAACTCAAAAACCTTCTAAGGCCAGTGCGGCTCTGCCCTGGTCTCAGGGGGTTAAGAGTACCAGGGACAAGATCGCGGTCCAGCTCTCTGAGTTAGTCTCCTCCAACCGCTCCAGTGCCGGAAACAAGCTTCTCCCACCTCCTCACGTACAGCAGAGGAGGTACTTTGAGATCTTGGAGGAGCCTTGTTTAGCTCTTCCGCTTCACCATTCTTTGGAAGAGCTTACCAAGGGAGTCCCTCTTGAGAGACTCTCCAACCGGCAGGTCTCATTCTCGGCAACCGAGATCCTTAACCAGGAGAAGGTTGCGAAGTGTGCTATGGTTAGGGACCTTAGGTATCCTGATACGTTCGGAGGATTTCTTCAAAGAACGTACCAGGAAAGCTATGGAGACGTTCCTCCTCTCAGGCACTCACACGATCGAGTTTCTGGCCCACCAAGTCTCGAACTTGTGGGGGAACACCATCCTGAAACGTCGAGATGCGGTGGCTAAGAGGTTCCATCAGAAGGTCCCTAGCACCGAGATAAACAGGCTCAGGCATTCTTCCTTGGAAGGAACAAATCTGTTTGAGCCTAAAGACGTGGAACATGCTGCTGAGAGGTGGAGGAAGTCCCACCAAGACTCCCTCCTGCATAGGGCTTTGACATCCAAGCCCTATAAGCCTCCAGCACCCCAGCAGTCCCATCCTATTAAGACCACGAAATCGACAACGGCAGCGAAGGCAGTGGTGTCTAAGCCCTTTCCTGTCAAGGACAAGAAAGGCAAAAAGTCCTCCAGGGCAGGTAAAAATCCTAGAGGGAGCAGCCGAGGCCGCAAACGTTAGGATTGGCAGTCCCCCTGCATGTCCACCTGTGGGGGGATGCCTACAAAGTTGCGCAGTCAGGTGGCAGCAACTCGGAGCCGATTCCTGGACCATTTCCGTAATCAGTCAGGGATATCGCGTCCCGTTCACAACATCTCTACCTCCCCTGACGATGAATCCAGTGTCATTGAGCTCCCTTGCCATGGGATCAGCAAGGGGCCAAGCCCTTCGGGCAGAAGTCCAGACCATGTTGAAGAAGGGCGCTCTCCTAGAGGTCCTCGACGGGTCCCCAGGCTTCTTCAGTCGACTTTTTCTTGTAAAGAAGGCATCTGGAGGCTGGAGACCAGTCATCAACCTCTCTGCTCTGAACAAGTTTGTCAAACAAACTCTATTCAGCATGGAGACCGCAGACACGGTCAGACTCGCAGTGAGACCGCAAGACTTCATGTATACACTGGATCTGAAGGACGCGTACTTCCAGATCCCAGTCCATCCGTCTTCAAGGAAGTACTTCAGATTCAGCCTAGACAACAAGGAGTACCAGTTCAAGGTGCTGTGTTTCGGTCTCTCCACAGCACCACAGGTTTTCACCGGAGTGTTCACCCTAATATCGTCGTGGGCACACTGGATCGGCATCCGTCTCCTCCATTATCTGGACAACTGGCTGATCCTAGCAGACTCGGAGTCATCCCTTCTTCGACACCGAGACAAACTTCTGGGACTTTGCCAGGATCTGGGGATCATGGTAAATCTCGAAAAGTCCTCTCTGCTTCCCACTCAAAGACTGGTATACTTAGGCATGATTATAGACACCAATCTCCACAAAGCCTTCCCATCAGACGACAGGATAGCAAGGCTGAGGAAGGTCGCAAGCCCTTTTCTCAGACGAGAAGAGCTTCCAGCCCAATCGTGGTTACATCTCCTCGGTCACCTCTCATCTTTGACTCGTCTAGTTCCCAACGGTCGGCTCAGGATGAGATCCCTCCTGTGGCGACTCAAGTCCCCGATGGAATCAAGCTTACGATTCCCCGGACGTCATGATCCCAATGGGACCTGCGGAACGGACGGACCTCCAGTGGTGGGTGACAGACGAGAACCTACGAAGAGGAGTGGATCATCTCGTCCTCCCCCGGATTTGATGCTTTTTTCGGACGCCTCAAAGAAAGGGGGGGGGGGGGGGGCCACACGTTCTTCACCACAGGACCTCAGGCCTCTGGTCAGAATCAGAAAAGTGCCTCCATATAAATCTTCTAGACATGAAGGCCGTTTTCTTGGCCCTTCAACATTCCAAAAATACCTGGCGGATCAGTCTGTGGTGCTGATGAGCGACAACGCCACAGTAGTGGCTTACATCAACAAGCAAGGAGGTACCTTATTGAAGCAGCTATCCCATCTTGCAGTAGAGATGCTGAGATGGACCGAAGTCCACTAGATTCCACTATCGGCACGTTTCATTCCAGGCAAGAGGAATGTGCTCGCCGACAATCTGAGCAGAGCGTCTCAGATAGTGAGTACTGAGTGGTCTTTGGATCATCTAGTAGCCAACAAAGTCCTGACTTTGTGGGGTTCCCCGACTGTGGATTTGTTCGCAACAGCGTTGATTTTCAAGCTCCCGCTATACTGCTCCCCGGTTCCGAATCCCAAGGCGCTCTGGCAAGATGCCTTCCAACAACGGTGGGACAACATCGACGTGTACGCCTTTCCCCCGTTCTGTCTGATGAGGAGGGTGCTCAACAAAACCAGAATATTGGTCAATCTTTCAATGACCCTCATAGCCCCGCTATGGCATCACGCGGAATGGTTTCCTGACCTTCTGCAACTTCTAACGGAACTTCCGAGAGGACCCCCTCCGCGACACGATCTACTCGGACAACCACATGCCAACATCTTCCACAAAGCTGTAGCTTCGCTACGACTTCACGCCTGGAGACTATCCAGCATCTCCTCGCTGAGAGAAGATTTTCGCAACAAATTGTGATCAGGATGTCTGGACATCTGCGAAAATCATCCGCATCTGTCTACCAGGCAAAGTGGCGAGTTTTTTGTGGTTGGTGTCGTGGAAGGGGTATCTCTCCACTCGATGCCACTATTCTAGCGATAGCGTAGTTCCTTGTGTATTTGCGGGAAGAAATGCGCCTTTCAGTCTCGGCAATGAAAGGCTATCGCTCAGCCTTAAGTCTAGCCTTCAGGCTCAAAGGAATGGACATTTCTTCCTCGCTGGAACTATCCCTACTCATACGATGTTATGAACTTACCTGCCCTCAGTCGGAAGTGAGACCTCCTCCATGGAACGTGGTTCGAGTTCTCAGGTCTCTTAAAGAGACCTCCCTATGAACCATTATGCCACGCTTCAGATTGCCACCTAACTTGGAAGACGGTGTTCCTACTAGCTTTGGCTTCGGCCAAGCGAGTTAGTGAACTTCATGGTCTCTCGTAAGACATCGCCCATTCAAGGGGATGGGGGGAGGTAACGTTCAAATTCGTCCCTGAGTTTATTGCTAAGACTCAGAATCCTCCCCTACCCCCCGCTAACTAGCGGTGGGGTAGTAAACCCTCGTTAAAATTTTGATGGCTCGTCATTTCAGCTACGCCGAAAGTAATAACCCCTATTAAATATCTAAGGTTTGCATAGTTAGGAAAAATACAAATTATCTACGAATTTGTCATATTAAAGATTGAAAAGTTAAATGTGTCGGGGTTCGTTCCAGTATTACATGAAGTAATGCTCATGAGAATGTCGGGAAGGTTCATTCAATAAAGGTAACTTGAGAAGATATATCAATGGAACTCATCCCTTAATTGAGTAAGGATGACATGGGTGATGAAAAAAATGGATCAGTGGAGCCTCTCGGTTCTTCGGGAGTTAGCGCTATCTACTGTATTTGGTTATTGGAGTTAAATAAATGAAGCAACAAAAAACCAAGTAATAGATATTCAAAAGCACAACAAGAATACCATTATTCCAAAACCTGTTTTAGAATTTCATGGGAATTTGTGTATTGTTGGAGACTTTGGCTGTTGGTACATATATTTCCTAAAAATATATACTGCAATGCAAGAGGTATTTTCTCCTTACTTGAGAATCGCTGCTGTTGTGTAGTCGGACAACAGGGAATTCAAATGTTAGCCTGAGTTACTTTTACTAGGTTTCCCAGCAAACTACAGTAAGAGTACTGTATTTCAAATGCCATCTCATGATCTCTTAAAATATTAGACAGTAAAAGAATTACTAAAAGCGGTTCAGTAATAAAACTAACAATTTTTATTCTGTTGTCTTCAAAATTAAGTTTGCAACTTGTTCTTTAGTTCTAGCTATTCAACAAAATAAAATTTTAGATTGAACAAGCCCCTTTTGCTGTAGCCTGGGTATCCCTCAAGGTGGTAACCTGAGGTAATCTCTCTCTTCTTTCCATCTAGTACTGTATTGTCTTCTGTAGTGATTGAAAGACTTTTCAATCTCCTTTCTATGGGACTTTTAAATTTGAAATTTGAATTATGAGAATTCAAATCTGGTTCACCTACAGGCCAGGTTTCAGTTGAACATTTAGCTGGTAAGTAGGAGAGTTAAATAGATGATGAACCTTTCAACTTTTGTTGGTAAAATTTTAGAATAAGGTCCAGTTGTCAACATCCTTTGAGAAGTTTGATTCATCCTCAAAGAGATCTGTTAAGACATCCTTGTCTTAGTCAGCTCTTATTTTATTTCATACCCCAATGTATTATCATAGTCTTGAAATTTATGAGATTAGGGGAGTTCCCTCACTCTCACTTGTTTTTACTTCCACACAGGAAATGTCTTGGCTCCTTTAGTGAATTCTTACAGATATCAGGTGTTGGGGATGTGGGTTATGTTACTTTGCCAGCTAAGGAGTTTGTCAATCATAATGTGACAGCATGGGGAAGTTGTTGAAAATTTCTTCTTTTGCAGACTCCTCATTAGCAGTCTTATATAAATTGATACTGGATCTTTTAGTCAAGTCTGAAAGCTTCCAGGATGATTTGTTTGTACAAGACATGTTGCTTATCATATCAGTCACTCAGTTTTTGGACACTACTTTATCTGATGGCCCATCTGAGATGGTGCGCTCTTTTTATAATGTTGTGAAGAGAAGATATCAATTATGTTCTTAAATAATACAATAAAATTTTTCAATATTAAACTTACCCGATAATCATGTAGCTGTCAACTCCGTTGCCCGACAGAATTCTACGGAAGGGATACGCCAGCGATCGCTATACAAGAGGGGGGTGTACTCACAAGCGCCACCTGTGGCCAGGTACTGCAGTACTTCTTGTTGACACCACCTCAATTTTTCCTCTGTCGTGCCTCCGGCTAGACCTATATGGATACGCTGTTGATTCTGGAGTTTTTTGCTCACGATTTGGTGATGTATTTGCTCTAGAGTTTAGCTTTCGCTATTCAGGAAGTTTTATCATTAGCTTAGCTAGCTTTTGGAATTAATTTGATTAATTATGGTGACGAAGAGAGTATGAACTCTCTTTCACTTTTAAATGGCCGACCCTTCCCTTAGACGGAAGTGTTGGTGTCTAAGAGAGTATAGACTCTCTTTCTTAATTTTGCTTAACAAAAGTTATAGATTTATTTTATATCTCTCCGCCTTTTATAGGCCTCTTCGATTAACTTCCTTTTATTATAAACTTATTAAAATTAATTTTTATATTTGTTTATATTCGACCTTTCCTAATAGTAGGCGGTCTTTTCTTGGTACCGAAGTTAATTAACATTGAGCCCGTCATTTCGGTTTTCCTGTTAACATATTATGCTATTTTAATGTTTTTGAAAGAATTTCTTTGATAGTCTCGTACTGTTTTCAAAGTTGAACTAACGTTTTGTTTTGTCTCTGCAGTTGTTGACGTTCAGAACGTTCAACTTGCGCTCTATCGTTACGATAGAGAGAGAATTTTCACGGTGTCACGTTGCAGTAAGAGTAACCGTTTCTAACGTTTTGTTCATTCTTTCTTAGCTTAATGGTTTTAATTCTAATAAAGGAACTTTTTATTTGGGAAATATTTCAGTTTTTTTCCTTTAACAATAATATGTTTTAACGATATATATGATTGGGCTCTTCTCTCAGGTTCTAAGTCAAGAGAGAGAGAGAGAGAGAGAGAGAGAGATAGAGACGGAGGGAGAGAGAGCTGGATAAACGTTTCGTTCAAGCGAGTAACGTTGTTATCGTTTTTGCTCTTCTCCCTAGTCTCTTTAGGGGAAGAAGGTAAACGTTTCTAGAGTTTTATTCTTGTTCTCAAGCTTTATGCGGTGAGAGATTTTAAACGTAGTTTATTTGATCTAGTGTTTAGTCTCTTTCCAGCCACTGAATTATTTATCTTTCATTAGATTTTTCTGTTACATTGTAATTCTGTTTTCGCAATTACTAACTTTTAAGGAAGGATAGAATTGCGTGTTTCAGGTACAAACCACTTAAAGTTTCGAGTTCAGTGAAATAAGTGCAAACAGAAAATCAAAAGTGATAAGTGATTAGCGCAAAGTGTGTCAGTGTTGTGCGTGAGGGTACTTCTGTGCGTGCCAGTCGTCCTCCCAGTCCGGGACCTCTTGCAAGCTCCCAAGCCCAGGGGAGAAGCAATGTCGAAGGGCAAAAGGGTTCGGCAGGCCTTGATCGGCGCACAGAAGTATCCTCGGTGGTTGCGGGCGTGTCTTACAGAGACCGTCACTCCCACCCGCAGACGATTGAGCCCTTATTTTGCTCGTCTGCAGAAGAAATTTCGGGGAGAAAACGCTGGACTCAGGTCTCAAGACCTCTTAAACGTAAAGTCCAGACCTCTAGAGTTCAACAACCCGGATGCAGTCATTGGGTTAGCTCTGACTCTCCGCAGTCATCAGGTGACTGCACACCTCCTAAGAGAGGTAAGGCGATGCCTCAACAGACCTCATCTTCTGTTAAGGCTTTGCCTCAACAGACCTTATCGTCTGTTGATCCCAAGATGACTTTGCTGCAGTCCATGCAGTCGCAGCTTGCGGTCTTAATGCGTGAGTTTCAGGCTGAGAAGGTTACACCTCCTCCTGCGAGCGCTCCGCCTCACCTCAGTCCAGTCTGCCAGGCGTACGAAGTTGAGGTTCCTCAAGCTACCTTACCGCGTTCGGAGTTGCCAGTTACCAGCGTTGTGCAGCAACCTCAACCTTCCTTAAGGCAACCTCAACAATGGGAGCAGGAGTCTTATGCCTTGAGACAAGATTTTCTTGCAGTTAGACCATCTTTGAGGCTACAACCTTTTGAGGTACGACAACCTCTACCATCCTTGAGGCAGCCACCTCAGCTCTCGCAGCTGCTACCTCAACTTTCCTCAAGGCGAGAGCCTCAACTCTTGAGGCTAGCTCCTCAGGAACCTCAACTCGTGAGACAGGAACTGCGTTCTGCGCAGCCGCTACCTCAACTCTCGCAGCTCACACCTCAAGAACCTCAACTCGTGAGTCAAGAGCCTCTCTCTGCGCAGCCACCTCAACCCTTGAGGCAAGCGCAACTCTTGAGGCAGGAACCTCATGCTATGAGTCAGCCACCTCAACGCATGCATCTGCCACTTTCTCCTCAACTCGAGCCTCTTCCCATTCAACTTTGAAATAACAAATGACAATAATAACACCTCATTACTTTCATAACTTGCATTTGTTATCATATACATGTATGCCTACACAAACATTATGATAATGGAGGTTATTCGTATTACTTAAATAAAAAAATATATATGTATTCCTTGCAATATATTTTTAACAAATCGCAAATATGGCAAAATATCTTCAAAACAAAAATGAATCATGAGTTATGAATGTAATGTAAATATTATGTTGATATTAAAACCCCATGCAACATGCATGAAGTAATGCAGTGTTGCCAACAGGGCGAGTTTCCCTGTCCTGAGGTGAAGTAGATTATAGATCGTATATTTAGTGCAGCTTAATTCTACGATTATCATGCCGGCTATCAAATTCATCAACAAAACAGTCTAAATCAATTCCCTCGGCACGTGCACTTTCAATGGACAGTAATGCGATATTACTCAATCTAGCACTGGTCATGGAATTTCTGAGAAATGTTACACGCCATGCAACATGCTCTGCTTCTCTTACAGCATGCTCTACATACAGCATGATCTGCATTCAGCATGCTCTGCATACAGCATGCTCTGCATACCTTACCGCATGCTTCTCAGTCACACATCTTTTGTTGTTGCCAACTCACTAGACTGTCAAGCAGTTTCATAACGTTGCCTTCTAGTCTGCTGCTTTTGCACCAGTGAAACCCTCACTGAGAGAACTTAGCTTTTCTCGGATATGGTCCCTGTAGATGAGAAAGTGCTTTTCTCCCTCCTTCTGATATTCCCTTGAGGACTCTGTCATTTGGAGAGGAGCCTTTAGCTGCGTAGCCTCCTATGGACTTTTATTTAAGCATAACATGCTTCCAGGGAAGGTAATGGTTCCACTTCAGTCGCTAACCCCGTCTGTTACCACACCTGCTCCCATAGACCTTGAGCTGTGTTGCAAGACATGCAGTCCAAGCTTAGTCCTTGTTAGAGGATTTTTTGTTTACGGAGTCAGTGTGTCACTGGGAAGACGTTCAACAACCAGCAGAAGTGACTTGTTGTGACGCAGTGCGGCAACCTCAGCAACCCGATAAGGAGTTGTCTGTACGACCCAGACAGTCTAGACAGCTTCGGGTTGTCACTGTACTTCCTCGCTTCCCCATGGTTGACAGTTCACAGACTGTGCAGCAGTACCATGATCTTGTGTCCGGCTCCGTCAGACGACTGGCTTTTAAGAGCTCCCACAAGTCGTCGCTGTCTGGAGATTCTCAGATGGACTATGGATCTGACCAAGGAACTGGGCCTCCTGGTCAATTTTGAGGAGTCTCAGCTCGTCCCATCCCAGACCATTGTCTACCTGGGTATGGATCTTCAGAGTCGAGCTTTTCGGGCTTTTCCGTCGGCCCCAAGGATCTTCCAAGCCCTAGAATGCATCCAGAGCATGCTGAGAAGGAACCGATGCTCAGTCAGGTAGTGGATGAGTCTAACAGGGACACTTTCATCGCTGGCCCTGTTCATCGTGTTAGGGAGACTCCACCTCCCCCCCTTCAGTATCATCTAGCTGCTCACTGGATAAAGGACATGACGCTAGAGACGGTCTCAGTTCCTGTTTCCGAAGAGAGGAGGTCTTCTCTCGCGTGGTGTAAGAACAGCTTTCTTCTCAAGGAAGTCTACATTTGGCTGTTCAGAAACCCGACCGCCGTCTCCTCTCGGACGCATCAGACACGGGCTGGGGTGCGACTTTGGACGGACAGGAATGCTCGGGAACATGGAATCAGGAGCAAAGGACACTTCACATCAATTGCAAGGAGTTGTTGGCGGTTCTTCTGGCCTTGATAAACTTCAAGTCCCTCCAGCTTAACAAGGTGGTAGAGGTGGACTCTGACAACACCACAGCCCTGGCTTACATCTTCAAGCAGGGAGGGACTCTTTCGTGGAAGTTGTTCTAGATCGCAAGGGACCTCCTCATCTGGTCAAAAGATCGAAAGCTCACGCTGGTAACGAGGTTCATTCAGGGCGGTATGAATGTCATGGCAGATCGCCTCAGCCGGAAGGGTCAGGTCATCCCCACAGAGTGGACCCTTCACAAGAGTGTTTGCAGCAGACTTTGGACCCTGTGGGGTCAGCCAACCATAGATCTGTTCGCTACCTCGATAACCTAGAGACTCCTGTTGTGTTGTTCTCCGATTCCAGACCCAGCAGCAGTTCACGTGGATGCTTTTCTGCTGGATTGGTCCCATCTCGACCTGTATGCATTCCCGCCGTTCAAGATTGTCAACAGGGTACTTCAGAAGTTCTCCTCTCGCAAAGGGACACGGCTGACGTGGGTTGGCTCCGCTCTGGCCCGCGAGAGAATGGTTCATAGAGGTACTGCAATGGCTGGTCGACATTCCCAGGACTCTTCCTCTAGGAGTGAACCTTCTACGTCAACCTCACGTAAAGAAGGTACACCCAAACCTCCACGCTCTTCGTCTGACTGCCTTCAGACTTTCGAAAGACTCTCAAGAGCTAGGGGCTTTTCGAAGGAGGCAGCCAGAGCGATTGCCAGAGCAAGGAGAACATCCACTCTCAGAATCTATCAGTCTCAAGGGGAAGTCTTCCGTAGCTGGTACAAGACCAATGCAGTTTCCTCAACCAGTACCACTGTAACCCAGATTGCTGACTTCCTGTTACATCTAAGGAAAGTAAGATCCCTTTCAGCTCCTACGATCAAGGGTTACAGAAGTATGTTGGCAGCGGTTTTCCGCCACAGAGGCTTGGATCTTTCCACCAACAAAGATCTACAGGACCTCCCTAGGTCTTTTGAGACCTCAAAGGAACGTCGGTTGTCCACTCCAGGCTGGAATCTAGACGTGGTCCTAAGGTTCCTTATGTCATCAAGATTTGAACCTCTCCAATCAGCCTCTTTTTAGGACCTCACATTAAAAACTCTTTTCCTCGTGTGCTTGACAACAGCTAAAAGAGTAAGTGAGATCCACGCCTTCAGCAGGATCATTGTTTTCACATCTGAAACGGCTACATGTTCCTTGCAGCTCGGTTTTTGCTAAACGAGCTTCCTTCACGTCCTTGGCCTAAGTCGTTCGAGATCCCAAGCCTGTCCAACTTGGTGGGGAATGAACTGGAGAGAGTACTTTGCCCAGTTAGAGCTCTTAGGTACTATCTAAAAAGGTCTTAACCTTTACGAGGACAATCAGAAGCCTTATGGTGTGCTATCAAGAAACCTTCTTTTCCAAGTTCTAAGAACTCAGTTTCTTACTATTCAGGCTTCTGATTAGGGAAGCACATTCTCATCTGAAGGAAGAAGACCTTGCTTTGCTGAAGGTAAGGACACATGAAGTGGGAGCTGTGGCTACTTCAGTGGCCTTCAAACAGAACCGTTCTCTGCAGAGTGTTATGGATGCAACCTATTGGAGAAGCAAGTCAGTGTTCGCATCATTCTATCTCAAAGATGTCCAGTCTCTTTACGAGTACTGCTACACCCTGGGACCATTCGTAGCAACGAATGCAGTAGTAGGCGAGGGCTCAGCCACTACATTCCCATAATCCCATAACCTTTTAACCTTTCTCTTGAATACTTTTTATGGGTTGTACGGTCGGCTAAGAAGCCTTCCACATCCTTGTTGATTTGGCGGGTGGTCAATTCTTTCTTGAGAAGCGCCGAGGTTAAAGGTTGTGATGAGGTCCTTTAGTATGGGTTGCAGCCCTTGATACTTCAGCACCTTAGAGTTGTTCAGCCTCCTAAGAGGAACGCTGCGCTCAGTAAGGAAGACGAACTTATTTAAGGCAGAGTAATGGCTCAAGTCGACTTCCTTACCAGGTACTTGTAATTTCATTGTTATTTTGAATAACTGATAATATGAAATACGGGATACTTAGCTTCTTGATATACATGTACACTGGTTTTCACCCACCTCCCTGGGTGTGAATCAGCTACATGATTATCGGGTAAGTTTAATATTGAAAAATGTTATTTTCATTAGTAAAATAAATTTTTGAATATACTTACCCGATAATCATGATTTAATTGACCCACCCTTCCTCCCCATAGAACCAGTGGACCGAGGAAAAATTGAGGTGGTGTCAACAAGAAGTACTGCAGTACCTGGCCACAGGTGGCGCTTGTGAGTACACCCCCCTCTTGTATAGCGATCGCTGGCGTATCCCTTCCGTAGAATTCTGTCGGGCAACAGAGTTGACAGCTACATGATTATCGGGTAAGTATATTCAAAAATTTATTTTACTAATGAAAATAACATTTTTAAAGATACTTGGAAGATTTATTTGATATCTACACACTTATCACGATCAGTATTGGATCCTTGATTCTACCAACTATCTAAAGTTAAGTACTCAAAGCTCTTTTCCAGACCGAGTTCTTAGTTATAGGCAGATTATAACATCTTTGTATTGTTCTGCAACTAGACAACGCAACAGCTCAGTTCTACATCAAGAAATAAGGAGGAACAAGGCCAGAGACTGCTATATTGGGTGAAGTCAGGAATACACTATAGTGATATTCCTGATTTCGTCCAAATTATGAAAAATAAATGTCCTTGTAGACCAGCAAAATGGGCTTTACCACCTCAGGTTTATGGGGTCTTGAATTGTTTTGTTCCTTATATGGGCGGTGGATGTCATGTTACAAATTTGATCAAATTCAGATGTCTATTCCCTCTCTTCACCATGATTTGACTAGTGATAAACAAAGTCTGGTCATCAGTGAATGCCTGAATGACAGTTGGTTCTTTATTGTTTGCAGAGTGAGGGATTCACTGGTGTGGCTTCTTGTAGTGAATGTTCCTTGCTGTTAATCTTCCAGAATTGATTTATTCAGTCACAGACTTTCTGCCGTTGTCTTAGAGCAAAAGTGTTTTCAAGACACTATTTTTTATAGAGTGGCTTGTATATAAAAGCCTTCTAATGATTTTTATCCAATCGATGAAGGAATTTGGATTGGTGCAAATTTTACAGGACCTCAGCAACCAAGTCTGATATAGACAGTGTTTTTAATTTTTCAATATTAAACTTACCCGATAATCATGTAGCTGTCAACTCCGTTGCCCGACAGAATTCTACGGAAGGGATACGCCAGCGATCACTATACTAGAAGGGGGTGTACTCACCAGCGCCACCTGTGGCCAGGTACTGCAGTACTTCTTGTTGACACCACCTCAATTTTTCCTCTGTCGTGCTTCCGGCAAGACGTTCATGGATACGCTTATAATTTTGGAGTCTTGTTCACGGTTTTTGGTGAAGTATTGCTCTAAGATTTCAGCTTTCGCTATACTGGAAACTTTTCTATTAGCTTAGATAGCTTTTATTTGATTGATTAATGGTTAACGATCTTTTGCTTTATTTGGAATCCCCCCTTGACTAGCTCTTTGATTCAAGATGTCCGACCTTTCTCAAGCCCCTCCCCATAGACGATGTAGGTCTTGTAATAGGCGTATTCCGAAGGCCTCGGTTGATCCTCACACCGCTTGTTCCGACTGTAGGGAAATTGCCTGTCAGTTGGAAGATCGATGTGAGGAATGCGCCGGACTTTCGGAACTTGAGTTTGTTCGATTTCTTAAATATACCACTAAGTTAGAGAGAGAGAGAGATAGGAGGAGTTCTGCTCGCTCTTCGCTTTTTTCCTCACCTCATGATCCTCAACCTTTTCCTCCCCCTGTAGTGGCTACCCCCGATCCTACTATTTGTGCTCAGCCTGATATGTCCGATGTTTTGCGTGCCATTCAGGCTTTAGGTGACAAAGTGGAATCGGTAGTGAGTGACCACAAGTTCCTCTTGGCGGACGTCAAGGAACTTAAGGTCAAAAGTGCAGTGGGAAGTGGTAGTGCCAGTGCTGTGCCGAGTGCTAGTGTCAGTGCGGTGCCGAGTGCTAGTGTCAGTGTCAGTGTTGTGCGTGAGGGTACTTCTGTGCGTGCCAGTCGTCCTCCCAGTCCGGGACCTCTTGCAAGCTCCCAAGCCCAGGGGAGAAGCAATGTCGAAGGGCAAAAGGGTTCGGCAGGCCTTGATCGGCGCACAGAAGTATCCTCGGTGGTTGCGGGCGTGTCTTACAGAGACCGTCACTCCCACCCGCAGACGATTGAGCCCTTATTTTCCTCGTCTGCAGAAGAAATTTCGGGGAGAAAACGCTGGACTCAGGTCTCAAGACCTCTTAAACGTAAAGTCCAGACCTCAAGAGTTCAACAACCCGGATGCAGTCATTGGGTTAGCTCTGACTCTCCGCAGTCATCAGGTGACTGCACACCTCCTAAGAGAGGTAAGGCGATACCTCAACAGACCTCATCTTCTGTTAAGGTTTTGCCTCAACAGACCTTATCGTCTGTTGATCCCAAGATGACTTTGCTGCAGTCCATGCAGTCGCAGCTTGCGGTCTTAATGCGTGAGTTTCAGGCAGAGAAGGTTACACCTCCTCCTGCGAGCGCTCCGCCTCACCGCAGTCCAGTCTGCCAGGCGTACGAAGTTGAGGTTCCTCAGGCTACCTTACCGCGTTCGGAGTTGCCAGTTACCAGCGTTGTGCAGCAACCTCCACCTTCCTTAAGGCAACCTCAGCAATGGGAACAGGAGTCTTATGCTTTGAGGCAAGATTTTCTTGCGGTTAGACCTTCTTCGAGGCAACAACCTCTTGAGGTACGACAACCTCTACCATCCTTGAGTCAGCCACCTCAGCTCTCGCAGCTGCTACCTCAACTTTCCTCAAGGCGAGAGCCTCAACTCTTGAGGCTAGCACCTCAGGAACCTCAACTCGTGAGACAGGAACTGCGTTCTGCGCAGCTACTACCTCAACTCTCGCAGCTCACACCTCAAGAACCTCAACTCGTGAGACAGGAACCTGCTACTGCGCATCCACCTCAACCCTTGAAGCAAGCGCAACTCTTGAGACAGGAAACTCATGCTAGGAGTCAGCCACCTCAACGCATGCACCTACCTTCCTCTACTCTACTTGACCAGTCTTTGCAGCCTGAACCTCAGGTTTTAATACAGTCGCCTCTCTCCACACTTGCTCCTCAAACCGCCGCAGAACCTCCTTCATCCCAACCTCTTGACTTTGTCGTTACCAGCCCTCATCCTCTTCAACAGAGACTTGAGGATGAAACCGCAAGTGTTTATGCACCCGCTTGTCAAGATTCTGCTGTTCAGCACACCGCTGTAACTTTACCTCTCGCTTCGCAACACTCTGGTGATGAGGTTTCTGAGGAGGAAGCTGCGCACCTAGATGATCCCTCTTCGGACGTGGAGGAACCCAAGTCTTCTCCTCCCTCCATTGACTTTCGCAAGGTCCTGGCTCTTTTCAGAGAGGTTTACCCGGATCATTTTGTTTCTGCTACCCCTCGCTCTCCTCCATCTGAGTTTTCGCTAGGCATGCAACCTGTTAAGTCGGCCTATACTAAGCTCGTCTTTGCGAGATCTTCTAAGAGAGCTTTAAGAATA
This sequence comes from Palaemon carinicauda, assembly GCF_036898095.1. Classification (NCBI taxonomy): domain Eukaryota; kingdom Metazoa; phylum Arthropoda; class Malacostraca; order Decapoda; family Palaemonidae; genus Palaemon; species Palaemon carinicauda. The sequence continues at coordinate 17,715,267 of NC_090761.1, forward strand.
TTAGGGGATTGGTTGCAGTCCAAACAGCAACTAGGGAAGACTTCTTTTATGTTCCCTCCTACTAAGCTGACGTCTAAGGCGGGCGTATGGTATGCCACAGGAGAGGAACCAGGCTTGGGAGTCCCTGCCTCTGCCCAGGCTGACTTCTCAAGTTTGGTTGACTCTCCACGTAGATCAGCTATGAGGCGCTCTAAGGTCTGCTGGACCTTTTCCGACTTAGACCACTTCTTAAAGGGTATTTTTCATGCCTTTGAGATTTTTAATTTTCTCGACTGGTGCCTGGGGGCCTTGAGCAAGAAGACTGCCCCTGCGGACAAGGACTCAGCCATGCTTATAATGTCCTGTATGGATAAAGCAATTCGGGATGGGTCCGGCGAACTTGCATCAATGTTTGTTTCAGGAGTACTCAAGAAAAGGGAACAACTTTGCACTTTTCTTTCTACTGGCATCACCTCTTGTCAAAGGTCTCAGTTACTTTTTGCTCCGCTTTCTAAGTTCCTGTTTCCTGAGGAGCTTATCAAAGAATTGTCTGCGGCCCTTATTCAGAAGGACACTCATGACCTTGTGGCCTCTTCAGCTCGTAAGGCTAAGGTTGCTCCTTCAGTTCCCAGAACCTACCGCACCCCAGTAGCCGATACTCCTGCTACGAGATTTATTCCGCCCTTTCGTGGCAGAGCCCCCAGCCGAGGAAGTACCCGTCCAGACTCTTCCAGGAGCAGGTCTAGGAAAGGTCCCAAGACTTCAAAAGGCAAACACTGACTCTCCTCCTCTCCAGACAGCACTAGGAGCCAGACTCAAGACCTTCTGGCAAGCTTGGGAAAGAAGAGGTGCAGACGCCCAGTCTGTCAAGTGGCTAAGGGAGGGTTACAGGATACTATTCTGCCGCAATCCCCCTCTGACCACTTCTCCCATCAACCTCTCTCCCAACTACAAGGAAAAGGACAAGAGGCTAGCATTACACCAGGAGGTGTTGCTCCTGTTACAGAAGAAGGCAGTGGTGATAGTCCGGGACCATCAATCCCCGGGCTTCTACAACCGGCTCTTTCTGGTGGCCAAGAAGACAGGAGGTTGGAGACCGGTGCTGGACGTCAGCGCGCTCAATGCTTATGTCACCAAGCAGACGTTCACTATGGAGACGACGAAGTCGGTCCTAGCAGCGGTCAGGCAGGAGGACTGGATGGTCTCGTTGGATCTGAAGACGCTTACTTTCACGTTCCTATTCATCCAGACTCCCAACCTTTCCTGAGATTCGTTTTTGGAAAGGTTGTGTACCAATTCCAAGCCCTGTGTTTTGGCCTAAGCACAGCTCCTATGGTGTTTACACATCTGATGAGGAATATTGCAAAATTCCTCCACTCTTCGAACATCAGAGCCTCCCTTTATTTAGACGACTGGCTGTTAAGAGCCCCCACAAGTCGTCGCTGTCTGGAGAGTCTCAACTGGACTTTGGACTTGATCAAGGAACTGGGTCTATTGGTCAACTTAGAGAAGTCCCTACTCATTCCCTCCCAATCCATCGTTTACCTGGGAATGGAGATTCGGAGTCAGGCTTTTCGGGCTTTTCCATCGGCCCCAAGGATAAGCCAAGCCCTAGAATGCATCCTGAGCATGCTGAAGAGGAACAGTTGCTCGGTGAGACAGTGGATGAGTCTAACAGGGACCCTGTCATCGTTAGCCCTGTTCGTCGAGTTAGGGAGACTCCACCTCCGCCCTCTCCAATTCCATCTAGCAGCTCATTGGGACAAGGAATTGACGCTCGAAGCAGTCTCTATTCCTGTCACCAAAGAGATGAAGACTACTCTCTTGTGGTGGAAAACCAACATCCTTCTCAAGGAGGGTCTATCGTTAGCGATTCAGACCCCCAATCTTCATCTCTTCTCGGACGCATCAGACTCGGGCTGGGGCGCGACCTTGAACGGACAGGAATGCTCGGGAACGTGGAACAAGGAACAGGAAACGCTCCACATCAACTGCAAGGAGCTGCTGGCAGTTCATCTGGCCTTAATGAACTTCAAGTCCCTCCTGTTAGGCAAGGTGGTGGAGGTGAACTCCGACAACACCACAGCCTTGGCTTACATCTCCAAGCAGGGAGGGACCCATTCGAGGAAGCTGTACGAGATAGCAAGGGACCTCCTCATTTGGTCAAGAAGTCTAAATCTCACTCTGGTAACGAGGTTCATTCAGGGCAACATGAACGTCTCAGCAGATCGCCTCAGCAGAAAAGATCAAGTCATCCCCACGGAATGGACCCTTCACAAGAGCGTGTGCAACAGACTTTGGACCTTGTGGGGTCAGCCTACGATAGATCTGTTCGCCACCTCCATGACCAAGAGGCTTCCTTTGTACTGTTCCCCAGTTCCAGACCCAGCAGCAGTTCACGTGGATGCTTTTCTGCTGAATTGGTCCCATCTCGACCTATATGCATTCCCGCCGTTCAAGATCATCAACAGAGTCATTCAGAAGTTCGTCTCGCACGAAGGGACACGGCTGACGCTGGTTGCTCCCCTTTGGCCTGCAAGAGAATGGTTCACAGAGGTACTACAATGGCTGGTCGACGTTCCCAGGACTCTCCCTCTAAGAGTGGACCTTCTACGTCAACCTCACGTAAACAAGGTACACCCAAACCTCCACGCTCTTCGTCTGACTGCCTTCAGACTGTCGAAAGATTCGCTAGAGCTAGAGGCTTTTCGAAGGAGGCAGCCAGAGCGATTGCCAGAGCAAGGAGGGTATCCACTCGTAGAGTCTACCAATCCAAGTGGGAAGTCTTCCGAAGCTGGTGCAGAGCCAATGCAGTTTCCTCTACCAATACCTCTGTAACCCAAGTAGCTGACTTCCTATTACATCTAAGGAATGTGAGATCCCTTTCGGCTCCGACGATTAAAGGGTACAGAAGTATGTTGGCTTCAGTTCTCCGCCACAGAGGTTTGGACCTTTCATCCAACAAGGACCTTCAAGACATCCTTAAATCTTTCGAGACTTCTAAAGAACGTCATCTATCCACTCCAGGCTGGAATCTAGACGTAGTCTTAAGGTTCCTTATGTCTCCTAGGTTCGAACCTCTCCAGTCAGCTTCCTTCAAAGACCTTACTCTCAAAACTCTTTTCCTCGTCTGCCTTGCAACAGCTAAAAGAGTTAGTGAGGTTCACGCCTTCAGCAAGAACATTGGGTTCACATCCGAATCAGCAACATGTTCTTTACAGCTCGGATTTTTAGCTAAGAATGAACTTCCTTCACGTCCTTGGCCTAGATCGTTTGAAATTCCTAGCCTTTCCAACATGGTGGGTAACGAGCTAGAAAGAGTTCTTTGCCCTGTCAGAGCTCTGAAATACTATCTTAATAGGTCAAAACCTATACGAGGACAGTCAGAAGCCTTATGGTGTGCAATCAAGAAACCTTCGATGCCTATGTCCAAAAACGCAGTTTCGTATTATATAAGGCTTCTGATTAGAGAAGCCCATTCTCACATGAAGGATGAAGACCTTGCTTTGCTGAAGGTAAGGACCCACGAAGTGAGAGCTGTAGCCACTTCGATGGCCTTTAAACAGAACCGTTCTCTGCAGAGCATTATGGATGCAACTTATTGGAGGAGCAAGTCAGTGTTTGCATCATTTTATCTTAAAGATGTCCAGTCTCTTTACGAGAACTGCTACACCCTGGGACCATTCGTAGCAGCGAGTGCAGTAGTAGGTGAGGGCTCAGCCACTACATTCCCTTAATCCCATAACCTTTTTTAACCTTTCTCTTGAATGCTTTTATTGTTGTTTTTTGGTTGTTACGGTAGGCTAAGAAGCCTTCCGCATCCTTTTTGATTTGGCGGGTGGTCAATTCGTTCTTGAGAAGCGCCTGGGTTAAAGGTTGTGTAGAGGTCCTTTAGTATGGGTTGCAGCCCTGTATACTTCAGCACCTTTGGGTTGTTCAGCCTCCTAAGAGGAACGCTGCGCTCAGTAAGGAAGACGAACTTATTAAAGGCAGAGTAATGGTTCAAGTCGACTTCCTTACCAGGTACTTATAATTTCATTGTTATTTTGAATAACTGATAATATGAAATACGGGATACTTAGCTATCTTATAGTCATGTACACTGGTTTTCACCCGCCTCCCTGGGTGTGAATCAGCTACATGATTATCGGGTAAGTTTAATATTGAAAAATGTTATTTTCATTAGTAAAATAAATTTTTGAATATACTTACCCGATAATCATGATTTAATTGACCCACCCTTCCTCCCCATAGAGAACCAGTGGACCGAGGAAAAATTGAGGTGGTGTCAACAAGAAGTACTGCAGTACCTGGCCACAGGTGGCGCTGGTGAGTACACCCCCTTCTAGTATAGTAATCGCTGGCGTATCCCTTCCGTAGAATTCTGTCGGGCAACGGAGTTGACAGCTACATGATTATCGGGTAAGTATATTCAAAAATTTATTTTACTAATGAAAATAACATTTTTCAAGATTACTTTGAAAGGAAGATTTCAGTTGTACCCATTAATACCTTGTATGTGGTACTGCACAAGCAAGGGATTAGAGTCTTTAATATGAGATTGATATATAATTGTTTTATAAATTAATGTATTTTTTGATAAGCAATTTGGAATCCTAGTTATTTACTTTTGTCAAGGAAGATGTATTTTTAACTAATTTTTTTAACTTTCCATAAATTTTTTTATAACTAATTTTATTATCTCTTCTTTACAGTTAAAGTAAAATGGGGAAAGGAAATGTACCCAGATATCGAGCTGGACACTGGGGAACCTCCAATGGTTTTCAAGGCTCAGTTGTTTGCCCTGACAGGGGTACAACCTCACCGTCAGAAAATCATGCTTAGGGGTGCGACTATCAAAGATGAAACCTGGGATGGCATCAAGATGAAAGATGTAAGTGGTTAATGTAGATTATGTATTGTTTTATAATATACATTTGTAAAAAGTACCAAACATGTTTTTTTATGAATAGTACTTACCTGGCAGTTATATATATATATATATAGCTGATATCTCTAAATTTCAAAACGAGGCAACCGCCTTGTGGTGGTTGGGAGGTAGGTGGTAACACCCGTCACAGGGTGGTCCAAGGAATCATTCCCGTGTCCAAGACTTCAGTTCATCTCTGCCGGCTGGATCGAAAACATCGTCGGTCCACCATTGAGAGTTTTTCGAATCATTTTCCCTTCTTCGCTTTTTTGGACTTCGTTTGGTGAAGTACACTGATTTAGGGTTTTGGCAATCGTGTTTTATTATTATTATTTACTTTGTTTATCATGAGTGATAACTTAATTTTCGTGTTTGTGCGAGTGATGTATGCAAGGTGAGGTTACCAAAAGTGTCGGTTGATCCTCACAGTTTGTATGCAGAGGTTTTGTTTGTGCACTATATTTTAGGTGCGAAGTTTTTAATCCTGATGACGGAAATACGTTCCGGCAACTCTATGACGTCACAGTCGTGTGACGTAATCTTCATGTATGTCTTGCAAATTCTCTTTATTTGTTTTATGCAAAGAATGGGAGGAATTCCACTTATTTAAGTTTTTTAACTTTTAATGTAAAATTTTAAAGAAATATTTGTCCATTTGGTATTCGTTCTTTAAATCATCGATCTAATTTCATAAATTAAATAGAACTAGCGTATGGTTAATTTACGCTGTTACTCGTTACTATCGGTGCAGTCCCAACATGCCTTGGTAGCGTTCTTTTCGATATGGGAATTAAAGTGTTGGCTATTATTCTCCAACAACAGCTAATTTATATAGGAATTCTAGTTTTAGTAGCATTTTCATTTATATGTTCCTATTGTTTACATTTATATATATAGATACGTTATTGCTATATCTGTTCTTTTTATCATTACAACTCGCTTGTTTTTGAAAACCCTTTGAATTAATTGTGGATTACATTTGTTTTCCCTTTTTTCTGTTCATTTTAATCTTTAACGTATAACTTTCCCGGCGTTTGTATGTAACTACCGGGTAGGTATTTATGACATTTAATTTTACCGGTGGTTATATGTAACTACCGGGTGAGTGTCTTCAACATGTATTTTTAATCTCATCTCTTGCCCGGTGGTTTTTTTCTTTTTGTGACCGCCGGGTAAGTATGTTTGAAAGTTTATTTTATTATGGAAATGTCAGTTTAATATTCTATAAAAATATTTTGTTACAGTTTATATAGCAAGTACTAGAGACAATTTTGCTTTCTCATTCAAGCCCGTGGCAGAAGAATAAGTTCTCTCACAACGGGCAGGACTAATTATGGTTTTTTGTGTAAGAGTTTAATAGTGCAAGTTTTAAGTGCTAAATTAGGCATTGGATTCTTTCAGCACAGGGACGTTGTTTTCCTAGCCTTAGACCTCTTCCAAGCTCCCTGGCCCATGGGAGAAGGAACGTCGATCGGCGAAAGGAAACGAGAGGCGTTAGCTCACGAGCAAACGCCCTCGGGAGCGTTCCTGTTAACGTTCCCAAGAATGCTCGCCCTTGCCATGGGAAAGCAAAGAGCGTTGAACGTTAAGATTCTTACACTGCTTTTAGAGTTTTGCATTGCATCACTTTTGATTTTAATGGCAATACTTTAAGTCATAGATATTCTCTGCTAATGTCAATGCTTACAAACCATCATTGACTCGGTTTTTGTCCCAGAGCGCCAGTCGGCCTTATGAACCCTCTGGTCGGAACCGAACGCGCCGAGCGGCATAATGAATATCATTTTGCCTTAACGCTCGGCGCTAAGTCTTTCAAGACAGGACGAATGCAGCCTCGTCTTTCAGGGCAAATGCAACCCGTCTTTCAGGGCGAATGCAGCCTCGTCTTTCAGGACTAATGCAGCCTCGTCTTTCAGGACTAATGCAGCCTCGTCTTTCAGAGCGAATGCTGCCTCGTCTGTCAGGACGAATACAGCCTCGTCTTTCAGGGCAAATGCAGCCTCCTCTTTCAGGGCGAATGCAGCCTCGTCTTTCAGGGCGAATGCAGCCTCGTCTTTCAGGGCGAATGCAGCCTCGTCTTTCAGGGCGAATGCAGCCTCGTCTTTCAGGGCGAATGCTGCTTCGTCTTTCAGGGCGAATGCTGCCTCGTCTTTCAGGACGAATGCTGCCTCATCTTTCAGGACTAATGCAGCCTCGTCTTTCAGGACTAATGCAGCCTCGTCTTTCAGGACGAATGCAGCCTCGTCTTTCAGGACGAATGCTGCCTCGTCTTTCAGGACTAATGCAGCCTCGTCTTTCAGGGCGAATGCAGCCTCGTCTTTCAGGACGAATGCAGCCTCGTCTTTCAGGACGAATGCAGCTTTGTCTTTCAGGGCGACTCAGGGCGAATGCAGCCTCGTCTTTCAGGGCGAATGCAGCCTCGTCTTTCAGGGCGAATGCAGCCTCGTCTTTCAGGGCGAATGCAGCCTCGTCTTTCGGGGCGAGTGCTGCCTCGTCTTTCGGGGCGAGTGCAGCCTCGTCTTTCGGGGCGAGTGCAGCCTCGTCTTTCGGGGCGAGTGCAGCCTCGTCTTTCGGGGCGAGTGCAGCCTCGTCTTTCGGGGCGAGTGCAGCCTCGTCTTTCGGGGCGAGTGCAGCCTCGTCTTTCGGGGCGAGTGCAGCCTCGTCTTTCGGGGCGAGTGCAGCCTCGTCTTTCGGGGCGAGGGCAGCCTCGTCTTTCGGGGCGAGGGCAGCCTCGTCTTTCGGGGCGAGGGCAGCCTCGTCTTTCGGGGCGAGGGCAGCCTCGTCTTTCGGGGCGAGGGCAGCCTCGTCTTTCGGGGCGAGGGCAGCCTCGTCTTTCGGGGCGAGGGCAGCCTCGTCTTTCGGGGCGAGGGCAGCCTCGTCTTTCGGGGCGAGGGCAGCCTCGTCTTTCGGGGCGAGGGCAGCCTCGTCTTTCGGGGCGAGGGCAGCCTCGTCTTTCGGGGCGAGGGCAGCCTCGTCTTTCGGGGCGAGGGCAGCCTCGTCTTTCGGGGCGAGGGCAGCCTCGTCTTTCGGGGCGAGGGCAGCCTCGTCTTTCGGGGCGAGGGCAGCCTCGTCTTTCGGGGCGAGGGCAGCCTCGTCTTTCGGGGCGAGGGCAGCCTCGTCTTTCGGGGCGAGGGCAGCCTCGTCTTTCGGGGCGAGGGCAGCCTCGTCTTTCGGGGCGAGGGCAGCCTCGTCTTTCGGGGCGAGGGCAGCCTCGTCTTTCGGGGCGAGGGCAGCCTCGTCTTTCGGGGCGAGGGCAGCCTCGTCTTTCGGGGCGAGGGCAGCCTCGTCTTTCGGGGCGAGGGCAGCCTCGTCTTTCGGGGCGAGGGCAGCCTCGTCTTTCGGGGCGAGGGCAGCCTCGTCTTTCGGGGCGAGGGCAGCCTCGTCTTTCGGGGCGAGGGCAGCCTCGTCTTTCGGGGCGAGGGCAGCCTCGTCTTTCGGGGCGAGGGCAGCCTCGTCTTTCGGGGCGAGGGCAGCCTCGTCTTTCGGGGCGAGGGCAGCCTCGTCTTTCGGGGCGAGGGCAGCCTCGTCTTTCGGGGCGAGGGCAGCCTCGTCTTTCGGGGCGAGGGCAGCCTCGTCTTTCGGGGCGAGGGCAGCCTCGTCTTTCGGGGCGAGGGCAGCCTCGTCTTTCGGGGCGAGGGCAGCCTCGTCTTTCGGGGCGAGGGCAGCCTCGTCTTTCGGGGCGAGGGCAGCCTCGTCTTTCGGGGCGAGGGCAGCCTCGTCTTTCGGGGCGAGGGCAGCCTCGTCTTTCGGGGCGAGGGCAGCCTCGTCTTTCGGGGCGAGGGCAGCCTCGTCTTTCGGGGCGAGGGCAGCCTCGTCTTTCGGGGCGAGGGCAGCCTCGTCTTTCGGGGCGAGGGCAGCCTCGTCTTTCGGGGCGAGGGCAGCCTCGTCTTTCGGGGCGAGGGCAGCCTCGTCTTTCGGGGCGAGGGCAGCCTCGTCTTTCGGGGCGAGGGCAGCCTCGTCTTTCGGGGCGAGGGCAGCCTCGTCTTTCGGGGCGAGGGCAGCCTCGTCTTTCGGGGCGAGGGCAGCCTCGTCTTTCGGGGCGAGGGCAGCCTCGTCTTTCGGGGCGAGGGCAGCCTCGTCTTTCGGGGCGAGGGCAGCCTCGTCTTTCGGGGCGAGGGCAGCCTCGTCTTTCGGGGCGAGGGCAGCCTCGTCTTTCGGGGCGAGGGCAGCCTCGTCTTTCGGGGCGAGGGCAGCCTCGTCTTTCGGGGCGAGGGCAGCCTCGTCTTTCAGGATGATAGGACGATCGCCGCCTTGTCCTTTCAGGGCCACGCCACGTCTTATAAGATCTTTGTCAAGGATGACTTTAGTGATCACTTTTCTCCTGTTGAATTGTTTGAGGTTAACAGAAGGAGAGGATCCTAAGTTCTGTTGCTCCATGTTCCCCACCCTCTGAGTTTTCACGTGGTCATTAATGGAGCTTTAAGAATATATTAATTTTTGTTTCTTAAAACAGAAACCTTTGATGACTAACAATAGTAAGAGCCAGACTTTGTTACTTCTGTCTGCCTAACCGACTTTGCAACTTCAATGTCTCTCTTTTGGGAGAGGGAGTCTTTTGTCCGGTCCTGGACGTAAATGCTCTTTACGCCTTCATTCAGAAGTCAAAGTTCTCCATGGAGACATCAAAATCTTTGGAGAAGAGGGGAGCAGACCTTTGGTCAGTACTTCTTCTGGAGGAGGATTACTTTTTCCTTTTATAGGGAAACCTCCTTTAGTTTTTAGCTACAACGATTCTCTCTCCCAGTTCTAGAGAGGAGTCTAAGTGGCAGGCTATGCAATCAAACTTTATCTGAGGTTTGTTTACAAGGAAGAACGGGTGTAGAATGGGTTAGTTTAGGGCGTGTGTTTTGGTCTCAGCTCCTCCCCTCTCATGTTCACGTAACTTTTGCTTTATGTAGCGGAATACTGCTCTCTGGAGAAATCAGAGCGTCCCTGTATCTGGATTTTTAGATAACGTTGAGCCTATCAAATAATTAGGTCTTCCTGTCAACAAGAAGAGTCTCTTCTGACACCAGGACGCTCAGCACCTTGTCTTTTAGAACGTTCAGCGTCTCGCTCTGTTAACCTCTCGGCTCCACGTCTTACAGGACTTTTGGCACCGCGTCTTACAGGTCTTTTGGCGCCGTGTCTTACAGGACTATCGGCGCCACGTCTTACAGGACGATCGGCTTCTCGTCTTTCAGGACGCTCGACGTCGAAGTTCTAGCATGAGGCATGACTCTGAACATGAGAATCTAGGACTTCGTGATGACACTAGTCGAATCGTGTGTCGAGATCAAGGACGCCTTCGTTCTGATTTGTTGGATCTAGAAAGGAGGTTTGTTCTAGGGCAAGAAATATCGGGGCAAACATGCTCAGCAGGAAGAGTCTTGTTTTCCCTCAGAATGGTCTCTCAACCCGCAAGTCTGTCAGTCTCTGGATGTTGTGGGGCAGACCTGTAACAGACCTTTTTGCCTCCAACTGGAAGAAGAGGATCCCCTGCTGCTGCTGCCTAGCCCCGGACGAGGAAGCTGTAGCAGTGGACTCCTTCCTGATGGATTGGACGGGGGTGGACATGTTTGCGTTGCCCCCGTTCGAGATCATCAATCTGGTCTTCAGGAAATTTGCTCTCCTCGATTCGGGGCGAATGATCCTAGCGGCTCCATTCTGGCCTGCTAGGGAATGGTTTTCGGAAGTGATGGGCATGTTGATGGACTTCCCAAGAAGACTTAGGCAAGTCCAGATCTTCTCAAACAGCCCCTCTTCGAGAGGTATCATCTTACCCCCCTTGCTCTCTACTGACTTCCTTCAGACTGACTAGAAGCTTGTCAGATCTCGAGGCTTTTCGGCACAAGCGACGAAATCTATCGCCAGAGCAAGGAGGATCTCTTCACAAAGAGTCTACCAATCTAGGTGGGAGACCTTTATAGCTTGGTGCAGGCGGCATAAGTTTCCTCATCCACTACCTCTCTGAGCCAGATTGCAGACTTCTTCTTGTACCTCAGACAGGATGCTAAGCTGGCTGTATCTACCATCAATGGATACAGCAGTATGCTCTCCGCCCTTCTTTAGGCATAGAGGCCTAGAGTTGTCCCAAAATCAAGGTTTGCAGGACCTCATTGGGTCTTTAGACGACGTAATAGGTACTCTTATACCTGGATGTGGTGTTTAAGTTTCTGTGCTCCAAGAAATTTGAACCTATCTCGCTAGCCTCTCTTCGGGTTGTAGCGAAGAAAACCCTCTCCCTTATGATTCTAGCGAATGCCAAGAGGTCAGCGAAGTCCTGGCGATTGGGAAGAGGGTGAGCTTCAATTAGGATAGGGCAGTTTGTGCCTTAAGGTTCATCTTTCTCGTAAAGAGCGAGAACCCTTCGTAACCCTGTCCTACGACGTTTGATGTCATTAACCTCACGAACCTAGTGGGTCGAGAGAAGGAAAGACTCCTCTGCCCAGTTAGGTCCCTCAAAGTTTTTTTGGCTCACACTATGAACGTGAGCTGTGCATCCAACTTGATATGGTGTTCAGTGAAAGATCCGCCAAAAACCCCTGTCTAAGTATGCTTTGTCCTTTTTCCTGAGGGAGAAAATTAGGGAAGCCCACCTCTTATGTGAGGAGGAACACTTCGCCCTTTTGAAATTTCGGGCTCACAAAGTGAGGGCCATTGCTACCTCTCTGGCATATCAGGAATATATGTTAGTTAGGCTATTCATGGATGCTATTTTCTAGAGAAGCAACTCTGTCTTCGCTTCTCATTAACTTAGAGAGGTGAGAGTAGACTTTGGCAAGTGCTATACCTTGGGCCCATACATAGCTGCGGTTTCTGTATTAGGCAAAGGAGTTTATAACCCCACTCAACCTTGGTTTATATGCATGTATGAGGGTTTGTGTTTTTATGATGGTCTGAGGACTTCGTCTTGTGGTGCGGTTCCCTCAGTCTAGATAGATAGTTTATGTCTATGTTGCAGGGTTAGGTGGTTAGTTTTAGTAAGGTTGCAGTTTTTATCCTATGGGGCGAAGGTAGTTTCTGAAGTCTAGTCAAGTTGTTGGTCTTATCCCTTTGACAGACTAGATTGAGTTTTTTGCAGCTTTGCAGGCTTACTCCTGGATAAACTCTCCTAAGGGAAAGCCACTCTAAAGGCTGTACCTTTGAATCAGCTACCTCAGCAGGCAAGGAATCAAGTTGTTTTTATCTCCTACAACTCTTTTGTTGTTTCCCCAACGATGTTTACTGTCTGTTTCCCTCCTCCAAATGTGTGAATCAGCTATATATATATAACTGCCAGTTAAGTACTATTCATAAAAAAGGGATTTTGACGTAGGAAAAATCTATTTCTGGGCGAGGGACCTGTGCCGCCCAGTGAATAAGCTCCTATTAGCACTTATTCTTAGGTAATTTACTGCTAAATATACCAGAGAAAAAATGTAAAGGAGTGCTAGGTTAACTAGCTCGCTCACCTATTGGTGTCGGTATAGAATTGGGCGTATAATCCAGAGGTCCCGCACTATTTAGATTCATCCACGACAAAGACCCCAATAGAGGAGAGCCGTTCAACCTCACTCGGCACCACCAACTCTGCATCCGCTCAGAACCCAACTCCTTAGCACTCAAAGTTTGGGGACTCCAAGGGAGAGGAGCTGGGAGGGTTCACTGGGCGGCACAGGTCCCTCGCCCAGAAATAGATTTTTCCTACGTCAAAATCCCTTTTCTGGGCTTGAACCTGTGCCGGCCAGTGAATATATACAAGAGAAATGTCACCAAACTTGCAAAATAAAGGAAAAAACATAAACATAAGGGAAATACAAGTTACTTTAATCAGAGATGAGTGCCAAAAACAGCTATAAGGGTATCTTAAAAAGAACATAAATCCACTTGGTAGAACAATTGACAAAAAAGGTAAGGTATAATAATGCCGTGAGTGATGATATATACAGATACTCAGGAGTCAAAAATTTACAAATATAGTAATAGTAATCAGGTGCAAAACCAACGAATACAAATAGGGTATAAATGAGGCAGGTAAGGGGGAGAGATAAAATGACAAGGAATTAACATGTGAGTTACCTGGGGGTAACTACGCTCCCTGCAGCTACTGTAGGAAATTTAAGGGCTTCCAAATGTTTAAGATAGTGTTTCTTGAACACTGACGGTGACTTCCACCCTGTATACCTGGAAAGATCCGTAAAATTCATGTGGTGAAAAAAGTTCACCGAAGTAGCAACCGCTCTGATATCATGTGCAAGAGGAAAAGAGTCAGGGCTAGCTTGTTTAATAAAATACAAAATTTGTTGCCTGATCCCTTTAATGGTAATGGTACCGCCTTGTTCTCTAACGAATAGAGGCCCGGAGGAGTTAGAGGAGGTCCGGGATAAATAAGACTTAAGAGTAGTAACAGGGCACAGAGACGGATCTTGCGTGAGGGGAACAATTTTCCAGGAGGACCATCTGTTCTGAGGGTCTTCGTTCTTAGCTAAAAAGAATTTGTTAGGTGAAAGAAGGACCTCTCCCGAAGGAAGGAACTCAATATGACCCGGGTCTCTTGACAAAGCTGCCAGTTCAGAAATTCTTGCCCCGGAAGCCAAACTCACCAGGAAAAGTGTTTTCCTGAGAAGGGGAATGTAATCACAAGAACTGTTAATGGTATCAGAAGCCAATTTGAGTACATCATTAAGGAACCAGGTAACCGGGGTAGGACGAGTAACCGGTTTCAGTCTGGCACAGGCTTTCGGAATTGAAGCTAACAAAGAGTCGGTTAAGTCTATGTTAAAACCCACTAGGAAGATCTTTTTCAAGGCAGATTTAATAGTGGTGATAGTATTGGCTGCCAGACCTGATTCTAATAAAGTTCTAAAGAAAGTGACTGTAAGGTTCAAGTTCATACAGTGTACGTCTGAGTCTATCAAAAATTTAGCCAACTTTTTAACCGCAGAATCATATTGGCGGATAGTGGAATCCCGTTTATCTGATTCTAGGAACAGGGTGTTTTGAGGATCGATATTGGCACCATGCATGGCCGCAAACTTCATGAAGTCCATAAAGTTAGGGCGCTATGAATGTTTGAGAAAGCGTACACAACGCGTGTTTGTACTATCTGAGACAGAACCGGATTGGGTATCGGGTGAGGATGTAGTCTCAACTCTCGCAGGAGAGGGTACCAATTGCTCTTGGGCCAGTTGGGTGCGACCAAGGCTACTCATCCCCTGAAGGATCTCAGTTTGTCTAGAACTTTCAGTAAAAGATTCACCGGGGGAAAGAGATAAATCCTTTCCCAGATGTCCCAATTCTGTGACATGGCGTCTGTGGCGTAGGCCTGAGGGTCTAGATTGGGAGCCACATATACTCTCAATTTGTGGTTGGACTCCGTGGCGAAGAGGTCCACTTGGAGACCCGGAACCCGAGAGAGAATCCACCGGAATGACTTTAGATCGAGTGACCATTCCGATTCTAGAGGGGAGGTCCGGGACAAGGCGTCTGCAACTACGTTCCGGACTCCCGCCAGGTGGACAGCTGAAAGATGCCAATGGTTCGAGGCTGCTAGGGAGAATATGGATACTAGAACATGGTTCAGAGGCCCTGATTTTGATCCGCCTCTGTTGAGGCAGCGGACCACCACTTCGCTGTCGAGAACCAGACGAAGGTGTTGTCTCTTGGATGGAGCGAGACGTTTCAGGGTTAGAAGAACTGCCATGGCCTCCAGCACATTGATGTGAAATTGGCGGAATAAGGGAGACCAAAGACCTTGAACTTTCCTGAGCTGAGAATAGCCTCCCCAACCTGATAGGGATGCGTCCGTGTGAATGATTAACTTCGGAGGCGGAAATCGAAGGGGAACTGACTTTGACAGATTGTTGGCCCTTGTCCAAGGTAGAAGTCTTTCCCGGAGAATGGGAGGAAGGCGGACTTTCCTGTCCCGGAGCTTCCGGTTCGCCCTCGAACGCCAGACACGATTGATATCTTTCAATTTTGCTTTCAGAAGTAGATCCGTCACTGAAGCAAATTGAAGGGATCCTAGGATCCTCTCTTGGAGTCGTCTGGAACTTACTTTGTCTTTGAGAAAGCGTTTGGTGTTCATTGCAATCTCTAACCTCTTGGGTTTGGGAAGACACAGAGTGTGAGATATAAGATCCCATTGCAGGCCGAGCCATTGGAACTTTGATTTCGGAAGAAGACGGGACTTCTTGAAGTTGATCTGGAAGCCTAGAGATTGAAGGTATTGGATGACTCTGTGAGTGGCTTTTAGGCAATTTTGGGAGGTGTCTGACCAAATGAGCCAGTCGTCCAGATAGGCTACTACTTGAATCCCTTGATTTCTGAGTTCCTGAACAGCAACTTCTGCTAACTTTGTGAAGATCCTTGGGGCGATGTTGAGCCCGAAAGGCATCACCTTGAAGGAGTAATTTTTGTTTCCTAGGCGGAAGAATAAGATACGGACGGAAGTGTCTCGCTATCGGGACGTGATAATAGGCGTCTGTAAGATCGATAGAGGTGGTGACGGCCCCACGGGGAAGTAAGGTCCGCACCTGCGAGACGGTAAGCATTCGAAACTTGTCGCATTGAATGGACAAGTTGAGAAGGGATAGGTCTAGAATCACTCTTCTCTTGTCCGAATCCTTCTTCGGGACACTGAACAGCCGACCCTGAAACTTCAGGTGTTTCGTTTCTTGTATGGCGTTCTTTTGTAACAGGTCCTGGACAAATTCGACTAGGTCCGGAGTGGAATGCTGATGAAATCTGTTCGGTGGAGGAGGTCCTTGAATCCAACTCCACCCCAGTCCCTTGGAGATGATACTGAAAGCCCAGGGACTGAACCTCCATTTGTTGCGGAAGGCATAAAGCCTCCCCCCTACCCGCTGCACCTCAGTATTGGCTTGAGGAGTTGCCTCCACGTCCGCCTCGGAAGTTCTTTCCCTTGCGAAAGAATCTACCTCTACCTCTGTTCTGGTATGAACCACGGTGGTAGCCTCTACCTCTGTTATAACCCTGGGAAGAGCCTTGAGCCTCATAAGATTGGTTAAAGGCTGGAGAGGTGGTGGAGGCACCGGGAAGCTGGCTCTTAGGGAGCAGAACGGTGACGTAGTCGTCCGAGGAAGGAGCCTGAGAGGTGGAAGGCTGTGCAGGAACAGCAGGAGATGGAGGAAGAGGCTGCCGGAAAACGGACGAGCTACTCTGCTGTTGCCGGAACTGAGTGGAGGTATACGGGCGGAGCTTCTTCCTACCCCGGGCTTGGTAACTTGCGGGATCATATTTCCGCTTAGGAGTCAAACCCCAACGGGCTTTAAGGCTCTGATTAACTCTAGTAGCCTCTGCCAAGACTTCCTCCACAAGATCCTCAGGGAAAATATTTGGACCCCAACAAGAGGACCGGATAAGTTTATTCGGCTCGTGCCTAATAGTCGCCTCAGCCAGGACGTGTTTGCGGCACCTACGTTTAGCAAGAGCAAAGTCATATAAGTCAAAATATAACGACTGCAAAGTAGCCTTATTGAGAGACTTAAAGATACTCTCAGTATCATAAGTTAAGGCTATCGACTCCGTAGACGTGGCCAAGTTCAAAGTTCGACCAACACGTAGGCGGGAATCATACTCCTGTTTAATAAGGGATTCCGGGAGACGGGGAAGCCGTTCACTAAACATAACTGACGCACAGTCCGCTGTTAGCTTGCCAGAAGTAAAGGTGGTATGGACATTGTCCCAACACTCATTACCTGAAGGAAGAAGGAGGGAGATCGGATCCACCTCTCGGATGGGAGGCAAGGGCTTCTCCTCCAGAGCATATTGAAAAGCAAGCTCTGCAATCTTATTGACGCATGGAGTCACGGTATTCTTGTCCATTAAGAACATTGTGAAAGAACTTTTATGAGGCGTCAACATGGTATTGGTGCAACCTATATCATTCAGAAACCTAGCCCAAACAGATTGGGCTTGTTCCTTTGGGAAAATGACGGTCTCTTTGGGGACCTTATCCAGCCGAACCAGAGCTTCCTCGGTAAGCCTGGCATAACCATGAAATGGAAATGCGAGACCAGGAGGAAAGAATTCAAAATCCTCTAGTGGACGAGTACCAAGACCTTCCAACGTTAACATCCCGTCTGAGAATGGGGAATGAAGAGCCATGCGCCAAGGGTTATTCTTGGTAAACGGCGGAAGCTTAGAGGCATCCGGGATGAGAGAGCTTTGAACTCGCTCCGGAGCACCATGCTCTAATGCCCCAAGTCTCTGACCAATGTTAGAGAACATCGTGTCCATCTTGGCCTGCATTTCCGACACAATCTTAGATTGCATCTCCGACACAATGCGAAGCATGGCTGATTCGGAAAGGCCCGGGTTAGGAGCAGAAGTGGCGGATTGTACTCCCGGGTCGTGAGACTTAGAGGAGGAGCCGGAAGCCTTAGATGACGGGTTTGTATTTGATTTGGAACTATGGGAAGCCTTGTGGGGCTTACGAGCTTTTGGCAAAGTTCTAGATATAGACTTATCTTTGGGGGGAACCGGGTGTGATCGGTGAGACGAATCGCGGTCCCCAGAAAAACCATGGAAAGAAGAGAGATCAGATGAAGAAGAAAGAGCGGGTCTGAGGATAGGAATCTCAGCGCCGGTAACACCTGCCTCACTTACCACCCTACCTGCATCCGGATCATCCAACAACATAGGTTCCACATCCAAGTTCAAGGAGGCAACATTGTCTTCCAGATCTCCGGGGGCATCCAACGGATCTTGTTCCTGGTCGATGAATCCCGCAATAGTGGCATCAATGTCGGCAATGATGGGTGCCGCAACATGCCTAGCCACAGCGGCTGAAGACTTGGCATTAGGGTAGATCATAGCACAGTAGTCTTCAGATAGGACGTAAGGCTGTTTCGATTTCACGTTTCGGGCAAATCCCCCAACCCACACTTTCAGTGTGGCCCGAGCCGCAGTCTTCTGCTCCGGGGATGCCTGAAATAATAGTGGGAATTACAGAAAGGAAGATTCCCGGCGGTCCTTCAAGACCATAGAAATCTTACTAAATAGTGTATGTATACCAAATAAAGGTAAAATAATTAGAAAGACAACATAGCCAACGGGACTCACCGAATCAGATCCGAGGGTGGTGATGAGGTCAAAACAGACCATACAATTATCAGGGTGCCAGACTACGATGTCTTCCAGCTGAACTCCGCAGAGGGCGTGAGACCTACACACAGTATGGCCACAAGGCTGGTGAAGAACAGCCGCACAGGCCGTCGTCTGACAATGCACCATCTATAAAAAGAATAGTATATGAGAAACTGTAATTCTCTTAAGTAGGGGCGGGTCCGGAGGACCCGGGACTAAACATAAGTCTAACTTAAGACTAGAGCTTAACTGTAATACTCTTAAGTAGGGGCGGGTCTGGAGGACCCGGGCCTAAACATAAGTCTAACTTAAGACTAGAGTATAGCTATCCATTCCGGTCGAGCCGGGATCATAAAGAAGGATGCAACAAAGAATTAAGACACATGGTGTCTGATTTCCCGGAGCGAGGTTAAGCCCCGGACCGGGAAATAAAAGTACATCCATAAACCAATACATATAGGAACTCCGGGATAGTGATCTGTCATATATAATCATAGGAACTGTTATAAATTAAGAGGGGGGCGGAACCGTAGATAAGAACCACCAACAGAACCCGGAGGGTTTCGTATAACATAATAAAAGTGTGATAGGTGAATATAAAATAGGGTGCACCGGGATCCTACTCTGTTGACCGGTGGCCAACCCGTCTAGACAGAGACGAAACCGCCGGGACACCCGGAGGACAAAGTCCATAAACACTGAACTACCCCCTCTAAAAGGAGGGAAGGCAACGGTCCCCTAGGGGAGGGGGAAGAGAAGCCTAGCCACCAACCTAGCGAGAGGGGGAGCTTGGGGGAGGATCACGTGATACGGAGCAGCAGGGCTACCAACTGACGATCCCCAAACACTACCAAAACAGATCATACGGAGTAATAAGCACAAATATTCATTATAAAAGTAATAGCGTTGAAAAATATATAAATATACACATAAAAAATTAGGGCAAGGCATGCGAAATAATGAATAAATCCCGAAGGACAACATCCTGATGGCTTAAATAATAAAATTTTGCCGCCCAGTAACGAAGGTCGGCAAGCCATCTACGATACGTAATCTGATATCGGCCCTAAATATGAACCACAAGGGTTCTAAACGCTAAATAATGAATATCCACAATAAAACATATAAAAATTTAAACTAATAATAAAAATAATACACTTAGTAACACCGCGAGTGAAACTAAAAGCTCTCAAAACAGGAGTACCAACCGTAAACGGAATCGAGCAAGACCGAGATGATCGAAGAGAATAAACTCCTATAATTTAAATATTAAACGGTCTAGATTGCTCAAAACACAGCAAAACAGCTTGGTACTTAACTTAGACGGTGTCTCCTGGGAAACCGATGTAGAAGCCATAATCCACGAAAAATAAGGCAAAAACACGAGAGCACAAACAAGCGGGTTACCACACAGGCGTGCTAAAAAGGAGTTGGGTTCTGAGCGGATGCAGAGTTGGTGGTGCCGAGTGAGGTTGAACGGCTCTCCTCTATTGGGGTCTTTGTCGTGGATGAATCTAAATAGTGCGGGACCTCTGGATTATACGCCCAATTCTATACCGACACCAATAGGTGAGCGAGCTAGTTAACCTAGCACTCCTTTACATTTTTTCTCTGGTATATTTAGCAGTAAATTACCTAAGAATAAGTGCTAATAGGAGCTTATTCACTGGCCGGCACAGGTTCAAGCCCAGAAATGGAGTTTTTATGATAAAACAAAGTTTTATGAATACTTACCTGGCAGTTATATATATATTCGAAGGCCCACCCACCTCCCCTCGGGAGACAGGTCGGGCATAGATGAACTGAAGTATTGGACACGGGAATGATTCCTTGGACCACCCTGTGACGGGTGTTACCACCTACCTCCCAACCACCACAAGGCGGTTGCCTCGTTTTGAAAAATTCTGCCGATTTAGAGATATCAGCTATATATATATAACTGCCAGGTAAGTATTCATAAAACTTGGTTTTATCATAAAAACTCCATATTCCCAGACAGATTCAAACTTCCTAGTCATTAAAATGGTTATACTTCTAGTTCCGTTTTATACGACCAACCGTTATGTCTTTGGACAGAATGATATGTTTTCATCGAGATCTCCAAGCCTCCTCTCCAGTTTTGTCCTCTTTTCCTGAAACAGGTTATTTTTTTTTCAAACTGTGTGACAAGAAGGCATATGGTTAAACAAGCAGTTAGTCCACAGGACTTCCTTTTATGTTCGACCACTAGGACTCTAACTCCTAGATTCCAGAATGCCGTCATCGAGGAAGTATCTTCAACCATCTAGAAATTCTCACAAGAAGGTTTACCCTTCTCTGAAGACTTCAGTACTATGGACTGATCCTAACAGACTCTGTGGCTGATCTTTGTTACCACAGAGACTTCACCCCGAGTTTACCGAACTCAGAGGATTGATGTAGATCTCGAGAGATACTCCAGCTTCCTTATCAGAGACAGGTACCCTTGGATGAACTCTCTCTCCAGATGCATCAAAGAAAAAGGTGGCATGCTGTACCATTCGGCCTGTGGGCTCTTGTCAGAGTCCGAATGGTACCGTCTCTTAAACCTCCCAGAGATGAGGGCAGCCTTCCTACGGACAAGGGGTACCACCCCCTTCGAGGAGAATTCAGTTTTAAGCTCCAGCTTGTTTCTCAAACAACACCCGATGTTGACCTTCAACTTGAGCTAGAACTCGTGGAGGGGAAACAGAGTATGGCCAAGAGGACAGCCTCTCGTGGAGGGGAAACAGAGAGTACGGCCAAGAGGACCGCCTCTCGTGGAGGGGAAACAGAGAGTACGGCCAAGAGGACCGCCTCTAAGTGCTGGAATTCTCCCTTCTGAGGGAGAATCCCGAGTCTAACCACTTGTCAACAATCTTCTTGCGTGTGGGGAGAATCACTGACTACAGCAGCAGATGTTGATCATGTCTTTTTCCACGGAAAAGACTTCTTTTACCCTTTGGTCTCCGCTTTGGAGGACTCTTCCAGCGAAGAGAGGGATTCATCCACTCCCTTGCTGTAGTAGTCCCCCCTCCAGCCACTGTGCAGCAATCTTCCTGCTTGCTGATCGCCGACAGCGGCAGCAAACAATGGTCACCTTTCCCATTTGCGAGAGCATCTTCCTTTTCCTGGTTGGTCTCCCCTCCGGGGGATTCTTCCCACGGGAATTGGGTTCGCCCATTCTCACTATTGCCCTTCAGAGCAGGCCTAGTCATCAGCAGTCTTGTCTTGTTGGAAGACTCGTCTCACCTTCCAACGTAGATCCTAAAGGATCCTACAGGAATTGGATTTATCCGTCCCCCACTCTTAATCTTTGGGAACAGGTCATCAGACTCGTCTTGCTCAGCATACTTATCTCGCCAGCAAGAATCTTTTTGTACAGCAGTCTCGTCACGCCCAGTTGACTCTTCTGCAACTCTTGACAGAGATCCCAAAAGAACCCCCTCAGCGACTAACACCCACATGGGAATATTTTTAAATATTTAACTTAGCCGGTGAATATATAATAGCTGCAACTCTGTTGCTCGACAGACACATACATAAAAAACTCGCCAGCGATCGCTATGCAGGTTGCGGGTGTGCCCACCAGCGCCAACTGTCGGCCAGATACCACTCTCAATGTAAACAAAACCTTTAATTTCTTCTCTGTCGACGTGTCGACAAGACGTACTTTACTCGCTGTTGAACCTGGAGTTTTTCCCATCATATTTGGTGAAGTACTTTAATTTGGTTTGAGCTTTCGCAGTACAGGTGTTTTTCTTCAAATAAATCCTTGAACTCTTTTTTGAATCGGATTAATTGTTGATGACTTAGATCGTTTTTTGGAATTTTCCATTGACTAATTCAAAATGGCTGACCCTTCTCAAGTTCCCAAGTTTCGAAAGTGTAATGCTAGGGACTGTCATAGGCGTCTTCCAAAGGCTTCTCTCGACCCTCACACTGTTTGTTCCAATTGTCGGGGTAAAACCTGTCAATTGGAAGATCGGTGTGAGGAATGCGTGGGCCTTTCGGAATTCGATTTTATCGAATTTGATAAATATACACGCAGACTAGAGAGAGATAGGGTAAGGAGAAGTTCTTCTAGGTCGGTAGATTTTTCCTCTCCACATGCCCCTGAACCTATTCCTTCCCCTGTAGTGGTTGTTCCTAACCCCCCTCCTAGCACTCAGGAACCGTCTATGGCAGACATGATGCGTGCTATTCATGCCTTGGGGGAGAGAGTTGAGGCTTTAGCAAGTGACCGAAATCAACTCATGGCGGACGTGAAGGAACTCAAAGTGCCAAAGTGCCGCGGCGGATAGTGTCAAAGTGCCTAGTGTTACGCAAAGTGTTGTGAACAGTGTTGCGCTTGAGGGTTCGTCTGTTCGTGCCTGTCGTCCACCTAGTCCGGGACCTCTTGCAAGCTCCCAAGCCCAGGGGAGAAGCAATGTCGTACGACTTATGGGTTCGAGAGGCCTTGATCAGCGAACAGACGTTCCCTCTTTGGTATCAGGTGGATCTCATCAAGATCGCCCCTACCAAAGTAAGACGAGAGAGCCCATTTTTACCTCGTCGTCCGAAGGTGTTTCACGTAAGAAACCTTGGACCAAGGTCTCTAGACCTTTAAAGCGTAAGTCGGTCCCTTCAGGACAAGTCCAACGTCCCGGATGTAGCCACTGGGACAGTTCGGACCCGTTGCTGTCATCTGATGACTGCTCGCCGCCTAAGAGAGGCAAAGTTGTGCCGTCTCATTCGCTAACCCCGTCTGTTACCGCACCTGCTTCCGTAGACCCTAAATGGGTGTTACTGCAAGACATGCAGTCTAAGCTTGCGTCCTTGATGGAGGACTACAACGCTGAGAAGGTTTCCGTTGACCCTACTGGCCATCAGCCATCCAAGCGTTCTGTTGTGCGTCCTGTTGACGTGGATGTAGCTTTCTCGCGTCAACCAGTTGGTGTGGTACCTCCACCGACGCGACCCAGTGTGGATTTCCAGCCGCACGTTGACGTTAGGCAACGCACTGATGCGATTGGTGACGTTCAGGACGTTCATCAACCATCAGAGTTGACTTGTTTTGACGCGGTGCGTCAACCTCCGCAACCCGGTATGGTGTTGACTGCACAACCCAGACGGTCTAAACAGTCTCGGGTGGACGCTGTGCGTCCTCGCGCACCTGTTGTTGTTGACAGTTCCCAGACTGTTCAGCAGTTCCAGGACGCTGCGTCCGGCTCCGTCACGTATGCACCAGTGCGACCGGACTCTGCGAGTCAAACGTTGCCTACACCTTTGCCGTTTTCTCATCAGTTATCGGATGAGGAACTGTCAGATGAGGACGTTGCTGAACCACAGCCTGAGGATCAGCCTTCAGAATTAGATGAGCCTAAAGCAGTTCAACCATCCTTGGACTTTAGAAAAGTCATGGCTGTTTTTAAAGAGTTGTTCCCTGATCACTTTATTTCTGTGGCTCCTCGTTCGCCGCCGTCCGAGTTTGTCTTAGGCGTTCCTGCTACCATGCCTGCCTTTACTAAACTCGTTCTCTCTCGCTCATCCAAGAGAGCTTTACGGCTGTTAGGCGATTGGTTAGAGACCAAGAGGAGTTTAGGGAAGACGGCGTTTGCCTTCCCCCCGTCTAAACTCTCGTCTAGATCGAGCGTCTGGTATGCCACGGGAGAAGTTCTCGGCTTGGGAGTTCCTGCCTCTGCCCAGGGCGACTTCTCAAGTCTTGTAGACTCTCCCCGCCGCCTTGCCATGAGACGCTCGAAGATTAGTTGGTCACCCTCGGACCTGGACCACCTTCTTAAAGGCATATTTAGGGCGTTTGAAGTCTTTAACTTCCTGGACTGGTGTTTGGGAGCCCTGAGTAGGAAAATCTCATCTGCCGATAGGGATGTTTCCTTACTCATTATGTCCTGCATGGACAAGGCCGTCCGCGATGGGTCCAACGAGCTTGCCGCTTCATTCACGTCTGGAGTCCTTAAGAAACGAGAGTCTCTGTGCTCTTTTCTTTCAGCAGGAGTGACGCCATGCCAAAGATCTGAGTTACTCTTTGCGCCCTTGTCTAAGTGCTTGTTTCCTGAAGTCTTGGTTAAGGAAATTGCCTTGTCTTTAGTGCAGAAGGACACCCACGATTTAGTTGCGTCCTCGGCTCGCAAAGCTCCCCCTTTGCCTGCCTTGTCTGCTAGACCTAGGATAGACACTCCAGCGTCCAGGTTTATCCCGCCCTTTCGTGGCAGAGCCTCCAGCAGGGGAGGTGCTCGTGCCGAAGGGAAGAGAGGGAAGAGGAAAGGATCCAAGTCCTCTAAGGGCAGAGTCTGACTGCCCGCAACTTCAGACAGCAGTAGGTGCCAGACTCAAGAACTTCTGGCAAGCCTGGGAGAAGAGAGGCGCAGATCAACAATCTGTGAGGTTGCTCAGAGAGGGGTACAAAATCCCTTTTGTACGCAGACCTCCTCTAGCGACGTCCCCCATCGATCTCTCTCCCAGGTACCGAGAGGAAGAAAAGAGACAAGCCCTGAAACTGGAAGTGTCTCTTTTGCTAGAGAAGGGAGCGGTGGTCAAAGTCTCGGACCTTCAATCACCGGGGTTTTACAACCGTCTCTTCCTAGTATCAAAGAAGACAGGAGGTTGGAGACCGGTGCTAGACGTCAGTGCTCTGAATGTCTTTGTCGCAAAGACGAAGTTTACCATGGAGACCACAAAGTCAGTCCTAGCAGCGGTCAGAAAGGGAGACTGGATGGTCTCTCTAGACCTAAGGAACGCTTACTTCCACATCCCCATTCACTCAGACTCCCAACCTTTTCTGAGATTCGTCTTCGACGATGTGGTTTACCAGTTTCGGGCCCTGTGCTTTGGCCTAAGCACAGCTCCTCTCGTGTTTACGAGGCTTATGAGGAATGTGGCAAAATTCCTCCATTTATCGGACATCCGAGCCTCCCTTTATTTGGACGACTGGTTTCTCAGAGCCTCTTCCAGTCATCGCTGTCTGAAGGATCTCAATTGGACTCTAGATCTGACCAAGGAATTGGGACTCCTAGTCAACTTGGAAAAGTCACAGCTGGTCCCAACCCAAACTATTCTGTATTTAGGGATGGAGATTCACAGTCAAGTTTTTCGGGCTTTTCCGTCGGCCCCCAGAATAGATCAAGCCCTACTCTCCATCCAGAAGATGTTGAAGAAAGAACGCTGCTCAGTCAGGCTTTGGATGAGTCTGGTAGGAACGCTGTCATCCCTGGAGCAATTTGTCTCGCTAGGAAGGCTACACCTCCGACCTCTTCAATTCCATCTGGCTTTTCACTGGAAAAAGGACAAGACGCTAGAGGCGGTCTCGATCCCGATTTCCGAAAAGATAAAGACTTGTCTGACTTGGTGGAAGGACAATATCAGCCTACGAGAGGGTCTTCCCCTGGCAGTTCAGAAACCCAACCACGTTCTCTTCTCGGACGCATCGGACTTGGGCTGGGGCGCGACGCTGGACGGTCGGGAATGCTCAGGTCTGTGGAACTCGAGTCAAAGGAGCATGCATATCAACAGCAAGGAGCTTTTGGCGGTTCATCTGGCCTTGATAAGCTTCAAGATTCTCCTTCGAGGCAAGGTGGTGGAGGTCAACTCGGACAACACCACGGCCTTGGCGTACATTTCCAAACAGGGAGGTACCCACTCATTGACTCTGTACGAGATCGCAAGGGACCTGCTCATCTGGTCAAAAGATCGAGGCATCTCCCTAGTAACGAGGTTCATCCAGGGCGACTTGAACGTCATAGCGGATTGTCTCAGTCGGAAAGGTCAAGTAATTCCAACCGAATGGACCCTCCACAAGGATGTGTGCAAGACTTTGGGCGACTTGGGGTCAACCCACCATAGATCTCTTTGCAACCTCGCTGACCAAGAGGCTTCCAATCTATTGCTCTCCAGTCCCAGACCCAGCAGCAATACATATAGATGCCTTCCTCCTAGATTGGTCCCATCTAGATCTTTACGCATTCCCACCATTCAAGATTGTCAACAAGGTACTGCAGAAATTCGCCTCTCACGAAGGGACAAGGTTGACGTTAGTTGCTCCCCTCTGGCCCGCGAGAGAATGGTTCACCGAGGTACTTCGATGGCTGGTAGACGTTCCCAGAAGTCTTCCTCTAAGAGTAGACCTTCTACGTCAGCCACACGTAAAGAAGGTACACCAAAGCCTCCACGCTCTTCGTCTGACTGCCTTCAGACTATCGAAAGACTCTCGAGAGCTAGAGGCTTTTCGAAGGAGGCAGCCAGTGCGATTGCTAGAGCGAGGAAAGCGTCTACCATTAGAGTTTACCAATCGAAGTGGGAAGTCTTCCGAGACTGGTGCAAGTCAGTTTCCGTATCCTCGTCCAGTACCTCTGTAGCCCAAATAGCTGATTTTCTCTTATACCTGAGAAAAGGACGATCCCTTTCAGCTCCTACTATCAAGGGCTACATAAGCATGTTGGCCTCGGTCTTCCGGCATAGAGGCTTAGATCTTTCCAACAATAAAGATCTGCAAGACCTCCTTAAGTCTTTTGAGACCTCTAAGGAACGTCGTTTGGCTACACCTGGGTGGAATTTAGACGTGGTCCTAAGATTCCTCATGTCAGACAGGTTTGAGCCTTTACATTCAGCCTCCCTGAAAGATCTCACTCTTAAGACTCTTTTCCTGGTATGCTTAGCCTCGGCTAAAAGAGTCAGTGAGCTTCATGCCTTCAGCAAGAACATCGGGTTTTCGTCAGAAAAAGCTACTTGTTCTCTGCAGCTTGGTTTCCTAGCCAAAAATGAGCTACCTTCTCGTTCTTGGCCTAAATCTTTCGATATTCCTAGCTTATCGGAGATCGTAGGCAATGAACTAGAAAGAGTATTATGCCCTGTTAGAGCTCTTAAGTTCTACTTAACTCGTACTAAACCTTTACGAGGCCAATCTGAAGCGTTATGGTGTTCGGTTAAGAAACCATCCTTGCCTATGTCAAAGAATGTTTTGTCATACTTTATCAGATTGTTAATACGAGAAGCTCATTCACATCTGAGTGAGGAAGACCGAGCTTTGCTTAAGGTTAAGACGCACGAGGTTAGAGCTGTAGCAACTTCCGTGGCCTTTAAGCAAAATAGATCTCTGCAAAGTATCATGGACGCAACCTATTGGAGAAGCAAGTCAGTGTTCGCGTCATTTTACTTGAAAGATGTCCAGACTCTTTACGAGAACTGCTACACACTGGGACCATTCGTAGCAGCGAGTGCAGTAGTGGGTGAGGGCTCAACCACTACAATTCCCTAATTCCATATCCTTTTAATCTGTCTCTTGAAATGTTTTTTAATGTTGTTTTTATGGGTTGTCCGGAAGGCTAAGAAGCCTTTCGCATCCTGGTTGATTTGGCGGGTGGTCAAAGTCATTTCTTGAGAGCGCCCAGATTAGGGGTGTGATGAGGTCCTGTTGTATGGGTTGCAGCCCTTGATACTTCAGCTCCTGGGAGTCTGTCAGCATCCTAAGAGGATCGCTGGGCTCCGTAAGGAAGACGTACTTACAAGGCAGAGTAATCGTCTAAGTCGACTTCCTTACCAGGTACCTATTTATTTTGGTTTTGTTATATTGATAACTGTCAAAATGAAAAAACTCTTAGCTTATACGATGTAAACATATTTAACTCTGGAGAGACCCACCTCCTTGGGTGTGAATCAGCTATTATATATTCACCGGCTAAGTTAAATATTTAAAAATGATATTTTAATCATAAAATAAATTTTTGAATATACTTACCCGGTGAATATATAAATTAAACGACCCTCCCTTCCTCCCCAATAGAGACGCAGTGGGATGAGAAGAAATTGAAGGTTTTGTTTACATCGAGAGTGGTATCTGGCCGACAGTTGGCGCTGGTGGGCACACCCGCAACCTGCATAGCGATCGCTGGCGAGTTTTTTATGTATGTGTCTGTCGAGCAACAGAGTTGCAGCTATTATATATTCACCGGGTAAGTATATTCAAAAATTTATTTTATAATTAAAATATAATTTTTCACAAAGCAGTATCTTTGCTACAACTTCATGCTCCTCCTCACTCAGAGAGTCTCTCCCACAAAAGTTTGTATAAAGGATGTCTGGATACCTGTGTTAATCTAAGGCTTTGGCCATCCGGGCCAAGTGAACTGTAAGTTGGTATCAGGGAAGGGGTATCCCTCCCCTCAATGCCACTGTGCCAGCATTAATGGAGTTCCGGTTACCTTCGGGAGGAAAGCTTCTCTCGGTCTCGTCAATGAAAGTCCCCCGCTAGTTCCGGAGCCTCTCCTTCATTCCAAATGGAATTAACCTTTCCTCCACGTAGGGGTCGCCCCCTCCCCCTCATACGGAGTTTCAAGCCTACAGACCCTTAGTCGGAGAGCTGACTCCCAACAGCAGATGTTTACCTGACCTCGATGACAGGTCTCCCGCTCGTGTTGGCTTTGGCCTAGAGAGTCGGGGAACCCCCATGGGATGCCTTAACGTCTCTCATTCATGACGATGGGCCAAGTAATGCTCGACCTCGTTTCTGGCAGGTCAGATCTTGGAATCTGAATCCTTCGGTCTGGGAGTCCTTCGCCGCATGACCAATGATCCGAATTAACAGTTACTATGCCAAAGAGAAACTGGAGGCCCACCTCCAGGAAACTACAAGTGCTCTCCCCCGAGTGTCGGCACTCTTCGTCAGCTCGGGGAAAGTTAGGAGAAGGATCACCAAGTATACGTCGTCTCGGATTCACAAGGCCATGGACCAATCATCAAATCCATATCCTTCTCCTCATAGAAGAGACGGAGAGCTAATAACATAAGGGGCAGAAATATGCCCTAACATTTATAAGACTACTCTGTGACGCAGGCCTTCTCAGCGGGCATATAGAAGCGTTAAATGACCATCACCCCCCACTTTCTGCAAGGTGTGATTCACAGGAACATGGAGACGTTCTCCATGGATCTTGTGGTGGCTACACAATAAATGGTTTTGAAACCTCAGGACATGGACAAGTAGCAGATAAGGGAGGGTAGAGTTTAACCATGGTTAAGTCTGGGATGAATGACAGGCAATGACTGGCTCTTTCTTTCTTTCATCTTCCACTTTGTTGAATAACAGCACCTACGTTACTCTACAAAGCTGACCTTCATTGTCTGCAGGTAAAAGCATTTCCCTTGTGGAATCTGGTATTGTTGGGTATACTCGTTATGTCCCCATACCCCCTGGTGAGGGGGGATTTGGGAAGTCCATGGTACCCTCGGAAGAGTACGATGATTCGGAGAACTGTTACTTAGACCAGTCAGTGCTAGTATCACAAGCACGCAGCTTGCATAGTCCGCAGACCATACATACCTTGGTTTTAGCGAGGTGTAGGGTTTCCACCAATTATTTGCAAAACATATTAAGGGGAAAATCCCAGATCAAAGCCAAAAAGCCGGCTGGACTTCCACCCTCCTAAAGGGTAAATCATCTCCAATAAATAGTGTTGGTTTGTATTAGTAAAGGAACAATGGCAAATTTGGAAGTAATTTGTATTTTTCCTGATGATGCAAACCTGTAGCTGTTTATACAAATTGGGCTGCCAGCACCAGTCCCCCTTGAAGTCCTACCCCCAAGCAAAATGGGGTTCACAACCTAGATGTGTGAGTGAGTGAGGTAGCCACTACCCCCAGCCCCCTAACTAGTGGGTGGGTGGTTAAACCTCACTAAAAGTCTAATGCCTTGTCTTTCAGCTTTGCCAAAAGTATTACATACATACATACATATACCAAGGCACTTCCCCCCAATTTTGGGGGGTAGCCGATATCAACAAAGAAACAAAAACAAAAAGGGGACCTCTACTCTCTACGTTCCTCCCAGCCTAACAAGGGACTCAACCGAGTTCAGCTGGTACTGCTAGGGTGTCACAGCCCACCCTCCCACATTATCCACCACAGATGAAGCTTCATAATGCTGAATCCCCTACTGCTGCTACCTCCACGGTCATCTAAGGCATCGGAGGCAGCAGCAGGGCCTACCGGAACTGCGTCACAATCGCTTGCCATTCATTCCTATTTCTAGCACGCTCTCTTGCCTCGCTCACATCTATCCTCCTATCACCCAGAGCTCCTTCACTCCATCCATCCACCCAAACCTTGGCCTTCCTCTCGTACTTCTCCCATCAATTCTTGCATTCATCACCTTCTTTAGCAGACAGCCATTTTCCATTCTCTCAACATGGCCAAACCACCTCAACACATTCATATCCACTCTAGCTGCTAACTCATTTCTTACACCCGTTCTCACCCTCACCACTTCGTTCCTAACCCTATCTACTCGAGATACACCAGCCATACTCCTTAGACACTTCATCTCAAACACATTCAATTTCTGTCTCTCCATCACTTTCATTCCCCACAACTCCGATCCATACATCACAGTTGGTACAATCATTTTCTCATATAGAACTCTCTTTACATTCATGCCCAACCCTCTATTTTTTACTACTCCCTTAACTGCCCCCAACACTTTGCAACCTTCATTCACTCCCTGACGTACATCTGCTTCCACTCCACCATTTGCTGCAACAACAGACCCCAAGTACTTAAACTGATCCACCTCCTCAAGTAACTCTCCATTCAACATGAAATTCAACCTTGCACCACCTTCCCTTCTCGTACATCTCATAACCTTACTCTTATACCCACAGTAACTCTCAACTTCCTTCTCTCACACACACTTCCAAATTCTGTCACTAATCGTCCAAGCTTCTCTTCTGTGTCTGCAACCAGTACAGTATCATCCGCAAACAAAAACTGATTTACCTCCCATTCATGGTCATTCTCGTCTACCAGTTTTAATCCTCGTCCAAGCACTCGAGCATTCACCTCTCTCACCACTCCATCAACATACAAGTTAAACAACCACGGTGACATCACACATCCCTGTCTCAGCCCCACTCTCACCGGAAACCAATCACTCACTTCATTTCCTATCCTAACACATGCTTTACTACCTTTGTAGAAACTTTTCACTGCTTGCAACAACCTTCCACCAACTCCATATAACCTCATCACATTCCACATTGCTTCCTTATCAACTCTATCATACGCTTTCTCCAGATCCATAAACGCAACATACACCTCCTTACCTTTTGCTAAATATTTCTCGCATATCTGCCTAACTGTAAAAATCTGATTCATACAACCCCTACCTCTTCTAAAACCACCCTGTATTTCTAAGATTGCATTCTCTGTTTTATCCTTGATCCTATTAATCATTACTCTACCATACACTTTTCCAACTACGCTTAACAAACTAATACCTCTTGAATTACAACACTCATGCACATCTCCCTTACCCTTATATAGTGGTACAATACATGCACAAACCCAATCTACTGGTACCATTGACAACACAAAACACATATTAAACAATCTCACCAACCATTCAAGTACAGTCACACCCCCTTCCTTCAACATCTCGGCTCTCACACCATCCATACCAGATGCTTTTCCTACTCTTGTTTCATCTAGTGCTCTCCTCACTTCATCTAATGTAATCTCTCTCATTCTCATCTCCCATCACTGGCACCTCAACACCTGCAACAGCAATTATATCTGCCTCCCTATTATCCTCAACATTCAGTAAACTTTCAAAATATTCCCCCCATCTTTTCCTTGCCTCCTCTCCTTTTAACAACCTTCCATTTCCATCTTTCACTGTCTCTTCAATTCTTGAGCCAGCCTTCCTTACTCTCTTCACTTCTTTCCAAAACTTCTTCTTATTCTCTTCAGATGAATGACCCAATCCCTGACCCCACCTCAGGTCAACTGCCCTCTTTGCCTCACGTACCTTGCGCTTTACTTCCACATTTTTCTCTTTATATTTTTCATACTTCTCTATACTATTACTCTGTAGCCATTCTTCAAAAGCCCTCTTTTTCTCTTTCACTTTTACTTTCACTCCTTCATTCCACCATTCACTGCCCTTCCTCATGCTGCCTCCAACAACTTTCTTTCCACACACATCACTTGCAATCCCAACAAAATTTTCTTTTACTAACTTCCACTCCTCCTCTAAATTGTCAGTTTCTCTTACTTTCACTTCGTCATATATCATTTTCAACCTTTCCTGATATTTACTTTTTACCTCCGGTTTTATTAGCTCTTCAACCCTCACTACCTCCCTTTTACATCCACCTACTCTATTCCCCCATTCTTTTGCTACAACTAATTTTCCTTCCACCAAAAAATGATCAGACATACCGTTAGCCATACCCCTAAACACGTGCACGTCTTTCAATCTTCCAAACATTCTTTTAGTTATCAACACATAATCCATTAATGCCCTTTCTACTATTCTTCCATTTGCCACTCTTACCCATGTATACTTATTTTTATCTTTCTTTTTGAAAAAGCTATTACTTATTACCATCTCTTGCTCAACACACATATCTACCAGTTTCTCACCACTCTCATTTTCACCTGGTACGCCATAGTTCCCAATGACACCTTCTACCTCTCCTGCGCCCACTCTAGCATTTAAGTCACCCATGACAGCTACATAATTCCTTCTACCCAGTCCTTCTACACACCTAGTTAATTCATTCCAGAACTCATTCCGCTCTTCTTCACTTTTCTCACTACCTGGCCCATACGCACTGACAAAAGCCCAACATTCCCTACCCAACCTAACCCTTACCCACATTAACTTAGATGATATCTCCTTCCATTCCACTACTTTACCTGTCGTCCATTCACTCAGCAATAAAGCCACACCTTCTTTCGCTCTTCCCCTTTCAATCCCAGACACTCTACCAGACATTTCACCAAACATCACTTTTACTCTCTATCGTACTACATCCATGCACATTCAAACACCCCAAAACTAGAGTGCGGGGAGCAGTCACTCTCCCCCCAGCTCCATCTCTTTGTCGATGTCTCACAGGATGTAGATACAGGAGAGGAGGTTCCTAGCCCCCTCGTCCCGTCCCTTTTAGTCGCCTCTTACGACACGCAGGGATAACGTTTGCGCTAATTTTGTTTTTATGCCCCCGCGGCCACAGGGGGCAGTATTATCCCCTATAAATATGTACAGGTTTGTATCGTCAGGAAAAATACAAATTGCTTCGAAATTTGTCGTGTTACTGTGTATTTTGTAGTTTTTCTAAGCTGAGTGGTTCATGTTGTTTTAGGACTCTGGCTATTGGCCAAGATGTGTAATATATAATTTTAAATATGTAACTTCCCTGGTAGTTACATATATATATAGCTTAATCCCACCGATTTGTCATGCGCAGAATCGGCGGGATTAAGCTATATATATGTAACTACCAGGTAAGTATATTTAAAAATTTATTTAAAAATAAAAATACCATATTTATGAATGGTAATATGTGTACAGTATTATATAATTTTGAAATTGTAAAAATTTAGGATTGTTTAGATGTTACCGGTTTAGACTTGACGGTATAATTGAACTATATTTATAGGGTGTCACAATTCTAATGATGGGCAGCAAAGAAGAGGATGTTCCAGTCGAACCTACAGAAAAGACATCATTTATTGAAGATATGACAGAAGCAGAAAGGAATACTATGGTAAGTAAAATATTTACATTTTAAATTCATAAGCCAATAGAGGTTGTAGTTAGGAGGTTACATGCGAAGTTTTCCACATTAAATGATCCGTTTGCTTTTATTTTTGGGTAGATCTTCATTGAAAATTTCATGTACAAAGAGGTTGAATTTTTTCTTCAATCATGTGACTTCACAATACAGTTTTAAAATCCCAACTCTATTTAAAATAATCACAACTTTAAGCTATGTACTATCCAGTGAAAATTTTTTTGTTAAAATTATGATAGTTAGAAGTGATTTTATAATTATCTGCAGGAAGCTGTTGTTTAAATACCAGATTGTTCCAACACGGAAACTTACCTCGAACTACTTTCTTAGGAGTACCTGGAATCTCCTCTCATCCGACCAGAGTTTTGTGTAGTTTACCCTACTTCCGTTTTCTATGAGGGCTAACCTCAGGCGGAAGGATACGTGCCCTGAGGCTAGGCCCGGGTCAGGGAGTGTGCTAGCTTGGGTCTTGACCCTCAGTAAGTTCTCTGGTCGCGTCGTGATATCATCTCGACGCTCTCCTTATCTCATCGCGACTCTTTGTGTCCCGCGTGGTTCCCACGTGGTATCCCTGTGCTATTCCTTTGTGTCCCCGTGTGTTAACCTTATCCTTCCCTTGTGTTCTCACGTGTTATCCTTGTCCTTATTACCCTTTCCCGCTGCGTTCCTGTGTCTTGCGGTGTTGCGATAGGTCGTGATGGAGCATCCCTGCCATTGTCCTGGGCCTAGAGCCAGGAAGTCGTTTGGTGCATTTCTTTCTAAGCTGGAGGTAGACCCTCATTCCTTGTGCTCGTCGTGCAGGGGTAGAGTGCGTTCTCCGTCGGACACGTGTCCGGAGTGCATTTCTTGGAGTGAGGTCCAGTGGGTATGATTCAGTACCAAGAAAAAGAAGTCTGCCAAGCGGTCGACCAAGAAGGCTAGCACCTCTTCACCCTTTACGTCTCCAGAAGGACCGTCGAGTAGGGTTTCCCTTCCATCTTCTCCTACCCAGAGTAGGGGACGAGGTAAGTCCGTTGCGGGGAAGAAGCCAGAGGTTCTTCCCCAAGAGTCTATTATCCATGATAGTGGGGTAGCAGCATCTTTCCAGCCAAGTGAGGGGCCTGAAGGTGTGAGTAGTGGGGGTCCTAGAGACGATGCCCTGGTGCACGCGGGTCACGTCTCTTCGGATGATCCCATGTGGAGTAAAACTGTCCCTGTCTCTTCGCCCGCATCATGGGCATGTTTATCAGGTACCTCCGCAGCTGAAGGCGCCCCAGAGAAGGAAGACTCACCGGCGGCGGATCCCCTCAAATGGGTCCCTCCTAGGACGCCCTGTAGGTCCCCGTTGAGGTTGGAGGAAGGCCTCGGATCCTGGTTCCCCAACGTAGAGCTGCCACTCTCTCCCCCAGCACCGCCGTCGTCAGTACCGGAAGTGTTCCTGCAATCTGCGCCCTCCGTAGGACAGCAGGCCGTTCAGATGACCACTCTCCGGGCCCCGGCCCCTCGGACGGGTTATGAAGAGTCCTCCGATTCATCGGTTGCTACAACCTCCTATTCCTTGGAAGGAGAAAACCGGAGGAATTCCCGGGGGAGTGTGAGAGATCCCGGAGGAGGCACTCCCGTTCTCGGTCACGTTCCAGGTCTCGACAGGGGAGGAGGCGCTCCAGGTCTCCTAGGAGGAAATTCAGGAGGAGCAGATCACCAGAGGAGGAAAGGGTGGTCATCCCCCGCAGTAAGCTCGTGGACCTTACTTCGGTCCCGAGCACTTCAGGCTGGCGACCCAGAGACAAGTCTCCAGGAAGGTTCTCCTCCAGCCACAAGCTAGAACCACGGAGGGACCCGGCCTCGCGGACCTCTTCCGACAGGCGTAAGACCGCGGGGGTTCCGACTCAATCCGCCCAGCGGAGGGAGTCGCCCCTCGGACGGGCAGCCTCGTCGTGCCCTCGAAAGTGGCACCACGGACCCTGGAGAAGGAGAGACGGCTTCCTCCGTCGGGCAAGCCCACGGAAGCCTCGTCCTCCATGACTAAGGACAGATAGGGAGATAGGGAGAGAGGCCCCCTACTCCTGCCCAAGCCTCAGGTGGGGGAATGCCTCAGACTTTTTTGGCAAGCATGGAAAAACCACGGAGCAGACCCGTGGACAGTAACAGTGTTGAAGGAGGGCTACAGGCTACCGTTTCTGGCAGAACCTCCACCCCTGATCCCAGCCATTTGGGCGGAGTGGTTGGCTCCCAAGGACCCCTTGAAGAGAACAGCCTTACAAGAGGAAGTTTCCACGATGTTGGCGAAGGGAGCAATGGAAACGGTACGGGACCCGGGCCCGGGCTTCTAAAGTCGGCTCTTCCTGGTGGAGAAAGCAACGGGAGGTTGGAGACCGGTCATAGACCTCTCGGCTCTCAACAAGTTTGTGTGCAAAACCGACTTCAAGATGGACACCCCGAAGTCGGTCCTTGAGTTCTTGAGGGAAGGGGACTTCATGATGTCCATAGACCTTAAGGACGCTTATTTTCAAATCCCAGTTCACCCCTCCAGCAGGAAGTATCTTCGGGTGAAGTGGGGTGCCTAGACCTTGGAGTTCAGGTCCCTCTGCTTCGGACTATCCACAGCGCCTCAGGTCTTCACGAGGGTCTTCGCGACAGTCTCAGTGGGGGCTCACGAACGGGGCATCCGCCTGATTCGTTACCTAGACGACTGGTTGCTCCTTTCATCCTCAGAGGAAGTTTTGAGGGATCAAGGCGCGAAGCTTCTGCAGTTCTGCAAGATTCTGGGCATCACCATCAACCTGAACTCTCATCTGTCACCCTCCACCAGGATGACTTATCTAGGGATGGTCCTGGATTCCCGTTTAGTGAGAGCCTTTCCGTCGGAAGAAAGGCTGACCAATTTGGACCAAATCCTCCGCCCCTTCTTGGCGGGACAACCCAGGAGAGCGAAGGACTGGCAGAGGTTAATAGGTCACCTCGTGTCATTGGAGAAACTGGTTCCCCAGGGGAGACTCAAGCTCAGGAGTGTCCAATGGAACCTGAAGAAGTCCTAATGTGGTGGCAAGAACGGACAAACACCCTCAAGGGGATGCCCTTCGCAGCCGAGCCCCCCGAGATGCTTCTCTTCACAGACACTTCCAAAGAGGGATGGGGTGCCCATCTCCTCGTAAGGTCAGCAAGAGGCAGTTGGACAGAGGAAGAAAAGGCACAACACATAAACATCCTAGAGATGAGGGCGGTTCGAAAGGGGTGCCTACAGTTCATCAACCTTCTACGGGGAAAAACCGTGGCGTTGATGTGCGACAACGCCACAGTAGTAGCATACATAAAGAAGCAGGGAGGACTGAAATCGAGGGAGCTGTGCAATCTCACGTTGGAACTTCAGGATTGCGCCACGGCAGAACAGATCACGATATCGCATAGAGGTTCATTCCAGGGAAAAGAAACGTCCTGGCTGACGTACTCAGCAGGATGGGTCAAGTGGTGCGAACCGAGTGGTCCCTGCACTCAGAGGTAGCCAAGCTCATCATCCAGAAATGGGGTTCGCCAGTGATGGATCTCTTCGCAACAAGACTGAACGCACAACTCCCCGTATTCTGTTCTCCTGTCCCAGACCCAAAAGCGGCGTTGGAGGATGCCTTCCAACACCGGTGGGACCATCTGGACTTATACGCCTTTCCCCCTTTTGCGTTTCTCAGACAGGTGCTCAACAGGGTGAGGACGGCCCACAACCTAAAGATGACTTTGGTAGCGCCCTGGTGGCCGGAGAGAGAGTGGTTCGCCGACCTAAAAGAACTAGCGTGTCTTCCCCGTGGCCTCTTCCAGACAGGCCAGAACTGCTGCGGCAACCCCACTTCCAAAGGTTCCACGACAATCCTCGATCCCTCCGCCTTCACGCGTGGAGGTTATCGAGCGTCTCCTGAGGAAGGAAGGCTATTCAGCTAGAACGGCCGAAAGGATGTCGGGATATCTGAGGCGTTCATCGGCAGCGGTGTACCAGGCTAAGTGGTCCCCCTTTACAAAGTGGTGCTCCTCCAGAAACATCAAGTGGTTGAGGGCCTCTATTCTGGACGTTGCGGACTTCCTGGTACATCTCAGGGATGTAGTCGGTATGTCGATCCCGGCCATCAAAGGAGTCCGTGCAGCTTTAGGCCAAGTCTTGCTAGTGAAGGGCATCGATCTGGGTTCCTCAAGACATACTGTATCTCAATGCTCATCAAGAGCTTCGAACAAGCATGTCCCCCTCAAGCTGTCAGGGTGCCGCAGTGGGATGTGGCGAGGGTCCTGAAGATGTTAAGTGAACCCCCGTTCGAACCCCTGAAAGACTTAGTGGACAGGGACCTCACCCTCAAGACTGTCTTCCTGTTGGCACTGGCACCAGCTAAGAGAGTGGGTGAGATTCACAGGCTGTCTTACGAGGTCTCACATGCGAAGGGTTGGCGTGAGATTTCCCTTAAGTTCGTCCCGACTTTTGTGGCTAAGACCCAGAATCCAACTGTTTGGGATCCTAGGTTTGAGGGCTTCTCAATACCAGCAATTCCTCGTTTGGGCAATCCGGAGGACTTGAAGTTGTGTCCTGTCAGAGCCATAAGGAAATACCTGGAGAGGACTTCTAATCTCCGTCCTGGTATCAAGAGCCTTTTCGTCTCCACAGGTACATTGAAAAAGCCGGTTTCGAAGAACACTATCTCCTTCTGGCTAAGACAGGTGATTATCAGGGCCTATAGCAGTGCGGGCGTTCCCCTGCCAGGAAAACCCAGGCCCCATGACATTAGGGGTCTAAGTACCTCTCTAGCTTTCGAAAGGAACATGGCAGTGGCGCAGATCCTAAGAGCAGGCACCTGGTCTAACCAGTCTACCTTCACAACGCACTACATGAAGGAATGCTCAAGAAAGTCCCTAGACGGGTTCTCTATAGGAACAGTCATCTCCGCGCTCCAAGCGATTTAACGGTGTAGCCCCAGGTACAATCGTGGGTAGTAAGACCAATAGACACAGGTTCGTTTCCCTAAAAACCCCCCTTGTTCTTCCTTCCCCTTCTTTCCCTTGGAGATGGACTCAGGTAGAGCCTGCACAAGACCTCAAGTCACAACGTCATCAAAGGACACGTCTCCGAGAAATTCTTGCACAGGTTAGTTACTTAGACACTAACATGAGCTCTTTGTGTAGTTTTCTCCTACGTTTCGTTTCCCGACCGTCTCTGAACCTAGCCCCCTATCTAGGTTCCATTGCATCCTGCTTAGCTAGATCTAGGGGTCAAGAAGGACACTCCCACCTCCTAAAGTGTAAGTCTCCTAAGAAAGTAGTTCGAGGTAAGTTTCCGTGTTGGAACAAATCACAAATTTTAAGTAATTTGTATTTTTCCTAACATACTTACCTCGAACTACTTTCGGGTAATGGCCCGCCCTTCCGTTCCCGAGTGTCTTCCTGACCCTTTAAGTAATTAATCAACCAAGAACTTACTGAGGGTCGAGACCCAAGCTAGAACGCTCCCTGCCCCGGGCTTAGCCTCAAGGCACGTATCCTTCCGCCTGAGGTTAGCCCTCACAGAAAACGGAAGTAGGATAAACTACACAAAACTCTGGTCGGATGAGAGGAGATTCCAGGTACTCCTAAGAAAGTAGTTCGAGGTAAGTATGTTAGGAAAAATACAAATTACTTAAAATTTGTGATATTTTGATAAGATTTATAATTTTGATACTGTACTTAACTCCTGGTCATATTGCTTATTTGTACCAGAGTAAATACAAACTCCTGTCCTTTACATAGGAGAGTGTTAACAACGAACCTGGAATATGACAACTAAAATTTTATAACAAGGTGTGTCATTGGTTGGTGGTT
Organism: Palaemon carinicauda; assembly: GCF_036898095.1. Taxonomy (NCBI): domain Eukaryota; kingdom Metazoa; phylum Arthropoda; class Malacostraca; order Decapoda; family Palaemonidae; genus Palaemon; species Palaemon carinicauda. The sequence goes on from NC_090761.1 coordinate 17,754,618, forward strand.
ACCTGTCAGGCCCAGTTGAGTAGTCACTTTCATAGCAGCCGTCAGTAGAGACAGACGTTCTTCAATTGGTGGGAGACGGCAGGTTTTCAAGCTTTCCAACATTTTTCTTTGGTACTTTTGAACTTTGTTCCTGTCATGACGCTATTGCGTCTTGGGATATTATCCTTGAGTCAGAGATATGAATAATGATAAGATAACTCTTTCGACTCTAGTTTGGCCAAAAGTGACTGTAGGATTCTCACCTTAGCCACCTTGGAGTTAAGACTTCCCTGAAGTCGAAGGAATTCTGTATCCTCCTTTGTTTATGCAAACAAGCAACAGGTATCCTAGTGAGTGCTGTTGATTCAACATTCTGGATCTCCCTTATTGCAGGCTGATTGTTTGGCTGATTGCCACCAGACTTGGACTGCTATGATGTTGCTATGTGAGTCCTTGACATGCGAGCACTCTTGACCCTCAGCAAGGGTGCTAGTCAATCTGTACCGAACCCCTCTTCAACTGGATGCACAGAAACGAGCTTCTACCAATCACCTACATGCCTCGACCACAAACACGTATTAATAAACATATCCTCAAGATAATTTATCTAGCACTGAATCCCAATAACGCACTCAAATCTTATCACATTGGCAATCCTGATACCTCTTATTCTGTCCCACCATTGCTAACACTGACGTCTGAGCTGCTAGCTCAACTTCCGTAACCAGTTGCTCCTTTTGAATTTCAATATCCTTTTGCCCTCAGCTCCTTAAATCATTTGTAGATTGTTGGTATTGAATACCTTTTTTGCATATTAGTGGTGCTTTTATTTTGTTTGTTTACTGTTAATACGTCATTTTTGTGAGTCCAACCAGAATTTTTCTCAATGGAAGCGTAGAATTCATTATCGGTTCCCCCTGTCTGAAGTTTCCCTTCCTGCGGAATCAGGATGAGCTGTAAGGAATATGATGCTTATGAGAGTTGTTCCAGTTGCAGAGGTATGGTCTGTAACCTTTCATCTCAATGTGAATTATGTTGTACATGGCCTGATAACCAAATGTTGGCGTACGTTAATCATCAGAAATTGTTACAATGCAAGAGAGCTTTCAAAGGAAAGAAAAAAAAAAGCTATGGGTCTTTCAAAGAGGATTTATTAGACTTTTGTTTCAGAGCCTCCAGTTCATTCCCTTCGGCTACCGGGGATTTTTATCCCAATTCCCGGACCCCCAACCCCCAATCAGCTAGTTTGCCTCTTCTTGATTTGTCTGTTATTGATTCCAAGTTTAGCTCTTTGGATTCTTGTAGTGGTCAGAAGTTATAAAATTTACAACATAATTTAGACAAGGATATACCTGTTAAATTTAACAAGTTGACTGAAAAGTTATAACTACCATTTAACCAAATAACCAATAACCTTGTTTATTCCTTTTTATCTCGCTGTCAGGCACTTAGCGAGAGTACCTTGGGTAAAGGTGCGACCTATTTCTGCAGTCTAGAGGTAAACCTGAAATTTTTAGTCATTATTCCTTATCTAGGAGGCCTGAGGAATGTCTTTTTTTATAGGTCTTAGTTAGATGAGGATGAAATTAAATCTAAGGGGTTGGTTGGATCCTGTGGATCCACTGCACAAGGAAAGGGATGTAGAATTCAGGTAGATAGTTTTAGGACTTATCCTTTAGACTAAATCTGAAGTCCAACCCCTCTTACCAAAAAGGTCTTTATAGACAGCCCCTCTCTGCTACGTTTTCTCTTTGCACAGGTCAGTGTAGACATGTCAGCTAAATTAGCTAAATTATTTTAGAAGAAAGAGCTTTTTCTTTAATTAAATTCCGTAAGGAAATTTATTGAATGGTGGACGATCCGTCTTTTGACAATCTCCCCCCCCCTCCCCCATTCCTCTTACAATACTTTGGAGTATGTGCAGTCTATGGAGTCCACCCTTAGCTTTTTATGGGTAGCCCAATCATTCAACATTTCGCTTTTGGGTGGCCCATTGAGATACATTAAAAACTCTGGGTTATTCCTCTTGAGTACTCTGTTGCTCAAAAGGTTATGCACTTCAATCTCTGCTTCGTGAATCTGTCAGAGTTTTATCGCTTCCAATTTTAAGCTAGAAAATCCTCAGCCCTTCTACATGGTCAGCTTCTAAGAGAAAAGTAGGGTCATCATTTGCCTAGTAAATCCTCTAGACAATAAGAACAACAGTTTATATCCTATAACCCTAGTGCTAACTTAGCAGTGGGCCCACAGTTCTATAAACAACCTCCACGAACTCCAGTGCATCCACATTAACGCGGCACACGCCGTAGTACTTGCGCGCTACCTTTGTGCATTCTCCCATTGGCCTGCCTGCTGAACATGCAGCAACCATTATGTGCCCTCCTCCTGAACCCTCGTTTGCTATTACACGTAAGCTTCTCCTCCATTATCTCCTTTGGAAGATAACAACTGCTCATCAGTAATTCATTAATCAAAAACTTCAAGTTATAGTTAGGAATCTTTAGTGTTGGATATTTGACCTCGGTCTCCATCTAATGAGAGAAAACCAAGTGCAGAGCCTTACCCCTCTATTTCCTAAAAGTGAATCATCCTTCTTCCAGTATTGTATGCCTGCATTGCATAAATATCAGAAAACTAGTTCTCCATTAAAAGCTTATGCATTGCATAGGTATCAAAGAGAATTGCAAGTGGAAATCTCAAAGAGAGCTGATGTGCAAAGAAGAGAGTACAAGTGACAAAAGACTAGTTTTCACTGTTTATCAGCAGAGAAAGAGGTAAAACCTTTTCTTCCTCCTCCATCTTATTATGAGTCGGTGTAACCAGAATAGGAGACTTCCAATTATGAATTTTCTCGATCTCCCTCACTCTCCTCTGCTGTACGTCAGAGGTTCACCTTTAATGTAAGGTCGTTCCAGAAAAGAATAAAAATTCTAGATCCATGCCTAAACAGGAATCTACTCCATCAGTGTTCAAGCCTAGACATACATCTCCAGCCCCCTTCATTCCTTATAGTAATAGAAGACATCTCAGGAGTCTTCTGCAGCAGAATACTCTGAAGTGGAGGTGTTGCATCCCTGAAGGTGCCAGCCTCGAACTCAGTCGAAGCATCCAATTTTATGAAAATAAAGTCTTATTCGCTTATTTAACGGCCTTGGTGAAGCCTCACGTTCTCCTTTGGTTGGGAGATGTTTTCTTCCTACAACCACGAAGTGCCTGTCATAAGTTTGACATAACTATCTAACCAAGCTAGAGATACAGAATCTTAGTATTATTGAATAAACAAATTTCAGAGTCAGAAAAATATTAAAGTTAGAAAAATAGTAATGACAAAAATATCGGTAGAGTTAATAAAAAATATTAATGATAAAGATATGTTCATGATAAATCAGTGCTACAAATAAAGATAAAAATAAAATGGATTTTGTTTTTAAAATCACATGTAAACATACTCTTACATAATTATACAGTACGTGTGACTATGCCTTTGGAGCATCATTAATGAAAAATAAACGTGTTGAGGCTGATTATCTTCGGAATGGTGAATTTATAGCATACATTTCTTGGACTTGAAATGAGTTGTTTGCCATACTTTAATCTATTTAGTATTTAAAATGAACGAGTTCAGGTTTACTATTTTATGAAGAACGGATTAAGGGTATTTTAATGATGCATTGATTTTCTAAGCCACTTGCTAGGTGCTAATATCCATTTGCTTATTTCCAGCTTCAACTGCCTGTTGGCATCAAGAATCTAGGTAATACGTGTTACCTAAATGCTGTTATTCAGTGCTTGAAGACTGTGCCAGAGTTACACAGTGCTATCAAAGAATATAAACCCAAACGTAAGTGCGAGTTTCTTTTGTCGGCATACAAGTCAGTCTAGATGATAGGTTAGGTGATGTTGCTTATCTATTGTTAATGTTTCCTTTCAGCCTTTTGGAGTAAGGATAGCAGTTGTACACATTTTATGCTTGTTAGAAAATTATAAATATTGTAGTAAGGGAAATAAGGAAAGTGATTCTGAGGTTGATCAAAGTACAGTAGATAAGGTTCTTTTAATGAATTTTATAACCAGTGTATTTTTCTAGAAAAATATTGGTTTTGTATTGATTATTGACAGTGTAATGATTGGTTTATGGATATTGATTTATTTTTCTCATAATTTTGAGCATTTTGATGAAAGTTATATCCCCTGAAACAGAGCCGGAATCGTCTTCACTTTTAACGTTGGCAGTTGACTCCGCCTCGCTCCTCACCTTGGCCATTCAAGATTGCTACAAGACCATGAATTCTGGCAAGACCGCAGTTCCCCTGATTTTGGTCAATCTCTTCCGTACTACTTTTCCCAAGTATGAAATAAAATTATAAAAGATGTTTTACAAAAGCAGTGAACAGTACTGTACTGCATTGATAAAATGGTCTCTATTTTTTTGGTATGTTGACTGAGTTTCCTATGGGAAAGATTGTGAGTTAGGTAAATATTTGTCATTACAATTACAGTTAAATTTGGATTGAATCACTTTTACCCCTTTGTAAAGAATTTGTATTTACTCTTTTTCTAAGAGACCATCTCCCTAAAAGCTAAGGCACAGTGAAATGCATGGAAAAGTAATCGAGTCAAGACTAGTTCTAGGTACAGACACATTGGAATATAATTGTTACATCCTGAAAGTCATGGGTTAGTGAATTACAAAATATGAGAGGAAACATTGTTTGATGATATTGCATATATCTTCTAAGCTTATAATGATTTTAACGTGAAGAGTTAGCCTCAATGTCTTTGGAAAAGAAAGTGGGTGATATGTCAGTGAATAGTTCTTTGCCCTATGAGAGCTGATAATTGTTCTTTGGCTAATTCAAAATATATTAGTGGGTAAGAATCCTAATTTGTTCTTTGGAGTTAGGATGTCGAATCGTCCTCTTTACAAAAATGTTGTCATTTCTTGTTGAAAGCATAGCCAATGAAGCTCAGAGCAAATTGGATTTTAAGTCAGATGAAGCACTTGAAGATAAGGGCTCATGATACTAAAAGTGCTACATTTCTTAATTTCTATAGAAATCTTTCTTTAGAGAGTCTTAGTGGCAAGTGAATGGTGTACATAGTAATTTTCTGCTAAGCCTCATATTAGGGAAACATGATTTTCTTGTCAAACCTGTCGCGCTTTAGGTGCTGTTGTAGGTTAAATGTGAATTTTCTTTTGTGTAAATTTGATTAGTTATAGTTTTCAATTTTTTCTTTTAAAAATGCACTATGTTGAGTAATTTCTCTGTGTATAGTTTGATAGAAGAGTAATCTCTCAGTGTGTAGTTTGATAGGTGTGTACGAGTATTAGGGAAGACAATCTTGAGGCTTGAGTTATGACACTGGTTATTTGGTATTAGGCCAAGAGGTGAATATCAGGTGCTAAAAAAAGTTTATTAGTTTAGGATTTTTCAGTAACCCACCTCTATCAGAGTGTGGATATCAGCAATATAAACATCATGGCGTTTCGTAGGAATGTACGAAATTTCGTTGAGAAAATTATCTTTATGCTAGTCTGAAATTCATATCTCTTACTGAACCCTCCTCATCCCCATTGAATAGTGATGTCAAGAGGATAGGGCATTAGTTTCGACTTTGATACTGAAAAGAAGGGGCCATTAACCACCAGATTGTTTCTGTGCTATACATTAGTGGAGTCCTAAGCCTGTTGAAAGTAAAGAAAACGAGTAAAGTTTAGTTTTAGTGTTAACATTGATAGAAAATCTGGCTTCGAGAGAGAACCATTGTGAATATTAGATGAATATAAGAATAATGAATTTTAATATTAAGGTTCCATCTTTGTACATCCATTCATCCATCTTCACATCATTTTCATTAGTACTTGTATTTCCAAAGCTGGAAATTATTTCAAGATTTCTTATATATTGCCAACTGTAATCAGTTAGTTTCATTTTTGTTTATCTACATGAGATGCTTGAAAGCATTTTATCATTCATGTTCATATTGGTAAGCTTTTCGTATTTAGCCTGAAAGTCCAATTTACACCAGTTCTTTTTGCCTTACATTTTCAAGAAGTAGTGAGTTGGAATTAAAAGTAAATATGAGCACAAGGCTTACTGTTTTCACAAAACCAATTGCTAACGATTCTACTATGGCTACACCTAACCAAAATTTCTTAAGAGCAACCTATTGCTTTTCTAAATAAACTGATTACTTTTTTTTCAGATTTGCAGAACAAGGAGAACAAGGAAAGTTCTTGCAGCAGGATGCCTCAGAATGCTGGACTGAACTAATGCGGCTATTAATGCAAGAAATTACAGCCAAGGATCCTGAGAAGACCGCTCAGAACTTTAGGTGAGTTTCGCCCTCCCGCAAGCCATGGAATTACTGTATTCATAATTTTTTAAATTGAGGACTGTTTTGCAGTGGTTTTGAGAAAAAGTAAAAAATTATTTCTTCTTTGCGTTAATCAATTGTATTGCTTAAGTTTCTGCTGCAGTAAATAATAGGAAGCTCTCAATATATTGAGGCTTTTGTAATTCTTATACTGCATAGCTTATACAGCACGGTACTGAACATTTTCAATCAAATTATGTTCGTTTTTCTGCAGATAATATTAGGATGGTTTATCTTTAGGTTAGGTTTTTCATTCCTGATATCTTAATGTGAAAATTCCATTTCCAATCCTTCAGTATTTTTGAGAAAAGGGGCTGAGCTCAGTTATCTGTTAAACAACTAGCTACAGGATATCCAAATGCTAATAGTTTATAAAATTTCCCATATTGGCTAACAAAAAAGGAAACTCATCATACATATGTAAAACGGGTATCATCAGGTATGCTTAAGTATTCTGATAATTACAGATGTGTAGTTTTTTATATTGCAATTTATGATATTTGCATTTTTTTGTGTGATATTTCTTATTAATAGGTCTTCAATTATGTCTAGCAAGCACCCAGGTGGATAATTTCTTAATGATGAAAAGAAAAGGAATTTATGATAAATTCAGTTTGGGTGGGTAATGCTGTAACAGTTGTCGAATATGGTATTGAACTTTCTCAGCCTATATGGCTTTGACAATCATCTAGTACAAGGAAAGGATAAGAGGCTGTTGAATAATTTCTTGTAAAATCTAATTATTATTATTATTATTTTTAAAGTTTACTGAATGTTGAGGATAATAGGGAGGCAGATGTAATTGCTGTTGCAGGTGTTGAGGTGCTTGTGATGGGAGATGAGAATGAGAGAGAGATTACAAGAGAGGAAGTGAGGAGAGCACTAGATGAAACAAGAGTAGGAAAAGCATCTGGTATGGATGGCGTGAGAGCTGAGATGTTGAAGGAAGGGGGTTTGACTGTACTTGAATGGTTGGTGAGATTGTTTAATATGTGTTTTGTGTTGTCAATGGTACCAGTAGATTGGGTTTGTGCGTGTATTGTACCACTATATAAGGGTAAGGGAGATGTGCATGAGTGTTGTAATTCAAGTGGTATTAGTTTGTTGAGTGGAGTTGGAAAAGTGTATGGTAGAGTACTGATTAATAGGATTAAGGATAAAACAGAGGATGCAAACTTAGAAGTACAGGGTGGTTTTAGAAGAGGTAGGGGTTGTATGAATCAGATTTTTAACAGTTAGGCAGATATGCGAGAAATATTTAGCAAAAGGTAAGGATGTGTATGTTGGGTTTATGGATCTGGAGAAAGCGTATGATAGTTGATAGAGAAGCAATGTGGAATGTGATGAGGTTATATGGAGTTGGTGGAAGGTTGTTGCAATTAGTGAAAAGTTTCTACAAAGGTAGTAACACATGTGTTAGGATAGGAAATGAAGTGAGCGATTGGTTTCCGTTGAGAGTGGGGCTGAGACAGGGATGTGTGATGTCGCCGTGGTTGTTTAACTTGTATGTTGATGGGGGGGTGAGAGAGGTGAATGCTCGAGTACTTGGACGAGGATTGAAACTGGTAGACGAGAATGACCATGAATAGAAGGTAAATCGGTTGTGTTTGCGGATGGTACTATACTGGTTGCGGACACGGAAGAGAAGCTTGGCCGATTAGTGACAGAATTTGGAAGGGTGACAAAGAAGGAAGTTGAGAGTTAATGTGGGTAAGAGTAAGGTTATGAGATGTACGAGAAGGGAAGGCGGTGCGAAGTTGAATGTCATGTTGAATGGAGAGTTACTTGAGGAGGTGGATCAGTTCAAGTACTTGGGGTCTGTTGTTGCAGCAAATGGTGGAGTGGAAGCAGATGTACGTGAGAGAGTGAATGAAGGATGCAAAGTGTTGGGGGCAGTAAAGGGAGTAGTAAACAATAGAGGGTTGGGCATGGATGTAAAGAGAGTTCTGTATGAGAAAGTGATTGTACCAACTGTGATGTATGGATTGGAGTTGTGGGGAATGAAAGTGATGGAGAGACAGAAATTGAATGTGTTTGAGATGAAGTGTCTAAGGAGTATGACTGGTGTATCTCGAGTAGTTAGGGTTAGGAACGAAGTGGTGAGGGTGAAAATGGGTGTAAGAAATGAGTTAGCAGCTAGAGTGGATATGAATGTGTTGAGGTGGTTTGGCCATGTTGAGAGAATGGAAAGTGGCTGTCTGCTAAAGAAGGTGATGAATGCACGAGTTGATGGGAGAAGTACAAGAGGAAGGCCAAGGTTTGGGTGGATGGATGGAGTGAAGGAAGGTCTGGGTGATAGGAGGAGAGATGTGAGAGAGGCAAGAGAGCGTGCTAGAAATAGGAATGAATGGCGAGCGATTGTGACGCAGTTCCGGTAGGCCCTGCTGCTTCCTCCGGTGCCTTGGTTGACCACGGAGGTAGCAGCAGAAGGGAATTTAAGCATTATGAAGGATAATGGGGGAGGATGGGCTGTGGCACCCTAGCAGTACCAGCCAAACTCAGTTGAGTCCCTTGTCAGGCTGGGAAGAACATAGAGAGGAGAGGTCCCCTTTTTTGTTTCATTTGTTTGATGTCAGCTACCCCCCAAAATTGGGGGAAATGCCTGGGTATATGTATGTATGTATTAATAGCTGGAAAAGCTGCTATAAGCCCAAGGGCTCTAACAGGGAAATATAGACCAATAAGGATAGGAGATAAGGAAATAAACAATATGAGAAATAATGAACAATTAAAACAGTAACAACATCAAAACAGATATTTCATATATAAACTATAAAAAGATGGATGTGAGCCTGTTCAACATGAAAACATTTGCTGCAAGTTTGAAGTTCTATCGATTCAACTACCTGATTAGGAAGATCGTTCCACAACTTCGTCACACCTGGAATTAAACTTCTGGAATACTGTGCAGTATTGGGCCTCAGGATGTAGAAGGCCTGACTATTAAAAAGAAAGGAGAATGTCCTATTGCTGTTATTGGGTGACTTCTTTTAACAGGGATGGAAGGTCTAATACAGAATACTCCATCTATGTTACTGATAATACAGGCTAAGGTAAGAATACTATTGAAATGCTTACAGGTTGTTACCACTACCCTACCTAAACTTGAACACACACAGCAATTCATGGATGGTCTCGGCATATGTGGAATCCTAATAATTTCCACAATGTGAAATTATGCTGTGAAGCTGCAAGATGTGATAATGTGGGAGCTGAAAAATTCAAGGAAGAATTCAATAGAATTCTTTTTAAAGAAAGATATTTACTTGAGCAATTATGGTGTTGCTGAGATATGACTTTGTCAAAGTAGCTATAAGCTTTACATTAATAAGACACTTGATTGAATCAAAATTCCCAGATTCCTATAGGACTCCTAAACTTTGAGTTATTTAATTACTCTTTCATGTAGTACTATAAACTATTCTACATTGTGTGATGGAAATTTTCTGTTAATGCCTTAGGGTTGTCTGACATAGGTTATGCTATGCAGCTAGATTATATTTTCATTCTGTAACTATTTTATCCAGAGAGATTTTCAGATTTTAAAAGTCTGAATGGAAGAGAGATAAGTTCACCAAACATTCATCTGGGGTCCACAAGGGACTAGAAGAGTTGGAACAGGCCTATATAGCTGAGGACTATGAAGCACAAAGTAGGAGATGATGAATGGAGAAGTATTGAATTAAAAGCTCAAAATAGAGTCGGCTGGCGAAATCTAACCGAAGCCCTTTACGTCAATAAACTTATGAGGAGATGATGATGATGAAAAGTCTGAATAGTTTTCAAGAGAGGAAATTCAACCACGGGGCACATAAGATAGAAGACCGTGAAGAGATATCATTTTATGTTTAATCTGGTAAAGGGATAATGTGATATGTAATTGCTGATGATGGATAGTGCCGTGGTGTTTTATCCTGTTAAATAAGATGGTAGCTGTGTTGTCTTTGATAGTCCGATTGTAGAACTATAGTGTACCATGACATATCTCTAGCTCTTTGTTTTCTCTTTCACAGGACATCTCTTATTGATCAGTTCTTCTCAGGAGAATTTTCTTGTGAATGGAAATGTGTTGAAAGTGAAGAAGAAGAAGTAACTAAGTCAACGGACAATTTCCAACAATTGCTTTGCCATATTAGTCAAGATGTTAAATATTTACATACTGGGCTAGTTGCTAGAATCCAGGTGAGGCATTGAAACATTTATCTGTTGTTGTTCACAGATACAGTAGTGCTATAAACCTCTCAAGATGCATTATTCTTAACAAATTTTATATTTTATTATGTATATGGGGAAAATGGTAGTCTTTTATTGAGGGTGAAGTACTTCTAAGGCTTGAAAATTTTGTTCAAGGTAGGCAGCTTGAATATTTTGGTTATATTTTTTAGTCTAAACAACAGAATTTTGATGATGAAATTTTATGTCTATGCTCCCCTCATGTTGATATTGCTTCCTCTCCAAAAGCTCGGTTTATCGACGTTAACCCCCAAAATTTATATAAAGAATTTGCTATTTTCTTTACTTCAAAAGATACAAGCCTCCAGTAAATTAATGAGACAATCTATTGGTTAATGGTAAGTAGCTCGCTAGGAGTTTCCCATTCTTCAGTTTTGAAGTCTTAATTATTCTCTCTTCATTGACATCATAAAACAGGATCCCACACTGATGGAGATAGGATGCCAGTGAAGGAAAGAGATAGGTCAACATGAATTTGAAATGTATAACCTGATTAGAATTCCAGACTTAATAGGTCTAGAATTTATTTGGAATCCTTTCAAAAACTGCTTGCTAATAGGGCTCCAATCTTTGTTGTTGTTGTTGTTGTCTTTTTTTTTTTTTTTTTTTTTTTTTTTTTTTATAAAGATTAGAAGGCCAAAGGAGCAGCCACTATAGGACCTAAAAGCCAATAATCTTTATAAGAAAGTCAGGATTTCTAAAGATGATGTCAACCTGACACCAAACAGGTACATAATTGACCTGTCTAAAAATTCTTTCCAAGGAAATCTTTCTGGGAAATTTAAAAGGTATAGGTTTACTCCTGATATTTAGAAACTTAGTTTACAAGGTATGTATAACTGTAACTGACACTTAATCTAAAACTATTTAGCACTAAAAAAAGACACAATGAACTTCCTTCCAAAGCTCACTGTAAAAGGTAGTGCTTGTAGATTATTATACGTTTAGCTGTAAGGTTACAAGTGAAAGTATCTTGAAGATTCAAAATTGAACCTATCACATATGTAAATCCACATCCTGAGTCTGACAAGTAGACCTAATTACTGTCATCCTATATTGATATGCTTAAATATCATCATCATCCTCATTTCCCACGCCTATTGACACAAAGGGCCTCGGTTGATTTTTGCCAGTTGTCTCTATCTTGAGCTTTTAAGTGAATACTTCTCCAACCATCATCATCTACTTAACGTTTCATAGTCTTCAGCCATGTGGCCTAGGTCTTCCAACTCTTCTAGTGCCTTGTGGAGCCCATTTGAAAGTTTGGTGAACTAATTTCTCTTGGCGAGTACGAAGAGTATGCCCAAACCATTTCCACCTACCCCTCACCATGATCTCATCCACATATGGCACTCAAGTAATCTCTCTTATAGTTTCATTTCTAATTCTGTCCTGCCATTTAACTCCAAATATTTTTCTAAGTGCTTTGTTCTTAAATCTACAAAATCTGTTGGATATTGTTTCATTGGTATTTCACGATTCCTGTCCATACAGTAGCACCGATCTTACTAAACTGATATATATCCTGATTTTTATATGTAATTTCAGACGATTTGGTTTCCAAATTTTACTTAACGTGGCCATTTTCTGATTTGCTCTTTTTAATATTTCATTAATCTTAAATTTTAAAGATCCTCTATTAGAGATCATAGTTCCTAAGTATTTAAATTATTCCACCTCAGTCTTTTCTCTTTCCAATGATATTTCGTCTTCCATTGCATACTCCGTTCTCATCATATTTATGTTGAGCCCAATCTCATGTGATATTTCATGCATCCTGATAAGCAAGCTTTGCAAGTCCTGTGGTGTTCTGCTAATAAGGACAGCATCATACTTATTACCAATCTAGTCCAATCCTTCTCCACCATCCCCAACTATGTTATGCATTACAAAATCCAGGAGGAGGATAATCAACATAGGTGACAACACATTCCCTTGGAGTACTCCAATGTTCACTGGAAATTCTTTTGATAGGACTCCACTAACATTAACTGTGCACTTGCTATGCTCATGAACAGACTTAATGAAATTTATATACTTGAGAGGAACTCTAATAACGCAGGACTCTCCACAAAATTGGTCGGTGCACACTATCAGAGGCTTTTGCATAGTCCACAAATGCCATCAAAAGTGTATTTCTATATTCTACACTGCTATACCTCATGTTTTAAAATTAAAATTTGGTCAGTACAACTTCTATCTTTTCTAAATCCTGCTTATTCATCTCTCAGCTTTTCATCAATCTTTCTCTCTTAGTCTCTTAAGAATAAGCGTACTGTACTATATATTTTCATGACAACTGATGTAAGTATGATGCCTCTGTAGTTATTGCAATCAGTCAGATCTTTTTTTTTTTTTTTTTTTTTCCTAGCTCCCATTCATCAGGTTTTGCCTCTTTATACCACATTTGTCAAACAATCTTGTAAGTATTCTGGGAGTCACTTCATTTTCGACCAATATCATCTCGGCTGTTATTCCATCGTATCCAGTGGCCTTCCATCTCTCGAGTTTTTTAATGATAGCTTCAACTTCAAACACACTGAATTCATTCATAGGCACATCAAGATCTTCCTCAGCTTCAGGTGTATCAATCAAATTATTCCTTTCATATCTCCTACTCATGACCTCACTAAAATGTTCCATTCAACGTTTCCTTTCTTCATCTTCTGTTGTTATAACAGATCCAACTCTCTTTTTGATGGGCATATGCTTCTTCCTTGCCCCAGTAGAGATTTCATTAATAATTCTATGAGCAATTCTTACACCATAGCCACTCCCTTTATGAGCCTCATCTGCTTTCCTGTCTTAAATGTTCTCTCCAGCCATTCCTGGCTTTTCTTTTCACCTAGCTATCATTACTTCCTTGAAAACTTTCAACAATCAATTTCTTTCTCTTCTTTTTACAGTGTAGTATCCCAATTATCATTTGATATCCATGGCTTTCTCCTTGTAACTGCATGTCCCAAACGTCACTACCAACTGACTGATATATGTTCTTAATATCACACCATTCTTCATTAATTGTCTGCTCCTCTTCTTCTGAAGTCTGTAAGACTGCAAATCGATTCCTACTTTCAATTGCAAAGGTTTCTCTGTGCTCATCTTCTATAAGCTTATAAGTATCAAACCTAAGTACTCTATCTACATTTGTGGGGTGTTTTCAGTTTTAATTTCAGTGTGGAAATTAGGAGCTGGTGATCACTACCAATATATCCGTTATAATACTTGAAAGTAGAAGTCTAATCTAAGATACTACAGTACCAAATTAAGCTGAGACTGGTGATTCTTATCTTAAAGCACACCTTAAATGTTTTAATAATATGAACCTAGCTACTTTTAATTATTGATACATTCTTAGACTAACCCTCATAAAATTAAAGAATTATTGTTTTTTATATAAAATAATGGTAGATTATGGTAGACTGTCTTTTAAGACTTATAAAGGGTAATCTAGGAGTTGCGAAAACAATGGGTTCGAGATTGTCATCAAAAGATTTCAGTTGATTAGATATGAAAAAGCTTCAAATTTTAGCACTGCATGGATAGAAGATCAGTTTCGTGAATGTGAGAGATGCTGGTCCTAATTACTGTATGTGTTTGGGCAAACCACCCTTGAAATAGTTCATCTGAGCAGATTGAATTACTATAGTCTGACAACCTTTTTGGAAATGACAGCAGATGGTCCAGTTGTGCGGATCATTTCCCATATGTCCTGACCAGGTTTATTTAGAGACAATATGGTTCACAGAAAGCTTGAACTTTGTTACACACTTGCCAGACCCCGGGTAAAAAGTAGGGAGTGTACAAAAGTCTTGATTTTTAAATAGCTAAAGTGGAATCATCTGCAATGCTAAGGGATTCAGAAGCAGATGACAAAATACCTGTATTGTTTTGTCAAGAATATCTAATGTTCCCAGGAAGTCATTCAACGGAGTAGTGATCAGTCCCAACGTATTCTCAGATTCCTATGACTCAAGATCCTATTTACTAACACCAGCTATACTGCTAGTATCACAAACACAGCTTCTGCAGGCTGCTAATTGTGCATAGCACAACTATTTTAGCAGGGCATGGTTTCTACGATCTAATATCAGAGGAGAGAGAACCTCAGGTCAGTGCCAAAGCCAGTTGGCGAGAACTTTCTCCCTCCTAAGAGGCAAGTCCTCCTTATAAATAGCGGAGGGTTTGTATATAGTGTCGGAACAAATGACAAATTGAAAATAATTTGTAATTTTCATAATACAAACCTGAAGCTATGAATACAAATTGCCCCGCCAGTCCTGTCCCCCTTAAAGTCTTGCCTGAAAGCAAAGTGGGTACTCAGCCCAAGTGTGTGAGTGAGCGGGGTTGACAGCTACCCCCCAACCCTTCCCGCTAACTAGCGGTTGGGGTGGTTATCTCTCGCTAAAATTATCAGGGTTCGTTTGTCAGCTTCACCAAAAGTGTATCCCTATCAATAACTCCAGGTTTGTATCGTTAGGAAAAATACAAATTACTTTCATTTTTGTCATGTTCATGTTGCACATCATTTTTAAATATTTAACTTAGCCGGTAAATATACATAGCTGCAACTCTGTTGCTCGACAGACAAAAAACAGTAAAAACTCGCCAGCGATCGCTATACAGGTTGCGGGTGTGCACACCAGCGCCAACTGTCGGCCAGATACCATACTCGATGTAAACAAAGACTCAATTTCTTCTCTGTCGACGTGTCGACAAGACGTACTTTACTCGCTGTTGAAACCTGGAGTTTTTCCCATCATATTTGGTGAAGTACTTTAATTTGGTTTTGAGCTTTCGCAGTACAGGGTTTTTCTTCAAATAAATCCTTGAACTCTTTTGTATCGGATTCATTGTTGATGACTTAGATCGTTTTTTGGAATTTTCCCTTGACCAATTCAAAATGGCTGACCTTTCACAAGTTCCCAAGTTCAGAAAATGCAATGCTAGGGATTGTCATAGGCGTCTTCCAAAGGCTTCTCTCGACCCTCACACTGTTTGTTCCAATTGTCGGGGTAAAACCTGTCAATTGGAAGATCGGTGTGAGGAATGCGTGGGCCTTTCGGAATTCGATTTTATCGAATTTGAGAAGTATACACGCAGACTAGAGAGAGATAGGGTAAGGAGAAGTTCTTCTAGGTCGGTAGATTTTTCCTCTCCTCATGCCCCTCAACCTAATCCTTCCCCTGTAGTGGTTGTTCCTAACCCCCCTCCTAGCACTCAGGAACCATCGATGGCTGACATGATGCGTGCTATCCATGCCTTGGGGGAGAGAGTTGAGTCCCTTGCAAGTGACCGCAATCAACTCATGGCGGATGTTAAGGAACTAAAGTGCCAAAGTGCCGCGGGAAGTGATAAAGTGCCTAGTGTTTCTCAAAGTGTTGTGAACAGTGTTGCGCTTGAGGGTTCGTCTGTTCGTGCCTGTCGTCCTCCTAGTCCGGGACCTCTTGCAAGCTCCAAGCCCAGGGGAGAAGCAATGTCGTACGACGCATGGGTTCGAGAGGCCTTGATCAGCGAACAGACGTTCCCTCCATGGTATCAGGCGTATCTCCCCAAGATCGCCCCTACCTACGTAAGACGAGAGAGCCCGTTTTTACCTCGTCGTCCGAAGGTGTTTCTCGTAAGAAACCTTGGACCAAGGTCTCACGACCTTTGAAACGTAAGTCGGTCCCTTCAGGACAAGTCCAATGTCCCGGTTGTAGCCACTGGGTCAGTTCGGACTCGTTGCTGTCATCTGATGACTGCTCGCCGCCTAAGAGAGGCAAAGCGGTACCGCCTCAGTCGCTCACCCCGTCTGTTGCCGCACCTGCTGCCGTAGACCCTAAATGGGTGTTGCTGCAGGACATGCAGTCCAAGCTTGCGTCCTTGATGGAGGACTTTAATGCGGAGAAGGTTGCTGCTGAACCTTCTGGCCAACAACCATCCAAGCGGTCTGTTGTGCGTCCTGTTGACGCTGAGGTAAGTTTCTCGCGTCTACCAGTTGGGGGGGTACCTCCACTGATGCGACCCAGTGTGGGTTGCCAGCCGCACGTTGAGGTTAGGCGACGCACGGAGGTGGTTGTTGACGTTCAGGACGTTCAGCAACCATAAGAGGTGACTTGTTTTGACGCGGTGCGTCAACCTCCGCAACCCGGTATGGTGTTGACTGCACAACCCAGACGGTCTAAACAGTCTCGGGTGGACGCTGTGCGTCCTCGCGCACCCATGGTTGTTGACAGTTCACAGACTGTGCAGCAGTTCCATGACGCTGCGTCCGGCTCCGTCACGCATGCACCAGTGCGACCGGACTCAGCGAGCCAAACGTTGCCCACTCCGTTGCCGTTTCCTCATCAGTTTTCGGATGAGGAACTATCAGATGAGGACGTTGCTGAACCACAAGAGGATCAACCTTCAGAACTTGACGAGCCTAAGGCAACTCAACCATCATTGTACTTTAGAAAAGTCATGGCTGTATTTAAGGAGTTGTTCCCTGACCACTTTGTTTCTGTGGCTCCTCGTTCGCCGCCGTCAGAGTTTGTTTTAGGCGTGCCTGCTGCCGCACCTGCCTTTACTAAACTCGTTCTCTCTCGCTCATCCAAGAGAGCTTTGCGGCTGTTGGGAGACTGGTTAGTCTAAGAAGAGTTTAGGGAAGACAGCATTTGCCTTTCCCCCATCTAAACTCTCGTCTAGGTCGAGCGTCTGGTATGCCACGGGAGAAGTTCTCGGCTTGGGAGTTCCTGCCTCTGCCCAGGGTGACTTCTCAAGTCTTGTAGACTCTCCCCGCCGCCTTGCCATGAGACGCTCAAAGATTTGTTGGTCACCATCGGACCTGGACCACCTTCTTAAAGGGATATTTAGGGCTTTCGAAGTCTTTAACTTCCTAGACTGGTGCTTAGGAGCCCTGAGCAGGAAAATCTCTTCAGCAGATAAGGATGTTTCCTTGCTCATTATGTCCTGCATGGACAAGGCCGTCCGTGATGGGTCCAACGAGCTAGCCGCCTCATTCACGTCCGGAGTCCTGAAGAAGCGAGAGTCTCTCTGTTCTTTCCTGTCTGCTGGAGTGACGCCATGCCAAAGATCTGAGCTTCTCTTTGCTCCCCTTTCCAAGTGCCTGTTTCCTGAAGTCTTGGTAAAGGAAATTGCCTTATCTTTAGTTCAGAAGGACACCCACGATCTAGTTGCATCCTCGGCTCGCAAAGCTCCCCCTTTGCCTACATTGTCTGCTAGACCGAGGATAGACACTCCAGCGTCTCGCTTTATTCCGCCCTTTCGTGGCAGAGCCTCCAGCAGAGGAGGTGCTCGTGCCGAAGGGAAGCGAGGGAAGAGGAAAGGATCCAAGTCCTCTAAGGGCAGAGTCTGACTGCCCGCAACTTCAGACAGCAGTAGGAGCCAGACTCAAGAACTTCTGGCAAGCCTGGGAGAAGAGAGGCGCAGATCAACAATCTGTGAAGTTACTCAGAGAGGGGTACAAAATCCCTTTTGTACGCAAACCCCCTCTAGCGACGTCCCCCATCGATCTCTCTCCCAGGTACAGAGAGGAAGAAAAGAGACAAGCCCTGAAACTGGAAGTGTCTCTTTTGCTAGAGAAGGGAGCGGTGGTCAAAGTCTCGGACCTTCGATCACCGGGATTTTACAACCGTCTCTTCCTAGTATCAAAGAAGACAGGAGGTTGGAGACCGGTGCTAGACGTCAGTGCTCTGAATGTCTTTGTCACAAAGACGAAGTTCTCCATGGAGACCACAAAGTCAGTCTTAGCAGCGGTCAGAAAGGAAGACTGGATGGTCTCGCTAGACCTAAGGGACGCCTACTTCCACATCCCCATTCACTCAGACTCCCAACCTTTTCTGAGATTCGTCTTCGAAGATGTGGTTTACCAGTTTCGGGCCCTGTGCTTTGGCCTAAGCACAGCTCCTCTCGTATTTACGAGGCTGATGAGGAATGTGGCCAAATTCCTCCACTTATCGGGCATCCGAGCCTCCCTTTATTTGGACGACTGGCTTCTCAGAGCCTCTTCCAGTCGTCGCTGTCTGAAGGATCTCAAGTGGACTCTAGATCTGACCAAGGAATTGGGACTCCTAGTCAATTTGGAAAAGTCGCAGCTGGTCCCATCCCAAACTATTCTGTATTTAGGGATGGAGATTCACAGTCAAGCTTTTCGGGCTTTTCCGTCGGCCCCCAGAATAGATCAAGCCCTGCTATCCATCCAGAAGATGCTGAAGAAAGAACGCTGCTCAGTCAGGCTGTGGATGAGTCTGGTAGGGACGCTGTCATCCCTGGAGCAATTTGTATCACTAGGAAGACTACACCTCCGTCCTCTTCAATTCCATCTGGCTTTTCACTGGAAAAAGGACAAGACGCTAGAGGCGGTCTCGATCCCGATTTCCGGAAAGATAAAGTCTTGTCTGACTTGGTGGAAGGACAATATCAACCTAAGAGAGGGTCTTCCCATGGCTGTTCAGATACCCAACCACGTTCTCTTCTCGGACGCATCGGACTTGGGCTGGGGCGCGACGCTGGACGGTCGGGAATGCTCAGGTCTGTGGAACTCGAGTCAGAGGAGCATGCATATCAACTGCAAGGAGCTGTTGGCAGTTCATCTGGCCTTGAAAAGCTTCGAGTATCTCCTTCGAGGCAAAGTGGTGGAAGTAAACTCGGACAACACCACGGCCTTGGCGTACATCTCCAAACAAGGAGGTACCCACTCACTGACGTTGTACGAGATCGCAAGGGACCTGCTCATCTGGTCAAAAGGTCGAGACATCTCCCTAGTAACGAGGTTCATCCAGGGCGACTTGAACGTCATAGCAGATTGTCTCAGTCGGAAAGGGCAAGTAATTCCAACCGAATGGACCGTCCACAAGGATGTGTGCAAGAGACTTTGGGCCACTTGGGGTCAACCAACCATAGATCTCTTTGCAACCTCGCTGACCAAGAGGCTTCCAATCTATTGCTCCCCAGTCCCGGACCCAGCAGCAATACATATAGATGCCTTCCTCCTAGATTGGTCACATCTGGATCTCTACGCATTCCCACCGTTCAAGATTGTCAACAAGGTACTGCAGAAGTTCGCCTCTCACGAAGGGACAAGGTTGACGTTAGTTGCTCCCCTCTGGCCCACGAGAGAATGGTTCACCGAGGTACTTCGATGGCTAGTAGACATTCCCAGAAGTCTTCCTCTAAGAGTAGACCTTCTACGTCAGCCACACGTAAAGAAGGTACACCAAAGCCTCCACGCTCTTCGTCTGACTGCCTTCAGACTATCGAAAGACTCTCGAGAGCTAGAGGCTTTTCGAAGGAGGCAGCCAGTGCGATTGCTAGAGCAAGGAGAGCGTCTACCATTAGAGTCTACCAATCGAAGTGGGAAGTCTTCCGAGACTGGTGCAAGTCAGTTTCTGTATCCTCGACCAGTACCTCTGTAGCCCAAATAGCTGATTTTCTCTTATACCTGAGAAAAGGACGATCCCTTTCAGCTCCCACTATCAAGGGCTACAGAAGCATGTTGGCATCGGTCTTCCGGCATAGAGGCTTAGATCTTTCCAACAATAAAGATCTGCAAGACCTCCTTAAGTCTTTTGAGACTACTAAGGAGCGTCGTTTGGCTACTCCTGGGTGGAATTTAGACGTGGTACTAAGATTCCTCATGTCAGACAGGTTTGAGCCTTTACAGTCAGCCTCCCTGAAAGATCTCACTCTTAAGACTCTTTTCCTGGTATGCTTAGCCTCAGCTAAGAGAGTCAGTGAGATTCATGCCTTCAGCAAGAACATCGGATTTTCGTCGGAAAAAGCTACTTGTTCGCTGCAACTTGGTTTTCTAGCCAAAAATGAGCTACCTTCTCGGCCTTGGCCTAAATCTTTCGATATTCCCAGCTTATCGGAGATCGTAGGCAATGAACTAGAAAGAGTCTTATGCCCTGTTAGAGCTCTTAAGTTCTATTTAGATCGTACTAAACCTTTACGAGGCCAATCTGAAGCTTTATGGTGTTCAGTTAAGAAACCATCCTTGCCTATGTCAAAGAATGTTTTGTCATACTTTATCAGATTGTTAATACGAGAAGCTCATTCACATCTGAGTGAGGAAGACCGAGCTTTGCTTAAGGTGAAGACGCACGAAGTTAGAGCTGTAGCAACTTCCGTGGCCTTTAAGCAAAATAGATCTCTGCAAAGTATAATGGACGCAACCTATTGGAGAAGCAAGTCAGTGTTGGCGTCATTTTACTTGAAAGATGTCCAGTCTCTTTACGAGAACTGCTACACACTGGGACCATTCGTAGCAGCGAGTGCAGTAGTGGGTGAGGGCTCAACCACTACAATTCCCTAATTCCATATCCTTTTAATCTGTCTCTTGAAATGTTTTTAATGTTGTTTTTTATGGGTTGTTCGGAAGGCTAAGAAGCCTTTCGCATCCTGGTTGATTTGGCGGGTGGTCAAAGTCATTTCTTGAGAAGCGCCCAGATTAGGGGTTTGATGAGGTCCTGTTGTATGGGTTGCAGCCCTTGATACTTCAGCTCCTAGGGGTCTGTCAGCATCCTAAGAGGATCGCGAGGCTCCGTAAGGGAGACGTACTTACAAGGCAGAGTAATCGTCTAAGTCGACTTCCTTACCAGGTACCTATTTATTTTGTTTTTGTTATATTGATAACTTCCAAAATGAAATAAAAACTCTTAGCTTATACGATGTAAACATATTTAACTGGTCTCTACCCACCACCCTGGGTGTGAATCAGCTATATATATTCACCGGCTAAGTTAAATATTTAAAAATGATATTTTAATTATAAAATAAATTTTTGAATATACTTACCCGGTGAATATATAAATTAAACGACCCTCCCTTCCTCCCCAATAGAGACGCAGTGGGATGAGAAGAAATTGAGTCTTTGTTTACATCGAGTATGGTATCTGGCCGACAGTTGGCGCTGGTGGGCACACCCGCAACCTGTATAGCGATCGCTGGCGAGTTTTTACTGTTTTTTGTCTGTCGAGCAACAGAGTTGCAGCTATATATATTCACCGGGTAAGTATATTCAAAAATTTATTTTATAATTAAAATATCATTTTATGAAAGATAATTTATATATTTATTCTTTGAAAGAAAGTGGAAGTATTCTATGCTTTGATTTTGTGACTGGTTTTTTAAGTATGTAAATATTGTGGACTGAAATTTTTTTCCTTTCAGGAACAAATCACAAAGAAATCAGCGATTTTAGACCGAGATGCTGTATATACAAAAAAATCCAAAATATCAAGATTACCAGCTTATTTAACTGTTGAAATGGTTAGGTAGGTCAAAATGTATTTTGACAATTTTTTTTTTTTTTCCATTTCATTAATTTGTATTTTGAAGATATGTATAGAAGATTACCATAAAAACATTGCAGTAATAGGCAAGCCTCTGGCCTTTGTTTAAAAAACAGTAGTTTATCTAGCCATTTTTGCGAGGACATAAAGCATAGTGAAAATAATCAAGTTGTCTTAGTACTACATAAAGGTAAATGTTGGTCTTTTAGTTCCACCTATAGAATTAAAGCTTTAAATATAATTCTGTTATTTTCAAAACAAAGGAAAAACAATATCCCTTAAAATATAGCTCCATGAAACCCCTACGCAGTATGCATGGACTGGGGACGAGAGTAGACCAGAACTCTACTGTTGTGCTGGAGACGATACACAAAACATATATTAGGAAAAACAAAACATAAATGAACCATCCAGATAAGAAAATAATCATACAGAATAAATCCGGTTATATTTAGTACACTTTATAGAAATTAAATACAAGAGCATGATTTAAAGATTGACACTCGTTCTGAAGAATATTTTGCTACTTGAATATTTTATTCCTCTATCTACTACTTTTAATGTTAACTATTTCTATTATGTTAACCTTTCCTTACAGAATATTTCCTTATTGGTGTTAATTTACAATTAGTATTAGAACAAGATACTGTAGTATATAGTAAAATATAAGACCAGCCTTTTATAATAATGGTTTTTGTTTTTCAGATTTTTTTATAAGGAAAAAGAAGCTGTAAACGCAAAAATACTGAAAGATGTAAAATTCCCAATAGTGCTGGATATATTTGAGCTATGTACAGAAGAATTACAGAAAAGGCTGCTACCTAATAGAGAGAAGTACAAGGTAAGGTTTTAGTCATTCTATGTAAAGAATTGATAGCAATTGTTTGTTCATACACAAATACAAAGCTTAATAAAGGACTCGGGTATAGTTTGGAAAAATACTTGAAAAATTTGCGACTTAATAAAATAATGGTTAAAGGTTGTAAACTTCATAATTAATAAAGTAAAAACATAATCTGACAAATACTGGTAACCCTTTATTTTCTGGACAAATTTCAAATTTGGGCATGCTGGGACAAATGGCTGGTCAAGTCTGGAAATGATTTAGCTATTCTAGGCACAGCTATATGAACATGTCATATGCCAACAATTCAAAACAAGAAGTATATCTTGTTGACATATGTTATTACCTGTCTATGATAATTTGCCATGTTTTGTATAATGTTTGTATGTAATAATTGTATGACACCTGTATAAGAGGCCGAATGCGTGTGTATTTAACATTTGAGTCTACAATTCTCACATACAAGCAATAATTGATAATCTTTCAACACTAGAATATATTCACTACAGTACTGTGTAGGTGTTGTTTTTACATTTATTTGTGTAAATGTTTGAACGCACTACCAAATACCAAACAATTACCCTCACATGGCAAAGGTATGACCAAACTCCTACTTTGATAGAAGGACCCATTGTTTAATGTATGTTTTATGTTGTTAATGGTACCAGTGGACTGGGTGTGAGCATGTATTTTTCTGCTATACAAAGGTAAGAAAGATGTGCACGAGTGTTGTAATTCAGGGGGTATTAGTTTGTCGAGTGTGGTTGGAGAAGTGTGTGATAGAGTATTGATTTAATAGGATAGAATAAAACAGAGGATGCAATCTTAGAAGTACAGGGCGGTGTTAGAAGAGGTATGGGATGTATGGATCAGATTTTTATTGTTAAGAATATATGCAAGAAATATTTAGTGAATGGGAAGGAGGTCTGTATTGCATTTGTGGATCTGGAGAAAGTTTATGATAGAGTTGATAGGGAGGCAATGTGGAATTTGATGAGGTTATATGGTTTGGTGGAAGGTTTTTACATAGGCAATGAAGCATGTTTTAGGATAGGAAATGAAGTGAGTGAGTGGTTTCCAGTGAGAGTGGGGCTGAGACAGGGATGTGTGATGTTGCCATGGTTGGCCGATTTGTTTGTTGATAGAGTTGTGAGAGAGGTAATGCTTGTGTGCTTGGTCGAGGATTGAAACTGACAGACGAGGTGATCATGAATGGGAGGCAAATTAGTTGTTGTTTCTGGTGGATACTGTATTGGTTGCAGACTCGGAGGAGAATCTGGGTCGATTAGGGACATAGTTTGGAAGGGCGTGTGAGAGAAGGAAGTTTAGAGTTAATGTGAGTAAGAGTAAGGTTATTAGATGCTTGAGAAGGGAGGGTAGTGCTAGGTTGAATGTCATGTAAAATGGAGTTACTTGAAGTAGATCGGTTTAAGTACTTGGAGTCTGTTTTTGCTGAAAATGGTGGAGTGTAAACGGATGTACATCAGAGAGTGAACGAAGGATGTAAAGTTTTGGGGTCAGTGAAGGGAATGGTAAAGAATAGAGAGGGTTAGGAATGAACGTAAAGAGTTCTGTACGAGAAAGTGATTCTACCAACTGTGATGTATGGATCGGAGTTGTTGGGGATGAAAGTGATGAAGAGACAGAAATTAAATGTGTTCAAGATGAAGTGTCTGAGTAGTATGGCTGGTGTACTGTATCTTGATTATATAGGGAAAGGAACAAAGTAGTGAGAGTAAGAACTGGTGTAAGAAATTATTTAGCAGTTAGAGTGGATATGAATGTGTCGAGGTGGTTTGGCCATGTAGAAAGAATGGAAATTGCTGTCTGCTTGAAGGTGGTGAATGCAAGAGTTGATGGGAGAAGTACAAGAGGAAGGCCAAGGTTTGGGTGGATGGACGGAGTGATAAATGTGAGAGAGCTAAAAGTGTGTGCTAAAATTAGGAATGAAAGGTGAGCGATTGTGACCCAGTTCAGGTAGGCCATACTGATTCCTCTGTTTGCGGTGCTGAGTTAGCAGCAGTAGAGGATTCATCATACAAAGCTTCATTATGGTGGATAATGGAGGAGGGTGGGCTGTGACAATCTAGCAGTACCAACTAAACTTGGCTGAATCCCTTGTCAGGCTGGACTCCAAAATTGGGGGAAGTTCCTTGGTAGATAGACGTAAGGTTGTTTAGTTGTATAAAAGACCAACCAATGTTTCCAAATTATTATTTTTGAATAAAGTATGGGTTGTTTTTATTATTAAAACTAAAATATTTTTTAATATATTTTGTTCTTTTTCTTGCACCTCATTGCTATAATCATTTCTTGAAATATTACCCTACCTGTATATTATAGCTTCTGTAGAACTTTGAAGGCATGCATTCTGTATGGTCAGTATTTTATTTTATTGTCTTTCTTTTAGGATATGGAGGAACGAGAAATAGAGGAAGAGCGTGCCCTGAAAAGAGGGAAACCTGGTGATGTGATAAAAAAACCAAAAACTCGATCTATGCCTTTCTCCTTTGAAGATGGTAAATACTCTGGTTTTAATTTTATTTCATAATTAAAAATAATGTTTATTACATTATTATTATTAAAATCTAAGCTGCTGTGAGAGTGGAAAATTTAAGATCTTAGAAAGGTGGGGATGCAATCTAATGTGAAACAAAATGGCGTTAAACTCTTGTGAAAACTGCATGTCTGCTGTATGGGCACAAGATGACTAGTTTCTGTGCATTGTTTGCTTGTCTTGTTGGTTCTTATCCACAAAAAATTCCCATATAGAATGAAATTTATACTGGCAGACTGATACAGTGGCCCCCATAATCAAATCTGAATTTGTATGCTCATATCCCAATTTACTCATATTCAAACAGTTGTAATTCACGAACAGAGGTAACTCTTTACTATAAGAAACTATTTCCTTAGATAGCTTTGAATTGTAAATAATTTTCCTAAATTCATCCAAACTATTCATGAGTTATATTTAATTTGGGTTTCAAGAGTCTGTCAATATAAATTAAACTTGATTTCTTAGCTGTTAGCAGTCTTCTTGTCCGAGTCAAAGGTCGAGTTGATTAGTTGGATAAGGGAGGTTTTCTTTGTTGGTTGAGGAATGGGGTGATGAGGAGCTGGTTTATCATCTGCTTCATTTTATCCGTTATGGTTTCTAAGGCTTCAAGTCCTTCATAATGTTTGGTAAATTGCATGTGTTTATGAGCAGCGTCCTTTAGTTATATTAGAAGGGAAAAGATGATGTAGCAAGTTAATAGCTTATGATTGAAAAGGATTTTTTTTTTAACACATGAGTAAGAGAGGTTAAACAGACTGTATAACTTCTGAAAAATAGGAATCGGGCATTTCAACCAAAAGGGTTTCTTTATTTCAGACAGTAACTAACAGTCACATATGATATAAACAAAAGAGGAACTGTTCAATCTGCACAAGTGTTTAGATTTGAGGGTAGCCTACCATTTATATTTGTGTGTTGTACCAGAATGGGTACCTTTTATGGTTAAATTGTATTTTTTTTCAGCTGAAACATCAACTATTAGAGGCAGATCTTAGCCAAGGAAGCCTCCAGTATCTAAATAAATATATTAACAATTGGTTTTAAACCATGCTTTGTCCTTGATCTTGTTTCTCAACACTCAAAAAGGTATAGTTATTTGAACCTACAACAGGCTCACTCATCTTTATACAATTGTTACCAACATAAATGCAATTATTACTTGAAATGCCATTCCAGCCTGCTTGAGATTTTTTATTACTGTAAACTATCTAAAATAGTATAACAAATCAAAGACAGCTTGCTTTATCCTCACTAGAAATTAAATGAAGGTCTGAGCTTGTGTTCTACTTGAAGCATAAACCAAGTTTGCCAAAAAAACTGGGCAGGCACTTGGTGGTTACTAGGCCTGAGCAATTTCCAGTCTTGTGTATAGAATCATTTATAATTTGCTCACAGCCTGTATCTGTAGGGTGTATTGTGATGAATTAGGTGCCTTAAAGTACTATTTTTTATACAAAATGTAGTCTAGGATTTATTTTTACCATTGCATCAAGTAAAGATTAGTGATGACATATTTTTATGCAGATCTTGGCAGTAACAACAGTGGATTTTATCAGCTTCAAGCTGTGCTGACACATCAAGGGAGATCATCGTCTTCGGGTCATTATGTCAGCTGGATACGATTGAAGGGAAAGGAATGGCTGAAGTGTGATGATGATGAAGTTACTTCGGTCACAGAAGAAGAAATCTTGAAGCTCTCTGGAGGAGGTTTGTTTGCATATTACTTTTAATTCTAAAGATTTTATGTTATATTTTTATGCATGACTGCATTTGATATTATTCTGATGGTCCTGTCTATATATGTCTGTATATGCATCAAAGAATTTAGGTATATAGTTGGCTAGGTACTTACCTGGAGGTGCATTTACCCATAGGTATTATGTATACTGTAGTTAATACCCTCATTAATTAGCATTGCTTATGAGACACCTCAGAATGGGCACATTATTTTTTATCAATCCTGTATTATAGTTGCAAAGGAGTTTGTGTATTATTTTTGGTTTGATGGTTTCTTCTCTTGATATAATGAATGCAACAACTAGTTACAGATTTTGGACTGACTTTGAGCTTTTTGTGTGTGTGTGGAATATTATGTATGGTAAACCTTCCTTACCACAAATTTTGATAATGCTCTTATGAGAGGGCGATTCTTGGTAATAATTAAATTTACAATTCAGGACATGTTTAGTATGAGGACAGATTAGTTGAATTACAGTATTTAATGTTAGATCTGGTTATCCACTGGAGTAATATACTTAATGTTAGACCCTGTTATCCTCCTTAGTAATATACTTACTTATTGTTCCTATGAGAAAGCAAAACTGAATCACAGATTTCATGAGATTTCAGTTTTGTTGGGAACTGGCAGAAGGCTGCTTACTCACTGTCAATATTACCTTAACTTTTTATTTGGCCATTATCATAAACAGATTTCTTCACTTATATATCTTGACTTGTACTGTGAAATTCCTTATTTTTTTTCATGTTACTGACTGCACTGATTTTGATATAGTAAAAATATGATTGATCAGTGTGATTGTTCAAACATTTAATTTTGCTCATAACTCTGGGCCTTCAGTACTTAGTGTTTTGGTGGTATCAGATATGCTTTATTGATTTGCCTGCGAGGAGTGTTTGGTCTAGTCTCTTCTTGAGTAGAAATAGTATTAGAAAAATGGAGGAAGAATGAAATGCAGTTGCCTGTGTCATTTGTAGATAATGTATTTCTAAAACAAGTTTTAGACAGTATGTCCAGCTTTGTCAATTTTAAACACTTTGAAGTTTGTATTATGATTAACTTGAATGTATTTAATACCTTTTTTTCATCCTACCTCCTTTATATAATGTTACAGAATTTTCAACCTTTGAGAGTTACTTTCTTGTCCCTTGAATTCCACCATCCTTTAGGCTTGTTTGTTTTAACCTGGCATCCAAATTTACAAGGGGGTACTTGTGTGGAGAAAGTCTAAGCATGTGCTTTCCTTGTATTATAGGGCAATTACAAGTTCAGTATATGGTTGCCCCTGGTGCAGTTCCTGCTGTTCTGCCATTAGTGTAGTTGTTAGAATACTGTACCTGAAGGTTATTTAACCTTCCTTGGACTTTGATAAGTCTTTCTGGTGCCTTCTTGGACCAAATATCTATTGCTGATAAACCTCGTGCTGCTGTTTCTAATTCAGTGCTAGCGACTGACAATAATTACTTTCCTCTCCTATTCTCTTCGCATGTTAATCCACAATGTGTTTAGTCTAGCCTTGGTATTTCCTGAAGACATACATTGCACAGCCAAATACCCCTGCCATGACCACCTTTTTAGAAATAGTCTAAAGAAGAAGTACTGGAATGGTGGTTCTGTGAAAAAGGATAGAGGGAATATACAGTAGTGTCAAAATATTAGAATCGTAGGTTTTTGAAGAAACATAAGGGGAATGGATAGGTATCCCCAAACCCATTGAGCCATAATGGCTCTCTTTGTCCTCATGCTTCTGTTGGGAGAGCAGTGCAAGGAGGGTAGCACTGCACGGGTCATTGAACAATTAGTTTCAGAAAAGTAGATAGATTATCTGGGTTGTTATAGGTGTAGACACAAAGGTTACTTAAATTGCCGGGGACTCGTCAACTTGCTCTTGACTTGTTATTCTTAATTATGTATGGGCAACTGAAGTTATCAAGACTCATTCAAGTGAGCAGTGATGTGTAAAGGTTGGTAACAACTCCCCTTTAAATATGTGTGGCATGTGCTAAAACGTTTTAATAATTAGGGGTATACTAAATCGGCCATACATGTGATACCTTTATCAAACCAAATGAGCATAATTACGATGATTTTGTGATATAAAAGAGCTCTATATTGGTTATCTATCAAGATAATCAAATGAAACCTGGGATGTTAGACAATAGGTTTTTTCCACATAGACCGTGTAACTAATCTTTTGATACATGAAAAAAATTAATCACGAAAAATCATGGCAGTTGGCTCCCTTTTCCCAGAATAGTAAATTAAATTATCAGTATTAAAGCTTATAGTCTTTACCCCTACGCCCATCAGACATCATCATTCCCTTACTAGGGTTTGGCCTCTGCTGTTACTGACAAAATAAAATTTGTAAAATAACGTTAGAAAAATTTGTTGGCATATAAACTGGAACACATCCTAATTTTCTTTATATTATGAACAGGTGATTGGCATTGTGCATATATCTTACTGTATGGACCCCGCATACTTGAAGTTGTCGAGGAGGGAGAGGAAACCGAAGTGGAAACTAAAATTGGAGAGGAAACCTAAGTGGAAACAAATTAATCTCCAGTTTCTGTAAGGAAAGGGAAATTTTAGTTCACGAGGAATCCTACGTGACAACTTTTCATATGTATGTAGCAATGAAGGACACCTGGAGATGTTTAGCTTAAGTATATCTAAACGAATCCTATTTTTTCAGTTGCTAATATTGTTTGTGTATAGTAATCTTTCATTTATTTGGAAAATAATTTTGTACTGACCTCAAAGGAGAATTGCCTTTTTCATTCACCGTTTCTCCTTTAAGGAAAAGTGAATAGAATAAAATGTATTTGGCAGTTTCATAGATGTTTTAAATATCCTTGCAGCTTGGTATTTATTATTTTGTTTGAGAAATATTGATTAAAATTTCAAGTAAAATTCTATTTGTTCCATAGCAGGAATACAAACCTACGCTATTTATTCACGGTTATTACTTTCGGCAAAGCTGAAATGACGAGCCATTAAACTTTAGCAAGGGTTAACTACCTATACCGCTAGTTACCGGGGGATGGGGGGGGGGGGTAGCTTGCTCCCGCTCACACACACCAGTGATTTACCTCTCGCTCACTTTAATTTTGGCTTGGATGGAGACTGGTTGTTACTGCTCTTCCTCCTTGTCTATTTTGGACTGCCATTAATTTTTGTCTTTTAACTTACTTTTTTCTTATATACAGTATATATATTTATATGAAAACATTCTTAATCATTATGTATATATATATATATAGATATATTGTAAGTTTTCTCTTCAGTGTTTATGCTGTGCATGTGGTAACGTATACGGCAGGTTTTCAAGACACTTGCACAAGGCCAGGAACCTTCCCTTCCGACCTCTCCTCCCCCTTGTCCATCGGTCTTCCCATTGGCGGATAACCTGCCGTCGAATCGGCCGCTGCTGCAGGGGAATTGTCATCGTTTGGTTTGGACCCTCCTCGTTCAACTGTTGTCCTCGCCTTTCCCTCTTCCACGGGGATCATATGGATTACTGATGGAAGGGAGTGTGGCCTTTCAGAGGTTGACTTCGGCCTTTCTCTTCTCGAGCCGTTCACCTTTCATGGGCTTCCAACAGTATACTAACAGTGGGGAACACCTTTCCCGTTCGCGGGTTACGTTGCGCTTCAGATTTTTTTTCTTAATTATTTGTGATATCACAATTGTTTGTAATTTAACTTTTCAGCTTCACCGCAGGGAACACTTCCCTTCAGAGGATCAATGGTTCTTCCTTTTAGTGAATATTTTTAGCCAATTTAAATAATTGTAATTCTTGTTTTATTACAGTTACTCTCCGGTCTCCTCCCATCGATGTCAACCGGGGAAGGGAGTGCGCAGTTCTTATTTTACATTTGTTCCCTCGTTGGTCTCGGAGTAGGAGTAGGTGTTCCTCCCAAGGGAGTTTTTTGTCATATAATTTATTTTATTTTTCCTCAGTTAGTGATGCAGTTCTTCTTCATTCAACTAAGAGAGCCGGTAATATAGAACTGTTCCATTTATGCCTGGGGAATCTGCTGTTACTTCCGGCCACCAGAGGGCATCATCCCTTCTCCTTAGAAGTACGCCCGTGGCAGCTCCTGATCAGCACTTCATCTTCGAGGAACTAGATCCGGCTACGCTTCCTCAGGCAGTGCTTT
This sequence comes from Palaemon carinicauda, assembly GCF_036898095.1. Classification (NCBI taxonomy): domain Eukaryota; kingdom Metazoa; phylum Arthropoda; class Malacostraca; order Decapoda; family Palaemonidae; genus Palaemon; species Palaemon carinicauda. The sequence goes on from NC_090761.1 coordinate 17,785,792, forward strand.
TGGCAGATCATTTTATAGCGCTGCCAGGTTTGCCTCTAGGCGTTGGACTACTTTCCCTTCCGAGGGAGAGCTTTCCTCCCCTCCCCAGGTGTGGGGTTGTTTCTCCCTTCCGAGGGAGAACTTTCCTGCATCTTCTTCATCGACTGCGACTGCTGTTGCTATTTTCGCCTAGACTACACTCCCCCCTTGCCGAGTCTCTCTTCCTTCGGGGTGGAGCATAGTCTTAAGCAAGTCTCTCCTGCAAAGTGATCACCTCACGTTCGTGAGAGGGGCCACTCATAGAGATTCCTCTTCGGAGGATTGCTACTGCTGAGGGTCAGCTTGCTGATCCACCGGCCCTCAGGAGCATCATCAAAGGGCATTCTCCTTAGAAGTACGCCTAAACCTCAGGTGAAGAGACACCTCTTTGCTTCTTCAGCAATGCAGTCTTTCCTTGCAGAGGAGCCTCCTCTTCCATCGCCTTCAGGCCTGTTCGTGGACCTTCTCCTAACGACACTCCTCGGACTTCAGTCCTGAACTATTCTGTGGATCATTCGCAACCTCCATCGGTGGATGTTTGGCCTTCCAAAGGGCACATCCCGGTTCCTGATCGTTCTACCAGCCGACCTGCCATCGCCGTTCTTGTATCTGGCACAGCCTCTTGAGGCCCTACCTAAGCGTGCAGCTGCGCGCTAACACTCTCCAGCATGCCACCGTCCTGCAGTGCACCAGCGGTCATCAACAACACGTCAGTGCAAGCCTGCTCCTTCACGCTTTCCAGGAGCGATCTAAATTGCTTCAGCGTTCGTCTGACTTACAGCCTTCTGCTCGTCCTCAGCGCCCTCCAATGCCCTAGTGATCTCCTGATCGCCTGCACCATCGCTGTTCCAGGAAGCAGCGTTTGCCAGCTCGCCAACGCTTACTAGCCAACGTATGCTCGGCAGCTCAAGCTCGTCAGCGCTCACCAAAACCACAGCGCGCTCCTGCGCAACCTCGGTCTTCTGCTCGCCAATGCTTTTCTGGCCGACAGCACTCTCCTGGGCACTAGTGCCAGCCCTTTCCTGTGCGCCAGCACTGCACTGCGCATCAGAGCTCTGCAGTGTTCAAGCTCTCACCAGCTTTTCAGCAACCTTTGGCACACCTGCATTCTCCAGTAGCTGCTCTCCAGCAACCTCCTGTGTAGTACCGAACTGCGCGCCAGCGCTTTAATACACATTCTAAGGAGACTGCAACACTCTACTCAGCAAATTGCTGTGCGGCCGCACCCTCCTACGCATTCTAGGGAGACTGCGCAACACCCTGTACAGCGCCTTATTGCACGCCAATGCTCTCCTGCGCACTCGCGCTTACCGAAGCGCCAGTGGTTACCTACGCACCAGTACTCTTCTGCACATTCACCGGAAAATGTGCACCAGCATCCTACTGTGCACCGCCGTACTCTCCTGCACACTCGCGGAAAAGGCAAAAAGAATGAAAGGGAAAACTTTTTGACAGGACACCATTACCCTATTCCCCTTCCCGCAAACACATTAAAGCACGCCCGCTGGGAAAAGAGGGAAGAGGCGTCACAGAAGGGTTCAAGATCCCGAATATTCCATCTTCTAAGGCGGATCCAACGCATCTACCATCGGTTGAGATTCCTCACAGGGAATCCTTGGTCCCTTTCTCTTCAGGAGGTTTTTCTAACAGTACCACCGTCAGCAAACACGATCTGGACGTTGAAAACTGCCTATCATTAGCTCGCCAATCTCTAGTTGCCACATCACCGATCACTAGCTCACCGACCACTGTTCGCCGATTTCTAGCTCATCTTCCACCAATGAGAAATCATCAACCAACTGATCGCTAGATCACTGATTGCCAATTGCTAGCTCATCTTTCTCTGATCATTGACCTCCGGTCTCGCCAATCACTACCTTTCCGATTGCCAGCTCGTCTTTCTTCTATCATCGACCTCAGCTCGCTGATCTCTGACCAGCCAATTGTCAGCTTGCTGATCTCTAGCTCGCCGATTGCAGAGTGTAATATAAACGGGTAGGCTGCAGAAACAAATCAAATATGTGGTTTCAAATCTGGAAAACACAAAATTTTATAAAACAACAGAAAATAAAGTTTCATATCATTTGAACACAAAAGTTCATAAAAAATATAAAAGCAGTTTTAGATAGGTAAACCAGTCTTCATAAAGAATGGTTAACAAAAATTAGGCTAAATTTTTTTTTTGTCACCAAAGCCAACTTACAGCTAAAGGAATTTAATATGATACAGTACATATGTGTAACCATCTTATGCATGCAAGACATGTACTATACAATAAATCTTGTGTAATATGTATTATCCTAGAAATGTGGTGCTCCATGTATTATACTCTAAATGTGACACTGCTCAAGTTAAAAAAGACATACTGTAAAATGGATACCATATCAGCACTCAATATAGTAAGATAAAAGGGATAAAAATATCTAACATTTTCAAATATTTATTCCAGTAGACCAAAGCATTACAAAAGAATGTTTATAGTTTTCTAAGGAATACCATAACCTTTCTGAACTCTAAGGCTACTAGAGTTTTATCATTCCTCTTTATTCTTGGATCCACCTTTCTTTTTCTTCTTTGCAGCCTCTTCTTCAATAGGAGCTGGAAACTTGAAAGGAATAAACTCCTTGTATTCTGGAAATAAAAAGTATTGTACTAAAACTCTGGGCATTAAGTGGATGAAGGCAACCTACAATTTAAATAATCTGGGATACCCAACTGTAAATACATTAGCTTACCATAAAATGCATAAACTTGTAAATCATAATAATTTCCTCCAGTTGATGGAATGAATAAAAATAATGTGATGTGCAAATTACCATAACTTTTGGTACTTCACTTAAGAATTTCTTATATTTTAGTAAGACTATTCATTACTATTACTAAAATTATTATTAATAGCTGGGTAGCTAGTCTACAACCCTATTAGGAAAATCAGGGTGCTGATGTCATATATAAACTATGAGACTTATATCAGCCTGTTTGACATGAAAACACTCACTGCAAGTTTTAACTTCCAAAGTTCCACCAAATCAACTACCTGATTAGGAAGATCATTCCACAATCTGGTTACAGATGGAATAAAAATTCTAGAATAGTGTGCAGTACTGAGCCTTGTGATGGTGAAGGCTACACTATTATTATTAACTGCATGCCTAGACAGTCTAAGATCTGAATGCAAAGGATGGTTAGAATTATGAAAAATCATATGCAATATGCATAAAGAACTAACTGATTGACTGTATTAGAGAAAAATCTTTAGATCAGGAGTAAGAAATTCAATACCCTACAAGTTCTTGTTCAATAAATTGAGATGAGAGTCAGCAGCTGGACCGCAAACATGAGAAAAATACTAAAAACAGGGTTGGATGGAAGAATTAAAATTCTCCAGAAGAGATTGATCACAAAAAAATCTTACTAACACTTCCATAATAAGCCTATTTTTTAAGCAACTGAAGAAGAAACAGTCTTCATGAAGAACCTTTTCCCATGATTTTCTGGATCTTACAACAAGCTTTCAAACTGTTCTTTCTATAGCTGATGTCTTTATACCCAACATTCCTCATTCTTTCCCATTGCATGTCAAAACTACTTAAAGGTTCTAAGTCTTTTTTCTAGCCTCTGGACACCATTTCTCTCGGCTATTTCTTTGTTTGTAAAATGGTCTCCCTGCTTGTCAAAAAGATTGGAGCTGCCAGGGCAGAAAAACTACCCCTCTGCCATACACCCCAAAAGCACCTCTAACTCTCTTAAAGTACTGGGCCAAGGGGAGAGGAGAAATTTGTGATCCTACAATTGGGGCCTTTAATTTTCTTCTGAAGTTGAATCTAATCAGGGAGTAGTAAGATAAATGCTTGAAGGTTAAACACTATTTCTTATATGTAAGAACCATGAACATTGCTGGAAAAAAAAAGAGAGATCACGGACCACCATTTCAATGGCCAATCGTAAGTATAAAAACACTAACGTGTGTTTTGTGCTCCATAACTCGTGTATAATGTGGAAATAAAAGGTGAGGGGGGGGGGGGAGATTGCAAAAGAAGGAAAAAAACCTTTACTGCAAATTATGCTTAAAAACCGCTTTACATGGTATCACTGTTTAGAGCTTTTTTACACTTGGACATTTCCAATAATAATTTTCTAATGCAAAGTAACTAGATTTTAATATATATCATTTTAGTAAATCTCAAAATTTATGAGCCCATTCCATTGTATTCATAACTTACAAATTCCTTTTATGAATTTACAAACTTTTAAGTTTCAAAATTACTTTTTTCTTAGAACTAGTCCATATTCACCGGAAAAATAAGAAATATTCAAGGAAGACATGGCAATTTCTGGATATAATATTGCCATTTACATGAAGGATAATAGGGAGGCAGATATAATTGCTGTTGCAGCTGTTGAGGTGCCAGTGATGGGAGATGAGAATGAGAGAGAGATTACAATAGATGAAGTGAGGAGAGCACTAGATGAAACGAGAGTAGGAAAAGCATCTGGTATGGATGGTGTGAGAGCTGAGATGTTGAAGGAGGGGGGTGTGACTGTACTTGAATGGTTGGTGAGATTGTTTAATATGTGTTTTGTGCTGTCAATGGTACCAGTAGATTGGGTTTGTGCATGTATTGTACCACTATATAAGGGTAAGGGAGATGTGCATGAGTGTTGTAATTCAAGAGGTATTAGTTTGTTGAGTGTAGTTGGAAAAGTGTATGGTAGAGTAATGATTAATAGGATCAAGGATAAAACAGAGAATGCAATCTTGGAAATACAGGGTGGTTTTAGAAGAGGTAGGGGTTGTATGAATCAGATTTTTACAGTTAGGCAGATATGCGAGAAATATTTAGCAAAAGGTAAGGAGGTGTATGTTGCGTTTATGGATCTGGAGAAAGCGTATGATAAGAGTTGATAGGGAAGCAATGTGGAATGTGATGAGGTTATATGGAGTTGGTGGAAGGTTGTTGCAAGCAGTGAAAAGTTTCTACAAAGGTAGTAAAGCATGTGTTAGGATAGGAAATGAAGTGAGTGATTGGTTTCCGGTGAGAGTGGGGCTGAGACAGGGATGTGTGATGTCGCCGTGGTTGTTTAACTTGTATGTTGATGGAGTGGTGAGAGAGGTGAATGCTCGAGTGCTTGGACGAGGATTAAAACTGGTAGACGAGAATGACCATGAATGGGAGGTAAATCAGTTGTTGTTTGCGGATGATACTGTACTGGTTGCAGACACAGAAGAGAAGCTTGGACGATTAGTGACAGAATTTGGAAGTGTGTGTGAGAGAAGGAAGTTGAGAGTTAATGTGGGTAAGAGTAAGGTTATGAGATGTACGAGAAGGGAAGGTTGTGCAAGGTTGAATGTCATGTTGAATGGAGAGTTACTTGAGGAGGTGGATCAGTTTAAGTACTTGGAGTCAGTTTAAGTACTTGGAGTCTGTTGTTGCAGCAAATGGTGGAGTGGAAGCAGATGTACGTCAGAGAGTGAATGAAGGTTGCAAAGTGTTGGGGGCAGTTAAGGGAGTAGTAAAAAATAGGGTTGGGCATGAATGTAAAGAGAGTTCTATATGAGAAAGTGATTGTACCAAATGTGATGTATGGATCGGAGTTGTGGGGAATGAAAGTGATGGAGAGACAGAAATTGAATGTGTTTGAGATGAAGTGTCTAAGGAGTATGGCTGGTGTATCTCGAGTAGATAGGGTTAGGAACGAAGTGGTGAGAGTGAGAACGGGTGTAAGAAATGAGTTAGCAGCTAGAGTGGATATGAATGTGTTCAGGTGGTTTGGCCATGTTGAGAGAATGGAAAATGGATGCAAGAGTTGATGGGAGAAGTACTAGAGGAAGGCCAAGGTTTGGGTGGATGGATGGAGTGAAGGAAGCTCTGGGTGATAGGAGGATAGATGTGAGAGAGGCAAGAGAGCGTGCTAGAAATAGGAATGAATGGCGAGCGATTGTGACGTAGTTCCGGTAGGCCCTGCTGCTGCCTCCGATGCCTTAGATGACCGCGGAGATAGCAGCAGTAGGGGATTCAGCATTATGAAGCTTCATCTGTGGTGGATAATGTGGGAGGGTGGGCTGTGACACCCTAGCAGTACCAGCTGAACTCGATTGAGTCCCTTGTTAGGCTGGGAGGAACGTAGAGAGTAGAGGTCCCCTTTTTGTTTTTGTTTCTTTGTTGATGTCGGCTACCCCCCAAAATTGGGGGAAGTGCCATGGTATATGTATGTATGATTTACATGGAAAAAAAAAAAATCTTGAAATTTCTATTGGGGTTAAATTATTATATCTTTATGTAACTAAGCTCTTCTCCAGTATGCCACAGCCACAGGGATAATAACATCTAAATAGAAACAAGAACTACTTTGTTCAGAATGCATTTTTTTTTCTAAGAACTTCTCATAACATACCTTTTGGCATATAATCTTTTATTGCTTCAGGAACAGTAATGCCTTCTTCAGTCTGGTAATTTTCTAGCAATGCACAAATCACACGAGTAGTTGCGCACATTGTAGCATTCAGCATGTGCACGTATTCAACCTGTAATGCGAAATACAAAGCAGTAATTAAGGCACTGCATCTTGGTATGAAATTAAAAAGTCAGTTGGTTTTCATGAAAATGCATAACTTTCAGAGCACTGTAAAATAAAATTATATAAAAACCTTAAACTTGGTGTCAGGCAAATCCTGAGGCAGTTTGTAAGGTTTACTTATACTGTATATAAATAATACTTAATTACATGAAAAGTGGTTGAGAAAAGGAAATCTAATTCAAGAAACTAAACTAAATAAACAGTTTGGTAAATATTTGTTACTGTAATAATGCTAAAACATACTAATATAAGGAAAGATATTTGGGTAATAAGTCAAAATAGTTAACTATTATTCTTTTTAAATTTTATCTAGGAACTGAGGTAGTAAATTTAAAAAAAAAAAAAATGTGACATGCGAGTATAAATCTAAGGAATATGGCAGTTTACATTTTATTCATCTTTCTCTCATACAAGAATTTTTTTTCTTACTTTTGAATGAGAACATATTGTATTATCATATTCATTTTACCAAATACTGTACCTTTTTTTTGAAAAATTATCAAAAAATTGAGTTTTGTCTTTCAACCTCAATCTTTTCTCTCTTATTTACTTTTAAATTCATTTTATCATTTGAAGAAAACCAAGTTATATTTTCTACCCAATAGTTTGGGATCTTTGAAATTTTACAGTAATGTCAAACAACATTGCTGTCAAGTGAAAATAAACTATTATTCAGAAATAAATAAGTACCGTATATACTCGTGTAACAGCCGATCTCACGTACTGTGGGACCCCAAATTTTCACCTATAAAATATGATTTATTGTCTAAGGAGTATGGCTGGTGTATCTCGAGTAGATAGGGTTAGGAACGAAGTGGTGAGGGAGAGAACGGGTGTAAGAAATGAGTTAGCGGCTAGAGTGGATATGAATGTGTTGAGGTGGTTTGGCCATGTTGAGAGAATGGAAAATGGTTGTCTGCTAAAGAAGGTGATGAATGCAAGAGTTGATGGGAGAAGTACAAGAGGAAGGCCAAGGTTTGGGTGGATGGATGGTGTGAAGAAAGCTCTGGGTGATAGGAGGATAGATGTGAGAAAGGCAAGAGAGCGTGCTAGAAATAGGAATGAATGGCGAGCGATTGTGACGCAGTTCCAGTAGGCCCTGCTGCTTCCTCCGGTGCCTTAGATGACCGCGGAGGTAGCAGCAGTAGGGGAGTCAGCATTATGAAGCTTCATCTGTGGTGGAAATGTGGGAGGTTGGGCTGTGGCACCCTAGCAGTACCAGCTGAACTCGGTTGAGTCCCTGATTAGGCTGAAGGAACATAGAGAGTAGAGGTCCCCTTTTTGTTTTGTTTCATTGTTGGTGTCGGCTACCCCCCAAAATTGGGGGAAGTGCCTTGGTATATGGATGGATAATCATTGCGTAAACACAGCCACATTAACAATCAAACAAAAACCCAGTTGTTTTGTTATGAACACTCGAATCAGATAGCAGCTGTTTTATTTGCATATCAATATCGTACGATAGTAAACAAAGTAGCATAAATCTGATATTTTTACATTACACCCCTATTCACTATAGAGAAAATATCAAGAAAATTTGTCAAATATAAACTAACAAGCAGTAAATGAAGGAGAGAAAACAAAAAATATTCATAGCTGCTATTCTGTTTGGAATCGGGGAAAGCTGTGTAGGAGACTGGAGGAAACAAAAGGAAATTTAATGGGAACCTATGAATTTCCAAATCGCGTAATTAAACGCAAAAACCGAATTTTGAAGATAAAGTTACAAAGTGTCTGAAAACAGAATATAGTTTTGTTATAACATGATATAAATAATTTGTTAAGCTTTATAATCAAGCACCACAACGCTAACAAAAATGTTATTTTCATTAGTAAAATAAATTTTTGAATATACTTACCCGGTGATCATATAGCTGTCAGCTCTGCTGCCCGACAGAAAAACCTAAGGACAAAATACGCCAGCGATCGCTATACAGGTGGGGGTGTACATCAACTGCGCCATCTGTCGAGCAGGTACTCAAGTACTCCATGTCAACACAGAACCAATTTTCTCCTCGGCCCACTGGGTCTCTATTGGGGAGGAAGGGAGGGTCCTTTAATCTATGATCACCGGGTAAGTATATTCAAAAATTTATATTACTAATGAAAATAACATTTTTCAATATTAAACTTAGCCGGTGATCATATAGCTGATTCACACCCAGGGGGGTGGGTAGAGACCAGCATTACATGTTGACATTATTATGAGCTAAGCATTTTGTATTTCATTTTAGCAGTTATTCAAAATAACAAACATAAAATAAATAAGTACCTGGTAAGGAAGTCGACTTGAACAATTACTCTGCCTTTTTAAGTACGTCTTCCTTACTGAGCCTCGCGATCCTCATAGGATGCTGAGCGACTCCTAGGAGCTGAAGTATGAAGGGTTGCAACCCATACTAAAGGACCTCATCAAAACCTCTAATCTAGGCGCTTCTCAAGAAATGACTTTGACCACCCGCCAAATCAAGTAGGATGCGAAAGGCTTCTTAGCCTTCCGGACAACCCAAAAACAATAATAAAACATTTCAAGAGAAAGATTAAAAAAGGTTATGGAATTAGGGAATTGTAGTGGTTGAGCCCTCACCCACTACTGCACTTGTTGCTACGAATGGTCCCAGAGTGTAGCAGTTCTCGTAAAGAGACTGGACATTCTTAAGATAAAAAGACGCGAACACTGATTTGCTTTTCCAATAGGTTGCGTCGAATATACTTTGCAGAGATCTATTTTGTTTAAAGGCCACGGAAGTTGCGACAGCTCTAACTTCGTGTGTCCTTACCTTCAGCAAAGCTTGGTCTTCCTCATTCAGATGGGAATGAGCTTCTCGTATTAACAGTCTGATAAAATAGGATAAAGCATTCTTTGACATAGGCAAAGATGGATTCTTAACTGAACACCATAAAGCTTCAGACGGGTCTCGTAAAGGTTTTTAAATAGAACTTAAGAGCTCTTACAGGACATAAGACTCTTTCTAGTTCATTTCCAACCATACGATAAGTTTGGAATATCGAACGATATTGGTCAAGGCCGAGAAGGCAGCTCGTGTTTGGCTAGAAAACCAAGTTGTAGAACATGTAGCCGTTTCGGATGAGAATCCGATGTTCTTGCTGAAGGCATGAATCTCACTGACTCTTTTAGCTGTGGCTAAGCATATCAGGAAAAGAGTCTTAAAGGTGAGATCTTTCAGGGAGGCTGATTGTAGTGGTTCGAACCTGTCTGACATAAGGAATCTTAGTACCACGTCTAAATTCCAACCAGGTGTAACCAAACGACGCTCCTTCGTGGTCTCAAAAGACTTAAGGAGGTCCTGTAGATCTTTATTGTTGGAAAGATCTAAGCCTCTGTGACGGAAGACTGATGCCAACATGCTTCTGTAACCCTTGATAGTGGGAGCTGAAAGAGATCGTTCTTTCCTCAGATATAAGAGAAAGTCAGCTATTTGAGTTACAGAGGTACTGGTCGAGGATACGGATACTGACTTGCACCAGTTTCGGAAGATTTCCCACTTCGATTGGTAGACTCTAAGGGTGGATGTTCTCCTTGCTCTAGCAATCGCTCTGGTTGCCTCCTTCGAAAAGTCTCTAGCTCTCGAGAGTCTTTCGATAGTCTGAAGGCAGTCAGACGAAGAGCGTGGAGGCCTTGGTGTACCTTCTTTACGCGTGGCTGACGTAGAAGGTCCACCCTTAGGGGAAGAGTTCTGGGAACGTCTACTAGCCATCGAAGTACCTCGGTGAGCCATTCTCTCGCGGGACAGAGGGAAGCAACTAGCGTCAACCTTGTCCCTTCGTGAGAGGCGAACTTCTGCAGTACCTTGTTGACAATCTTGAACGGAGGGAATGCATATAGATCTAGATGTGACCAATCTAGTAGAAAGGCATCTATATGAACTGCTGCTGGGTCCGGGATTGGTGAGCAAACTATTGGGAGCCTCTTGGTCATCGAGGTAGCGAAGAGATCTATGGTTGGCTGGCCCCAGGTGGCCCAAAGTCTCTTGCATACATCCTTGTGGAGGGTCCATTCTGTTGGAATTATTTGTTCCTTCCGACTGAGACAATCTGCCATGACCTTCAAGTTGCCTTGGATGAACCTCGTTACTAGTGAAATGTCTAGACCTTTTGACCAGGTGAGGAGGTCCCTTGCGATCTCGTACCATGTCAGAGAGTAGGTCCTTCCTTGCTTGGAGATGTACGCCAAAGCCGTGGTGTTGTCCGAGTTCACCTCCACCACTTTGCCTTGAAGGAGAGACCTGAAGCTTTTCCAGGTCAGACGTACTGCCAGTAGCTTCTTGCAGTTGAAATGCATTGTCCTTTGACTCGAGTTCCATAATCCCGAGCATTCCCTACCGTCTAATGTCGCACCCCAGCCTACGTCCGATGCGTCCGAGAAGAGAACGTGGTTGGGAGTCTGAACAGTCAGGGGAAGACCCTCTCTAAGGTTGATATAGTCCTTTCACCAAGTCAGACCAGACTTTATCTTTCCGGAAACCGGGATCGAGACCGCTTCTAGCGTCTTGTCCTTTTCCAGTGAAAAGCTAGATGGTATAGAAGAGGACGGAGGTGTAGTCTTCCTAGTGACACAAATTGATCCACGGATGACAGTGTCCTTACCAGACTCATCCACAGCCTGACTGGGCAGCGTTCCTTCTTCAGCATCTTCTGGATGGATAGCAGGGCTGGGGGTTGATCGTCTTGTTCAGCAACGTCCTCATCAGAGGGTTCCTCATCCGAAACTGATGAGGAAACGGCAACGGAGTGGGCAACGTCTGACTCGCTGAATCCGGTCGCACTAGTGGATGCGTGACGGAGCCGGACGCAATATCATGGTACTGCTGCACAGTCTGTGAACTGTCAACAACCATGGGTGCGCGAGGAAGTACAGCATCAACCCGAAACTGTCTAGACTGTCTGGGTTGTGCAGTCAACACCCTACCGGGTTGCTGAGGTTGACGCACTGCGTCACAACAAGTCACCTCTGTTGTTTGTTGAACGTCTTCCTAGTGAAACACTGAACGTCAACAACCACCTCCGAGCGTCGCTTAACTTCAATGTGCGACTGGCAACCCACACTGGGTCGCATCGATGGAGGAACCACCTCAACTGGCAGACGCGAGTAGGATACCTCAGCGTCAACAGGGCGCACAACCAACCGGTTGGAAGGTTGTTGGCCAGAAGGTTCTTCTCCGTATTTAAGTCCTCTATCAAGGACACAAGCTTGGACTGCATGTCTTGCAGCAAAGCCCATTTAGGGTCTACGGGAGCAGGTGTGGCAACAGACGGGGTTAGCGACTGAGGCGGAACCATTTACCATCCCTGGAAGCCTTGTTATGTGTGACATAATAGTACAGCAAAACTTCAAAGGCTCGACAAAAGTTGAAAAGTTGATCTGTAAACAACTTGGAGCGTCTCCTGGCTAGGCGCCAGGGCGAGTCTACCAGAATTGAGAAGTCTACCTGGGCAGAGGCATGAACTCCCAAGCCGAGAACTTCTCTCGTGTCCTATCAGACTCTCGCTCTATAAGCCAGTTTAAAAGAAGGGAAATCAAAGGCTGTATCCCTAAAACTCCTCCTGGTGCAAAAACCAGTCGCCTAGCCAACGTAACGCTCTCTAGGGGAGCGAGAGAGCACTAGCAACAACAACGGCTTCGAAGTAGCTAGGCCTAGTGTAAGTTCTGACGTTAGGCGAACGAGGAGCAGCAGTTACAAGATCCGGACGAAGATCCTTAAAAAATCATCATGATTTAATTAAAGTCCATAGGAGGCTAAGCAGCTTAAGGCTCCTCTCCAAATGACAGAGTCCTCAAAGGAATATCAGTAGGAGGGAGAACAGCACTTTCTCATCTACAGGAACCTTGTCCGAGAAAAGCTAGGTTATCTCAGTGAGGGTCTCACTGGTGCATTAGCAGCAGACCAGAAGGCAACGTTATGTAACTGCTTGACAGTCTGTGAACTGTCAAAAACTGAACTGTCAACCACAACAGGTGCGTGAGGACATACAGCACTGGTGCATTAGTAGCAGACCAGAAGGCAACGTCATGTAACTGCTTGACAGTCTGTGAGCTGGCAACAACCATAGCTGTGTGGGGAAGCCTCTACTCCTGACTGACTAGTCTGCTGCGGGAGAGTAGCGGTAACCACAGTGGGTTGCGGAGGTTGAAGCACAGCGTCAAAACAAAGCAACTTAACTCCACCCTCCTGTTGTTGTGGTAACTCGCGAACGTCAACGGAGGGTAGCGTGCGTCTGTGAACATCAACGTGCGGCTGGCAGGGTACACTGCGCATGGGTGGTGGAACTCTCACAGGCGGAGTGCGGGAGCAGGTAGCGTCAGCGTCTACTGAACGCACAATCGTGGTTGGTTGTAGGCTAACGGGTGCAGCGTCAACCTTCTCCGCACGATACTCCTGCATAAAAGATGCTAATTGTGTCTGCATAGACTGTAGCAAAGACCACTTAGGGTCTACAGCAGCAGGTGCGGCAACAGACGGTGTTACTGCCTGTTGCGGTACCGCTTTACCTCTCTTAGGAGGTGTGCAGTCATCGGAAGACTGTAGCGAGTCCGAACTGACCCAGTGGCTACACCTGGGCCGTTGGACTTGCGCGGAAGGGACCGACTTGCGCTTAATAAGCTGCGAGACCTTGGTCCAAGGTTTCTTACGAGAAACCTCTTCCGCAGACGAGAAGTAAATGGGCTCTCTCGTCTTTGTGTGGGTGGGGCGATCTTGGGTAGATACGCCCGAAACCACGGAGGGAAAAACGTCTGTTCGTTGATCAAGGCCTGGCGAACCCATAAGTCGTTCGACATTACTTCTCCCCTGGGCTTGGGAGCTTGCAAGAGGTCCCGGACTAGGTGAACGACAGGCACGAACAGGCGAACCCTCGGACGCAACACTGTAACACTTTGCGCATATCACTTTATCACTTCGATTTTCTGTTTTGCACTTATTTCACTGAAATCGAAACTTTACTGATTTCTACCTGAAACACGCAATCCTACCCTTCATTAAAAGGTAGTAATTGCGAAAACAGTCGTATAATGCAACAGAAAACATATATAAAGATAAAGAATTCAGTGGCTGGGAAAGAGACTAAACACTAGTTCAAATAAACTACGTTTACAATCTCTCACCGCACATAGCCTGGGGACAAGAATAAAACCCTAGAAACGTTTTACCTTCTTCCCCGTACAGCGACTAGGGAGGAGAGTAAAACGAGAACAACGTTACCCGCTTGAACGAAACGTTTTTTCTCCTCTCTCTCCCTCCGTCTCTATCTCTCTCTCTCTTTCTCTCTTGTTTTCGCACCTGAGAGAAGAGCCCAATTATATATCGTCAAAACATGTTATTTGGCTAAAGGAAAAAACTGAAAGGTTTTCCAAATAAAAAGTACCTTTAATTTAGAATTTAAACATTTAAGCTAAGAAAGAATGAACGAAACGTCAGAATCGGTTTACTCTTACTGCAAAGTGAAACCGTGATACACTCTCTCTCTATCGTAACGATAGAGCGCATGTTGAACGTCCTGAACGTCAACAACTGCGTAGTCTAAAAAACTAAACGTTAGTTCATCTTTGAAAACAGTACGAGACTATCAAAGAAATTCTTTCATAAAACATTAAATTTAAAAAGTTTTAAATTCTTTAAAGGTTAAATACGATATAACGGGCTCAACGTTGATTAACTTCGGTTCCAAGTTAGGACCGCCTACTATCAGGAAAGGTCGCATATAAACAAAACATAAAAATTTATTTTTATATGTTTATAATAAATGGAAAGTTAATCGAAGAGGCCTAATAAAGGCGGAGAGATATAAAATATATAGATCTATAAAGTGTTAAGCAAAATTACTAAAAACCTAAACACACTTCCGTCTAAGGGAAGGGTCGGCCATTTAAAAGTGAAAGAGAGTCCATACTCTCTTTGTCACCATAATTAAATCTATCCAAAACGAGTTCAAGTTTTGAGATGAAGATAAAACCCCTGCATAGCGAAAGCTCAAAACTGGAATAGTGTACTTCACCAAATAGTTGTGAAAACAAATCCAGTTAGTAACAGCGTATTTAGTAGGTCTTGCCAGTGGCACGACAGAGAGAAAATTGGTTCTGTGTTGACATGGAGTACTTGAGTACCTGCTCGACAGATGGCGCAGTTGATGTACACCCCCACCTGTATAGCGATCGCTGGCGTATTTTGTCCTTAGGTTTTTCTGTCGGGCAGCAAAGCTGACAGCTATATGATCACCGGCTAAGTTTAATATTGAAAAAACAATTATCATAAGTCAGCAACATGAACGAAACTCCGGTCAAGTTCTATATGCAATTCAACTCAACAGTAAATGAAATACGAGAAAAGTATTTCAAATGATACTATTGAAATTAGTATGCTATTTGGAAAATGATGTATCAAGTAATAATTGTTCCTTTAAGGAAATATGAAATATCCTTCGATAGTTTGCCTTAATCAGCTGATTTGGAAAGCGTACAGGAGTGTTGACTGACTTTCAAACATAAACAATAGAAAAGATTATAGTTGGCGTGGTTTTATTCATAAATACGATACTAAAAGATGAATACTACATGCATTATTATTGAATACATTTAAGTATAACACCAGTTTAATCCAAATCCGGTTTATTTGAAATACAGCCGATTTTTTACCCTAGTAAATGGATAAACATTTTGAGCGATGATGTAGCCTAGTCCCAGAGTACATATGCTAATTTCATACCTCGTGTATGATGCGACCCCCTTGAATTTAGCTTCAAAATTAGCCTTCAAAACTCACATATTACGCGAGTATATACGGTGGGCAGTATTTTTAAATTAACACTATATAAGATGAAATTTTCAAAGAAATTACACACAAGAACCCATCTTTTTAAAACACAAAGATATATCTTACAGCAGTATTCATCTTTTTTGTTGCTCCAAATCGAACCTTCAGCCTCCTGGACTGGTAATCAAGGCAATTGGAGCAAGAAACAAGCTCCCTATAGGCATCTGAAAGATAAAGAGAACTATTTACTGAAATATAGCTACTTCAGGTAAAGTGACTTTTAAAAACTATTAACAGTGCCTTGATATACTTTTGTCACAAACCAAACTAGAATTACAGAAGCAAAAATTACTATGCATTGAAAACATAATGCAATACCTACTATAAAACCATTTTCTGATAAAAGCTTTAGCTCTACTGTAATTCACAAAACCAACTCATTCTTATCAGTAATAATCAATTTCATAATTTTTTTTATGAAAAAAAAAACATGAACTTAGCACAATTGAATTATCATCAAAACACTTGCCTGATTCCCTTCAAGGACTGGATTTATGTATTAAGTCCATACAGTGATTACATTTGTATAGCATGCAATACTGTATATATCTTTTATATAAACCTCTCATCCATATCCAACCTGTTATCCATGGTCTATATAACTGATTCCCCTGGTATGCCAATTTTGTAGTCTTAAAAGACGCAAAATAGCTAAGAGAGACAGGTTAAGTAAGTGCATCATTGACTAGTTGGTAGGTATACCTCATTGCTTTTCAATAAGAGAATGTAATCTAACAAGAATAGAAGTGTAGGTGGTCTTTGTTTTCATAGAATATATTTTTTTTAATTAAGAGTACATTATCTGATACCATAACCTTAATTATAATTTAAGCTAAAGGTTGATTAGTTGACACTATTGTACAGCTTTTTCACGAGACCAATAGATCCAGTGGAGCACAACAAAGTATACTAGTTAAGGAACAATGTATTCCTCATGAGGTTCTGTAAAATAGCTGAGTAACATAACCTCAATGTACACCTAAGAAACAGTGATATAAAGGTACTAAACAAAAGCAATCAGTTTCCAAACTATAACACTATGAACTTACAAGAATATAATTTTGATCATCTGTATGCTATAATAAAGAGAAACTTACTTGATCCAGGAAAATATGCTTCTAAATCTAATTTCTTGGCAGCAGCATTATTAAGCTCCCCGGATACTATGTTAACAACACGATAAGGAAGACCCAAGGCCTTGCACAGATTCTCGGCATTGGTGATCATTTCATCCATAATCTTCCATGATTCATTGTCATGGGGTGATGTTAGACAAAATTGTTCGACCTGTTGGAAAGATAAGAATTCATTAACACAATAAAAGAAACCTTGGCTAAAATAGGGTATGATCTGAGAAACATACCCTTTACATGTTGTCCACTCAATGCTGCAAATGAGCATAAAATGTGCACTAGACCAGACAATTAAACTTTTTTCCTCTCCATGTTTAATCAAATTCCCATTTTTTAAATTAACTTCTAAAACAATAAAAATACATACTATACAGAAACGTTCTAGAGAGAAAGTGTCATTTCTACCAACATTCCTTGTTGTTCATATTGCTTCTTCGCTACAAACTTGGTCAATAACTCAATTTGCTTTCCTTTCAGTAAATGCATGGCTCTAGTAAAATCATGAAATGCTCTAGCAGTTCATAACAAGAAATGAAGCAGTGACACTCCAGTTTCTTTGTTATTTCAACCTTTTGCAGCGAGAAACTGTCATATTAATCAGTGATAAAACAAGGTCTGGACAAGAGTGTAATCCTGGACTGTGAAAAACCAAAAACATAATCTTAATAAAAAAATTATTTCTATACATCCTATGTTCATAAAGCTTCTTCTTCATAAGCTCATTTTCCCAATGTTTACTCGCAAAATTTTATAAAAAATAATTCTCATTATCTTTCCTTTCAAAACATACAAGACCGCAGTAAGTTAATGCGACAATCTAGCGGTTGATGGAGTAGCCTGCTAGGAATTTCCCATTCTTCAGTTTTGAAGTGGAAAGTATTCCCTATTCCTTGACATCACAAGTCAGTGTAGAAGCGCTTAGGCACATCAGGTACTGTATACATAAATCAGTCGAGTATAAAAACACAGAATCTGATGGAGGTGGGATGCCAGTGAAGGAAAACAATAGGTAATAAAAATTTGAAATTTATACCCTAATTATAATTCTAGACCCAATAATTTGAGAATTTAATGGGATTCAACTAAAAAAACATTTGCTTATAAGGCTCAAGATTGTTTTTCTAATGATATTTGAAATATCAAAAATAAATCTGTCCACAGCAACTATATGAACTAGAAGCTAATAACCTTGATAAGAAAGTAAGGATATATCAAGATAATGCTCATATGACATTAAACTGGCAAAGAAAACTTTTCAGCAAAAATTAAGAGATGTTGGGTTACTCTCAATATCAACAACCTTAAATCTTCATCTTATATAAGATTAGGATCCAAAATTGCCAAGTTCCTGGTGCCCGAAACCTCCAACAAAATACACTGCCTTTTGGACAAAGGATGAATTAACATTCTAATCCCACATAGTCAATTATAGGCAATACCTGCAATATCCATAGTTTGTCCTGAATATACTGAACGTCTCACTGAACAAAGACCACTACTCTCAGGTTAAATACTTACAACTGTTTCAAATAAGGAGAGATGAAAAATTGTACTCCCAAACACAAACTTAATAAGTAGTGTTTGTAGATTTATTATTGTGTTTAACTGTAAAATTTAAAAGTGAAAGCTTC
The DNA here is from genome assembly GCF_036898095.1 of Palaemon carinicauda. Classification (NCBI taxonomy): domain Eukaryota; kingdom Metazoa; phylum Arthropoda; class Malacostraca; order Decapoda; family Palaemonidae; genus Palaemon; species Palaemon carinicauda. The sequence goes on from NC_090761.1 coordinate 17,803,981, forward strand.
ACAAAGGTTCAAAACTGAACATACTACAAATGTGATTTTGTAATACTTAGAACAGTTGGAGATGGTGGAAAACTATGATCTCAAATACAGGGTCTTTAGAATTGGAGTTTAATGATAGATTGAAAAATGCAAATAAGACAATGGCTAGGGTTATGCAAAAATGTTATTTTTATAATAAAATAAATTTTTGAATATACTTACCCGGTGATTATAATAGCTGCAACTCTGTTGCTCGACAGAAAACTCTAAGGTAAAATTCGCCAGCGATCGCTACACAGGTTGCGGGTGTGCCCAACAGCGCCATCTGTCATCCAGATACCCAGTACTCAATGTAAACAAAGAACTCAATTTTCTCCTCGTCCCACTGCGTCTCTATTGGGGAGGAAGGGAGGGTCCTTTAATTTATAATCACCGGGTAAGTATATTCAAAAATTTATTTTATTATAAAAATAACATTTTTCAATATTTAACTTAGCCGGTGATTATAATACTGTAGCTGATTCACACCCAGGAGGGTGGGTAGAGACCAGCAAAATATGTTTACATTATTATGACCTAAGAATTTTTATTTCATTTTAGAAGTTATCAAAATAACAAAAACAAAATAAATAGGTACCTGGTAAGGAAGTCGACTTGAACAATTACTCTGCCTTTTTAAGTACGTCTTCCTTACGGAGCCTCGCGATCCTCTTAGGATGCTGATCGACCCCTAGGATCTGAAGTATCAAGGGTTGCAACCCATACAACAGGACCTCATCAAAACCCCTAATCTAGGCGCTTCTCAAGAAATGACTTTGACCACCCGCCAAATCAACCAGGATGCGAAAGGCTTCTTAGCCTTCCGGACAACCCAAAAACAACAATAAAAACATTTCAAGAGAAAGATTAAAAAGGTTATGGAATTAGGGAATTGTAGTGGTTGAGCCCTCACCCACTACTGCACTCGCTGCTACGAATGGTCCCAGTGTGTAGCAGTTCTTGTAAAGAGACTGGACATCTTTCAAGTAAAATGACGCGAACACTGACTTGCTTCTCCAATAGGTTGCGTCCATTATACTTTGCAGAGATATATTTTGCTTAAAGGCCACGGAAGTTGTTACAGCTCTAACTTCGTGCGTCTTCACCTTAAGCAAAGTTCGGTCTTCCTCACTCAGATGTGAATGAGCTTCTCGTATTAACAATCTGATAAAGTCTGACCAAGCATTCTTTGACAAAGGCAAGGACGGTTTCTTAACTGAACACCATAAAGCTTCAGATTGGCCTTGTAAAAGTTAAGTACGCTTTAAATAGAACTTAAGAGCTCTAACAGGGCATAAGACTCTTTCTAGTTCATTGCCTACGATCTCCGATAAGCTGGGGATATCGAAAGATTTAGGCCAAGGCCGAGAAGGCAGCTCATTTTTGGCTAGAAAACCAAGTTGTAGCGAACAAGTGGCTTTTTCTGACGAAAATCCTATGTTCTTGCTGAAGGCATGAATCTCACTGACTCTTTTAGCCGAGGCTAAGCATACCAGGAAAAGAGTCTTAAGAGTGAGATCTTTCAGGGAGGCTGATTGTAACGGCTCCAACCTGTCTGATATGAAGAATCTTAGTACCACGTCTAAATTCCATCCAGGGGTAGCCAAACGACGCTCCTTGGTGGTCTCAAAAGACTTAAGGAGGTCTTGCAGATCTTTATGTTTGGAAAGATCTAAGCCTCTATGCCGGAAGACCGATGCCAACATGCTTCTGTAGCCCTTGATAGTGGGAGCTGAAAGGGATCGTCCTTTTCTCAGGTATAAGAGAAAAACAGCTATTTGAGCTACAGAGGTACTGGTCGAGGATACAGAAACTGACTTGCACCAGTCTCGGAAGACTTCCCACTTCGATTGGTAGACTCTAATGGAAGAAGCTCTCCTTGCTCTAGCAATCGCACTGGCTGCTTCCTTCGAAAAGCCTCTAGCTCTCGAGAGTCTTTCGATAGTCTGAAGGCAGTCAGACGAAGAGCGTGGAGGCTTTGGAGTACCTTCTTTACGTGTGGCTGACGTAGAAGGTCTACCCTTAGAGGAAGACTACTGGGAACGTCTTCTAACCATCGAAGTATCTCGGTGAACCATTCTCTCGCGGGCCAGAGGGAAGCAACTAACGTCAACCTTGTCCCTTCGTGAGAGGCGAACTTCTGCAGTACCTTGTTGACAATCTTGAACGGTGGGAATGCGTAGAGATCCAGATGTGACCAATCTAGGAGGAAAGCATCTATATGTATTGCTGCTGGGTCCGGGACTGGAGAGCAATAGATTGGAAGCCTCTTGGTCAGCGAGGTTGCAAAGAGATCTATGGATGGTTTTACCCCAAGTGGCCCAAAGTCTCTTGCACACATCCTTGTGGAGGGTCCATTCGGTTGGAATTACTTGCCCTTTCCGACTGAGACAATCTGCTATGACGTTCAAGTCGCCTTGGATGAACCTCGTTACTAGGGAGATGTCTTGACCTTTTGACCAGATGAGCAGGTCCCTTGTGATCTCGTACAACGTCAGTGAGTGGGTACCTCCTTGTTTGGAGATGTACGCCAAGGCCGTGGTGATGTCCGAGTTAACTTCCACCACTTTGCCTCGAAGGAGAGACTTGAAGCTTTTCAAGGTCAGATGTACTGCCAACATCTCCTTGCAGTTGATATGCATGCTCCTCTGACTCGAGTTCCACAGTCCTGAGCATTCCTGACCGTCTAGTGTCGCGCCCCAGCCCACGTCCGATGCGTCCGAGAAGAGAACGTGGTTGGGAGTCTGAACAGCCAGGGGAAGACCCTCTCTTAGGTTGATATTGTCCTTCCACCAAGTCAGACAAGACTTTATCTTTTCGGAAACCGGGATCGAGACCGCTTCTAGCGTCTTGTCCTTTTTCCAGTGAAAAGCTAGATGGTATTGAAGAGGACGGAGGTGTAGTCTTCCTAGTGACACAAATTGTTCCACGGATGACAGCGTCCCTACCAGACTCATCCACAGCCTGACTGAGCAGCGTTCCTTCTTCAGCATCTTCTGGATGGATAGCAGGGCTTAATCTATTCTGGGGGCTGATCGTCTTGTTGTTCAGCAACGTCCTCATCAGAGGGTTCCTCATCCGAAAACTGATGAGGAAACGGCAACGGAGTGGGCAACGTCTGGCTCGCTGAGTCCGGTCGCACTGGTGGATGCGTGACGGAGCCGGACGCAATATCATGGAACTGCTGCACAGTCTATGAACTGTCAACAACCATGGGTGCGCGAGGAAGCACAGCGTCAACCCGAGACTGTCTAGACCGTCTGGGTTGTGCAGTCAACACCTTACCGGGTTGCTGAGGTTGACGCACTGCGTCAAAACAAGTCACCTCTGCTGGTTGTTGAACGTCCTGAACGTCAACAACCACCTCCGAGCGTCGCTTAACGTCAACGTGCGGCTGGCAACCCACACTGGGTCGCATCGGTGGAGGAACCACCTCAACTGGCAGACGCGAGTAGGTTACCTCAGCGTCAACAGGGCGCACAACCGACCGCTTGGAAGGTTGTTGGCCAGAAGGTTCGGTAGCAACCTTCTCCGCATTAAAGTCCTCTATCAAGGACGCAAGCTTGGACTGCATGTCTTGCAGCAAAGCCCATTTAGGGTCTACGGGAGCAGGTGTGGCAACAGACGGGGTTAGCGACTGAGGCGGTACCGTTTACCATCCCTGAAAGCCTTGTTATGCGTGACATAATTGTACAGCAAAACTTCAAAGGCTCGAAAACAGCTGTGAAGTTGACCTGTAAACAACTTGGAGCGTCTCCTGGCCAGGCGCCAGGGAGAGTCTACGAGAATTGAGAAGTCTATCTGGGCAGAGGCATGAACTCCCAAGCCGAGAACTTCTCTCGTGTCATATCAGACTCTCGCTCTATAAACCAGTTTAAAAGACGGGAAAGCAAAGGCTGTATCCCCCAAACTCCTCCTGGTGAAAAACCAGTCGCCTAGCCAACGTAAAGCTCTCTAGGAGAGCGAGAGAGCACTAGCTTAAAAACAACGGCTTCGAAGTAGCTAGGCCTAGTGTAAGCTCTGACGTTTAGGCGAACGAGGAGCAGCAGTTACAAAAAGATCCGGACAAAGATCCTTAAAAAAAAGTCATCATGATTTAATTAAAGTCCATAGGAGGCTAAGCAGCTTTAGGCTCCTCTCCATCTGACAGAGTCCTCAAGGGAATATCAGTAGGAGGGGGAACAGCAACTTCCTCATCTACAGGAACCTTGTCCGAAAAAAGCTGAGTCTCAAGCAAGGGAGAGACCTACCGTGGTGGCAATGCTTTACAAGCAGAGTCCACACTCACTGGTGCATTAGTAGCGGACCAGAACGCAACGTCATGTAACTGCTTGACAGTCTGTGAACTGTCAACAACTGAACTGTCAACCACAACAGGTGCGTGAGGACGCACAGCGTCCACTCGAGACTGCTTTGACTGCCTAGACTGAGCAGTCAAAACAACTCTAGAATGCGGAGGTTGACGCACAGCGTCAAAACAAGTCAACTCCGATTGTTAGTGAACGTCTTGAACGTCAACAGGAGCCTCAGCAAGTGGCCTAACGTCCAAATGCGGCTGAAAAACCACACGAGACCGCATCGAGTGTGGTTCTAAACAACCTGACTGACGTGACTAAGCTACGCCAACGTCAACAGTAAGCACAAAGGAACGTTAGGTTGGCTGAAAGCCAGGATATCGATGAGATAAACGGCTAGACTCAACGGACTAATCGGCAGAATAGTCTTCCATAAGGGAGGCAAGCATATACTGCATGTCTTGCCATACAACCCATTAAGGATCAACGGAAATGGTTGTGGTAAGAGACGAGGGTAACGTCTGTGACCGCAACACTTTGCCTACAAAAAAAAAGACTCTCGTAGTCTGTGTTACGCTTTTGTTAGGCGGCGTGCAGTTATCCGATGACTGCATAGGGTCAGAGCTGTCCTAATGGTTGTAACCAGGACGCTGGACCTGTCCTGAAAGGACTGACTTTCGCTTAAGGGCTTCGAAACCTTGTGACAGGTTTCTTATGCGAAAAGCCTTCGGATGACGAGGAGAAACAACGTCTCTCTCGTCTTATGGTAGGGGAGATCTTGGTAAGATACACCCGATACCATAGAGGGAAAACGTCTGTTCGTTGGTCAATGCCTCTCAAACCCATAAGTCGTTTGACATTACTTCTCCCCTGGGCTTGGGAGCATGTAAGAGGTCCCGGACTAGGTGAACGACAGGCACGAACAGACGAACCCTCGGACGCAACACTGTAACACTTTGCGCATATCACTTTATCACTTCGATTTTCTGTTTTGCACTTATTTCACTGAAATTTTTACTGATTTCTACCTGAAACACGCAATTCTACCCTTCATTAAAAGGTAGTAATTGCGAAATCAGTCGTATAATGCAAGCTCATTAATACCAGCAAAAAACAGAAAACATATTTAAAGATAAAAAAAAAAAATCAGTGGCTGGGAAAGAGACTAAACACTAGTTCATATAACTACGTTTTCAATCTCTCACCGCACATAGCCTGGGGACGAGAATAAAAAACTAAAACGTTTTATCCTTCCTCCCCGTACAGCGACTAGGGACGAGAGTAACACGAGAACAACGTTACTCGCTTGAACGGAACGTTTTCTCTCCTCTCTCTCCCTCCGTCTCTATCTCTCTCTCTCTTTCTCTCTTGATTTCGCACCTAAGAGAAGAGCCCAATTATATTTCGTCAAAAAAACATGTTATTTGACTAAAGGAAAAAAACTGAAAGGTTTTTCAAATAAAAAGTTCCTTTAAAATAGAATTTAAAACATTTAAGCTAAGAAAGAATGAACAAAACGTCAGAATCGATTTACTCTTACTGCAAAGTGAAACCGTGATACACTCTCTCTCTATCGTAACGATAGAGCGCATGTTGAACGTCCTGAACGTCAACCACTGCGTAGCATAAATAAACTAAACGTTAGTTCATCTTTGAAAACAGTACGAAGACTATCAAAGAAATTCTTTCATAAAATATTACATTTAAAAAGTTTTAAATCCTTAGCTCTTTAAAAGCTAATTACGATATAAAGGGCTCAACGTTGATTAACTTCGGTTTCCAAGTTAGGACCGCCTACTCTCAGGAAAGGTCTATATAAACAAAACATTAAAATTATTTTTATATGTTTATAATAAATGGAAAGTTAATCGAAGAGGCCTAATAAAGGCGGAGAGATATAAAATATATAGAGGAAAATCTATAACGTGATATAATTACTAAAAGCCTAAACACACTTCCGCTAAGGGAAGGGTCGGCCATTTAAAAGTGAAAGAAAGTCCATACTCTCTTTGTCACCATAATTAAATCTATCCAAAACGAGTTCAAGATTTAAGATGAAGATAAAACACCTGCATAGCGAAAGCTCAAAACTAGAATAGTGTACTTCACCAATTAGTTGTGAAAACAAATCCAGTTTAGCAACAGCGAATAAGCACGTCTTGTCGGGAGCACGACAGAGAGAAAATTGAGTTCTTTGTTTACATTGAGTACTGGGTATCTGGACGACAGATGGCGCTGTTGGGCACACCCGCAACCTGTGTAGCGATCGCTGGCGAATTTTACCTTAGAGTTTTCTGTCGAGCAACAGAGTTGCCGCTATTATAATCACCGGCTAAGTTAAATATTGAAAATTTGGAAATCAAATTGCCTGAAATTACATATAAAAATCAGACTATATATCAGTTTAGTAATATCTGTGTTACAATGTGGATATGAGTCACGGTAAGACAATGAAACAATCTCGACAGGTATAGTAAATTTGAGAACAAAGCCCTCAGAAGAATATTGGGAATTAAATGGCAAGACAGAATAAGAAATGAAACTATAAAAGAGATTACTCAAGTGCCATAAGTCAATGAGATCATGATGAGGGGTAGATGGAGATGGTTTGGGCATGCTCTTCACACTCCCTAAGAAAGAGAGATTAGTTCACCAAAAGTTTAACTGGGCTCCACAAGGCACTAGAAGAGTTGGAAGACCCACGCCTACATGGCTGAGGACTATGAAGCGTGAAGTAGGAGACAATGAATGGAGAAGTATTGAATTAAAAGATCAAGATAAAGACGCATACATATACCAAGGCACTTCCCCCAATTTTGGGGGTAGCCGACATCAAACAAATGAAAAAAAGGGACCTCTCCTCTCTACGTTCCTCCCAGCCTGACAAGAGACTCAACCGAGTTTGGCTGGTACTGCTAGGGTGTCACAGCCCACCCTCCCCGTTATTCACCACAGATGAAGCTTCATAATGCTGAATCCCCTACTGCTGCTACCTCTGCGGTCATCCAAGGCGACCGGAGGAAGCAGCAGGGCCTACACCGGAACTGCGTCACAATCGCTCGCCATTCATTCCTATTTCTAGCACGCTCTCTTGCCTCTCTCACATCTATCCTCCTATCACCCAGAGCTTTCTTCACTCAATCCATCCACCCAAACCTTGGCCTTCCTCTTGTACTTCTCCCATCAACTCTTGCATTCATCACCCTCTTTAACACAGCCATTTTCCATTGTCTCAAGATGGCCAAACCACCTGAACACATTCATATCCACTCTAGCTGCTAACTCACTTCTTACACCCATTCTTACCCTCACTTCTTCGTTCCTAACCCTATACACTTCATCTCAAACACATTCAAGTTCTGTCTCTCCGTCACTTTCATTCCCCACAACTCCAATCCATACATCACAATTGATACAATCACTTTCTCATACAGAACTCTCTTTACATTCATGCCCAACCCTCTATTCTTTACCACACCCTTCACTGCCCCCAAAACTTTGCATCCTTCATTCACACTCCGACATACATCTGCTTCCACTCCACCATTTCCTGCAACAACAGACCCAAAGTACTTAAACTAATCCACCTCCTCAAGTAACTCTCCATTCAACATGACATTTAACCTCCCACCACCTTCCCTTCTCGTACATCTCATAACCTTACTCTTACCCACATTAACTCTCAACTTCCTTCACTCACATACTCTTCCAAATTCTGTCACTAATTGGCCAAGCTTCTAGTACAGTATCATCCACAAACAACAACTGATTTACCTCCCATTCAAGATCATTCTCATCTATCAGTTTCAATCTTCATCCAAGCACTTGAGCATTCACTTCTCTCACCACTCCATCAACATACAAGTTAAAAAACCATGGTGACATCACACATCCCTGTCTCAGCCCCACTCTCACTGGAAACCAATCGCTCACTTCATTTCCTATCCTAACACATGCTTTACTACCTTTGTAGAAACTTTTCACTGCTTGCAACAACCTTCCACCAATTCCATGTAACCTCATCACATTCTACATCGCTTCCCTATCAACTCTATCATAAGCTTTCTCCAGCTCCATAAATGCAACATACACCTTACCTTTAGCTAAATATTTTTTGCACATCTGCCTAACTGTAAAAATCTGATTCATACATCCCCTACCTATTCTAAAATCACCCTGTACTTCTAAGATTGCATTCTCTGTTTTATCCTTAAGCCTATTAATCAGTACTCTACCATACACTTTTCCAACCACACTCAACAAACTCATACCCCTTGAATTACAACACTCGTGCACATCTCCCTTACCCTTATATAGTGGTACAATTCATATGAATAGAATAAGATGTTTTAGAAAGAAGTGAAGAGAGTAAGGAAGGCTGGTTCAAGAATTGAAGAGACAGTGAAAGATGAAAATGGAAGGTTTTTAAAAGGAGAGGAGGCAAGGCAAAGGTGGGCGGAATATTTTGAAAGTTTACTGAATGTTGAGGATAATAGGGAGGCAGTTATAATTGCTGTTGCAGGTGTTGAGGTTCCGGTGATGGGAGATGAGAATGAGAGAGAGATTACAAGAGAGTAAATGAGGAGAGCACTAGATGAAACGAGAGTAGGAAAAGCATCTGGTATGGATAGTGTGAGAGCTGAGATGTTGAAGGAAGGGGGTGTGACTGTACTTGAATGGTTGGTGAGATTGTTTAATATGTGTTTTGTGTTGTCAATGGTACCAGTAGATTGGGTTTGTGCGTGTATTGTACCACTATATAAGGGTAAGGGAGATTCACACGAGTGTTGTAATTCAAGGGGTATTAGTTTGTTGAGTGTGGTGGGAAAAGTGTATGGTAGAGTACTGACTAATAGGATCAAGGATAAAATAGAGAATGCAATCTTAGAAATATAGGGTGATTTAGAATAGGTAGGGGTTGTATGAATCAGATTTTTACAGTTAGGCAGATATGTGAGAAATATTTAGCAAAATGTAAGGAGGTGTATGTTGCGTTTATGGATCTGAAGAAAGCGTATGATAAGAGTTGATAGGGAAGCAATGTGGAATGTGATGAGGTTATATGGAGTTGGTGGAAGGTTATTGCAAGCAGTGAAAAGTTTCTACAAAGGTAGTAAAGCATGTGTTAGAATAGGAAATGAAGTGAGCGATTGGTTTCCGGTGAGAGTGGGGCTGAGACAGGGATGTGTGATGTCGCTGTGATTGTTTAACTTGTATGTTGATGGAGTGGTGAGAGAGGTGAATGCTCGAGTGCTTGGACGAGGATTGAAACTGGTAGACGAGAATGACCATGAATGGGAGGTAAATCCGTTGTTGTTTGTGGATGATACTGTACTGGTTGCAGACATGGAAGAGAAGCTTGGCCGATTAGTGACAGAATTTGGAAGGTTGTGTGAGAGAAGGGAATTGAGAGTTAATGTGGGTAAGAGTAAGGTTATGAGATGTACGAGAAGGGAGGGTGGTGTGAGGTTGAATGTCATGTTGAATGGAGAGTTACTTGAGGAGGTGGATCACTTTAAATACTTGGGGTCTGGTGTTGCAGGAAATGGTGGAGTGGAAGCAGATGTACGTCATTGAGTGAATGAAGGATGTAAAGTGATAGGGGCAGTTAAGGGAGTAGTAAAAAATTGAGGGTTGGGCATGAATGTAAAGAGAGTTCTGTATGAGAAAGTGATTGTACCAACTGTGATGTATGGATCAGAGTTGTGGGGAATGAAAGTGACGGAGAGACAGAACTTGAATGAGTTTGAGATGAAATGTCTAAGGAGTATGGCTGGTGTATCTCAAGTAAATAGGGTTAGGAACGAAGTAGAGAGGGTGAGAATGGGTGTAAGAAATGAGTTAGCAGCTAGAGTGGATATGAATGTGTTGAGGTGGTTTGGCCATGTTGAGAGAATGGAAAATGGCTGTCTGCTAAAGAAGGTGATGAAAGCAAGAGTTGATGGGATAAGTACAAGAGGAAGGTCAAGGTTTGGGTGGATGGATGGAGTGAAGGAAGCTCTGGGTGATAGGAGGATAGATGTGAGAGGGGCAAGAGAGCGTGCTAGAAATAGGAATGAATGGCGAGCGATTGTGACGCAGTTCCGGTAGGCCCTGTTGCTTCCTCCGGTGCCTTAGATGACCGCAGAGGTAGCAGCAGTAGGGGATTCAGAGTTATGAAGCTTCATCTGTGGTGGATAACGGGGGAGGGTGGGCTGTGGCACCCCTAGCAATACCAGCCGAACTCGGTTGAGTCCCTTGTCAGGCTGGGAGGAACGTAGAGATGAGAGGTCCCCTTTTCTGTTTCATTTGTTTGATGTCGGCTACCCCCCAAAATTGGGGGAAGTGTCTTGGTATATGTACAATACATGCACAAACCTAAACCAAATAAAGACAACTGGCAAAATCTGACCGCAGCCCTTTGTGACAATAGGCGTAGGAGGAGATGATCATGATGATATATGTAAAACCACATCTCAAGCCTTACAAGTAGACCTGACTACTAGCGGCCTATACTGACAGGCTTAAACATATCCGTTATAGTAAATGAAAGAAGATATTTAATCCTAGATACTTTTTATCAGTAACCTGTATTTGGCGATTTCTAACTCTAAATTTCTCATTTTGACTCGTGTTGATTGGCAATTTTTCACAGTTATGAAATTTAGCATTTTTGCGTTGTAAGAAATTTGGGACTACCAAAACATGTGGATAGTAAGAGTTGACTATAGCAAAACGTAAACAATTACAGTATCGCCGATAGAGTGCATCCCTTTAAACTGGCAACTGCTGAGGAATTCTAGATAACATTCATTGCATAAATAAACCTTGGCTGGTGGGAGCCAGGGGTGCCGGTTATTCCGACTAGCCAATACATTGAGTGCTAGAGGAACTGAAGAACGGGAAACTTCTAGCATACTCCTTAGCATTAACAACTAGATTGTCTCATTAATTTCTTGGGGACATGCATCTTTTGAAAGGAAAGCTTATGGAAATTTTTTTTTATAAGATTTTGAGGGTAAACATCAATAAAATAAGTTTCTGGAGAAAAATCAATACAAAGAGGTTCATAGCAATAATATTAGCAATGAGAGCACTAAATATTACCATAAGTTAACAGGTCCCTTTCCAAATTAACTTGTGCACTTACTAAACTATACTGTACTTTATGTCAGAAAAACTACATTCACCTATATTATCATACAAAAAACTATTATAATATCCATAAAACAATTAGTGTGGTTGCTTTTATAGTAATTAATAGTTATTTAAATCACATGATACAGATGTTCCATTCTCTTTACATGGCATATAACATGGAAAAGTTATGGAAAAAGAAAATATTTGTGGACCATATTTATGATACTTTACATTAATTTTAAAATTAAACAAAACTCCACTGTAAATCTATTAACCCTGGATAGGTACGGTGGGTCGTACGCGACCCCGAGCGTCAAAAAAAAAAAGAGGTTTTTCTCACGTGACTCACCCCCGTGACTGAATTTGTGGGTGATCGACCTGCAGGAGGTGTCTCCCCTACACGCTCTAGTAGTGTCCAGATGTGCATTGCTGTAGCTGTACTCCTTCCCCGATTTCTGAGACGCGTCGGGGTCGAGCGCGACCGAGTTTACCCTTCTAAGGTAATTTGCATAATTATCAAAGTTATGACGTATTATGAAATTGTCGTAGAATGGTGCAACTTGTATAGGTTATCAGTTGTGGAAAGTCTTGGTGGATTGTTTGGCTACCATGTGCATGATTTTTTTTTTAGTTAAAATGTCGTTCATCACCACGAGGACCATTTTACCGCGAGTGCCCCTTTTTCATTTTTTTTCATTTTTTTGCCAAGTCATTTTTCCGTAAGATATTGCCAAATAGTGTCGTAAAACTTTTGCTTGTTTAGTGTTGGAAAGTGTGTCTAGATGATCTGGCTACCCATGCGTGACTTTGTTTTTGTCAGATACGACGTAGTTATTGGTATATTGGGTATTTAACTGCGGTTGCCAATTTCTGTTTTTTTTCAATATTTGTAAAAATTTTTACGTAGTAAGGAATTGCCGTAAATTATTGATTTTTTTTTCATGTTTATGTGTTAGAAAGTGTGCCTTGATGGTTGGGCTAACACGTGCATGTCTTTTTTTTTATCTGAGATGCCGTATATTAGAATGTTGGGCATTTTACCGCGAGTGCCCCTTTTTCATTTTTTTTTCATTTTTTTGCCAAGTAATTTTTCCGTAAGATATTGCCAAATAGTGTCGTAAAACTTTTGCTTTTTTAGTGTTGGAAAGTGTGTCTAGATGATCTGGCTACCCATGCGTGACTTTGTTTTTGTCAGATACGACGTAGTTATTGGTATATTGGGTATTTAACTGCGGTTGCCAATTTCTGTTTTTTTTTTTCAATATTTGTAAAAATTTACTACGTAGTAAGGAATTGCCGTATATTATTGATTTTTTTTTCATGTTTATGTGTTAGAAAGTGTGCCTTGATGGTTGGGCTAACACGTGCATGTCTTTTTTTTTATCTGAGATGCCGTATATTAGAATGTTTGGCATTTTTCGGCGAGTGCCCCGTTTTATGTTTTGCATTTTTTTGCTTAGTCATGTTACCGTAAGGAATTGGCAAGTAGTGTCGCAAAACTTATATTTTTATAGTGTTGGAAAGTGTTTCTAGATGATCTGGCTACCCATGCCTATTTTTTTTTTAGCCAGATATGGCGTATATATAAGTATGTGTTCGATTTTCCTGTGATTGCCATTTTTTCGTTTTTTCCCATTTCTTTCAAAATTACTACGTACTAAGGAACTATCACAGAGTAATGATTCATTTATATGTTTATTTGTCGGAAAATGTGCCTTGATGGTTTGCCTAGCACGTGGCTGAAATTTTTTTTTTTTCTGAAATGCCGTATATTAGAATGGCCATTTTTCCGCGAGTGCCCCTTTTTATTTGTTTTGCATTTTTTTGCTTAGTCATGTTACCGTAAGGAATTGGCAAGTAGTGTCGCAAAACTTATAACTTTATAGTGTTGGAAAGTGTTTCTAGATGATCTGGCTACCCATGCCTATCTTTTTTTTAGCCAGATATGGCGTATATATAGGTATGTGTTCGATTTTCCTGTGATTGCCATTTTTTCATTTTTTCCCATTTCTTTCAAAATTACTACGTACTAAGGAACTATCACAGAGTAATGATTCATTTAGATGTTTATTTGTCGGAAAATGTGCCTTGATGGTTTGCCTAGCACGTGGCTGAATTTTTTTTTTCTGAAATGCCGTATATTAGAATGTTAGCCATTTTTCCGCGAGTGCCCCTTTTTATTTGTTTTGCATTTTTTTGCTTAGTCATGTTACCGTAAGGAATTGGCAAGTAGTGTCGCAAAACTTATAATTTTATAGTGTTGGAAAGTGTTTCTAGATGATCTGGCTACCCATGCCTATCTTTATTTTTAGCCAGATATGGCGTATATATAGGTATGTGTTCGATTTTCCGGTGATTGCCATTTTTTCGTTTTTTCCCATTTCTTTCAAAATTACTACGTACTAAGGAACTATCACAGAGTAATGATTCCTCTAGATGTTTATTTGTCAGAAAATTTTGTTTACTTCTTTTTTGATTGAATATCATCAAATTTTTTTAGCTAAAATATTATATTGTTTCACATTTTTGTTTTTTTTTCGATTTTATTTCCCTTCAAAAAATTTTTTTTGGGTCAGAATTTTAATTTTATAGTCGTAAAATAATCGACAATTATCCAGCAACCCACCATACAATTTTTTATGCATATCCAATAATAATTAGATTAGTAAATAACACCTTGAAATTGACATACCCTTCCTACATTTCAAGTGGCAGATTAGGGAGTCTGAGTCAGTGTGGTTGGCGGCCATTTTGTGGACATATCCGAAGCGTAAGTTGCCCTATCTATATATATTCTTGTTCCCTATAGAATTTGTGATATTTTGGTATATTTTTACCTGCATAAATATCATATTATATATTAAATATGTATTTTTTTACGAAATTTCTAAGTACTCAAAAAATTACCTTTAGATATGGCCCCTGATATAAATGTAATTTACAAAATAATGAAGATTTTTTTACATATTTCTATTTTAGGATAACATATGTTTATTCCCTAAAAAAATTAGCCACTTCCTATTTCATTTGGGTACCCAAAAAAATTCATGAAATTTGGACAAATTTTTTTGGCCAAAAAAAGTTACCCTTTTTTTCTCATTTCAGATCTTCACCACCATGGGTCTGACTTCATCCAAAATACATCAAGATGTGTCCTAAACATTCAAGAATCAATTCCTAAAAGGATTTGTGTATATATGTATAAACTTTTTTTTTTATGAATTTTTATGTCAGGTCTTTTTTTTTCTACTTAATTTTTTAAAATATTTATAATAAATAGTTTTTCTGCATATGAGTAGTATTTATCTTTACAGTTGTTTTAAGCATTCATTGAAGTTTTTTTTGGCAAAAGAAAAAAAGAGGTTACTGCAAAAACTGATTTTTCAAGAATTTTTTTTGGCGTCGGGGTCGTTCGCGTCCGAGTATACCCTTAAAGGGGTGTCCGAGGAGCGTACCTATCCAGGGTTAAACTCTTGCTCTACTCATGAAATATAATGATATAAGAACTCCCAACACCCTACTTATGAAGAAATGTAACATTAATCTCAAACCCTGTTTCAAGAGGCTAGAACCAAAGACAGCATAATGCATCAAATAAAAATAAACGTGTTTACCTTCTGGAACTGATGTACTCGGAAAATTCCCCTTGTATCCCGTCCATGGGATCCAACTTCTTGTCGGAAGCAATAAGAGAGTCCAGCATATCTAAAATCAAATTATTGTAGTAGATATTACAAAAATATACAGTATTCAATATGTTAAGTCACTAATAATTAGCTGGGCCCCTTTATGTTCAAATGATACTTCCATTCCTCTCCTGATTATAAAAGACAATTTTCATTAAAAAATTATATTGTAAAGTGCAAAGATGCCTGTCTGTACATCAAAAAGTTATAGAATTATAATTATCAAGTATGAGAAGACAGTACATCATCAAATCATTTCAATTCACATAATCAAACCTCCAGATTAAAATAAATGACACACTGATTTCAGTTACAACACAGCGTAGCAATGTACTGTACTCGTGAAATTTCATACACTGCTGACCCCATCACATCACAAATTTGTATAATTAAGATATTCTAATAAATGATACCCAACAACAAACAATTACATTGTCATCCACAGACCTTTCTGCACTGTCACCTTTCAAATACAAAAATCAAATTATTACTTATCACCTGAACTTTAGCAGTGAGTAACAGAAAATTAAAATCAAAATTTCAAAAGATTCAAATGCCTTTATAGGTTGACCATGAGTACATACAATGGCAACCCAAAGGTATGTCCCCAAACATCTAAATATGGTTAATATGATGAAAAATAACCATAACTACTTAAAAAAATGCAAATTAAGAATGCAGTATAAATTTCCATGATATGTTTTAACAAGAAAGTAATATAGCCCCACAAGATTAATGAAATCAAACTTTTCAACATGAACATTCTTAAATGTTACAGGTAATGATAATGGTAAAAGGAAATACAGTCACTTACTTAATTGGAAGCTGATCTGTAGGAATCCATTCGTCTCTATGAAAGGCAGCAATGGGTTGTTCTGAGGTAGCTATCAAATATTTTTCATCAACCTGATCAGATCCTGGGACATCACCTTTCCCCAACACCTATGGAAAGAATATTACCTTACTGGAGGAGAATGTAATGACTCATATGAAGGAAGAGAAACTGACAGGTAATATAGATGATTGCAAAAGAATAAAAAAAAAACTAAATACATTGAATGAAAACTTATTAGGTATGAAAATAAATATAATAAAGTATAAAGCACGTGATTAGAGAAAAAGACTACATCTCAGTAAGATTTAATACCCAAGAGTTATTCAGTAGTTACATCATGAGAAAGACTCAACTCAATAGCTTTTATATCAAATAAAAAAATCATACGAGATACTTTCAACAAGAGGAAAGAACCCCATCCAAACAGTTTTAGTACTTTCTTCATGATAGATCAAACTCTGGTTAAAGATGATACAAAGGGATTGTCTCCCATATATAAAAATCGACATTTTGTTCACCAAATAACAATTATTCAAGATTTGAACTAGATAAACCACTAAATTATTTGTTTCTAAAACTAACCACAAGCTGCTGGTTGCTGTTTCCATTCACATAAGTGACTCTTAGTGTTAACTATTTGTTTTTGTATGCAATGATTAGGTCACAAGAACTAAAGTACTCCACCCGAATCTTCACTATTGCCACCAAGGGGAATGCAGATAGAGGCAAGTAACTTACGCTAGTATCAGTTAGGTTATCCAGAAGTTGTAGCTTAACACTACTGTATAAAGCCTATGCTATCATACTCATTAAGTTAATAATAAATGGTACATTCATTTGGGTAAGGGTAAAATGCAATAAAGACATTGTCAATTCAGGCATACGCAAGTTCATCATTAGCACTAGGTTCAGAAACAAAGTCAAGATATCAGGAAATATATCAGCAGGGACCTGAGCTTATGCTACAGACAAGAGTGGGTATGAGCTGAATCGAAAGTCTAATTTGATGAAACTGGCACTCTAGAATAAGTTTAAAGTGACCTAAACTTTGGACAAAGAAAAAGAAAAAATTGAAGTTTGCTATGAAGTATTGTATTGAGAAAATCTTACAGTTGATATCAATTACCTCAGCATGGGTACGCTATAATCCTTTGTCTTTTTGTTGTTTGCAAAATATAAACCATTGTATGCCTGACTCCTGATTTTGTGTGTGGGAGTGAGAATTGGGTTACAGTCTGGCCTCTTTCTTCGCGATAGTTAGGTTAAAGACACAGGCGCGAAAAGCAAATTTTCGCGAGTAAATACTGCACTAGGGAGGGTTAACTCCTAACCTAAAAAGTCACTGCCCCTTGCCAAAAGCAGGTGCCAAAGCTGATGATTATCATAGTAAATACTGCCTAAAACTATTTTACTGTAATTTGGTTTCTACAACAGTTTATAATCATATGTACAGTGTACAGTACATTTGCACACAAGTACACCACGTACTGGACACAGTAAATGTACAGTACAGTATTGTGCTAAGGTGAAGTTTACAGAGTCGTCATCATCCCCTTATTGTTCTGTATAATATAAGTTGTTCCTATCTAGTAATACTGTACTGTAACCTAATACTTACTGATACTGTAGTGTATATTATTGTGATATATGTACAGTAATATTACTACAGTACAGCTTAACTATACTATACTTAGCGTAAGTGTTCGGTGTTTTCCTTCAAGACTCGTAGCCTACGCTGCTACTCTAGAAGCATGACGCAACTTCTTATGTATTGCCTCTTATGATGTATGTTATCTATATTTTCTTAAACAGAAATATAGCATATTTCATAAACTAAAAACTTAAATAATTGTTTCTCTTAAATAAATAAACAAAAACTATCTTTTCAACAGCTGGGTTTGATAAAAGTGGGTTTCATTAGCATACACTTCTTCTACCTTATTAAATCTAAGACAACCAGTGACTCTTCAAGCAAAGCATTGATTCTACCCTAACCTGCCCTGTTTAGAACCCTAAGCTAACTTTCCATGTTTTCCAAGTCAATAAGGGCTCTGATGGTGAGCAGAACATTATAGAATCAATTATCTCTCTACAAGTCTCTCTCTCAAATGACTTCAGGTCCTATTGCAAAACCCTAGTGTTTCCATGATCTGGTTTGCTATGTAAGACCACTGATTTCTGTTATAAAAGACCAAGCTGATGGCTTGGATCCATGTATCCCACCCCTCACTGAAGTAGCGCACAAGCAACTTTTTATGTCTACATTAATGGTATGGCATATCATATGGTTCATGTGGAACAGGGAGCAGTTTTACATGAATATTTTATGTTTTAGCGGGAGCTGAACAGTTACATCATGTTTTGGATGGCAACCAGCTTAATTGTTCATCTTTAGTTTTTCCCAGTGGTGTTAACGTAGGTTCTAGTAACTTTACTACCAAAACAATTCCCTTGCTTGGTGCAGGCACAAAGGTTACTATTAAGTATACAAATGGCGTGACTATTTACAGGAGCCCCCAGGCTAAGATGAAAATGAGAATAATACAGAGGGGGCTGGGTTGGCATGTTACTTTCATAAGGAACTGATTGAGATTTGTGTTAAATTCAACAATATTGATATTCCTAGCTAAGCACCTGATACAGGAACTGTAGTCAAAGGAATTGGGCAATGCATTTGCTGCCATGAACCACTCTCTGGCTGTTACTAAGTAGTGATTTCTATAAGCATCAGATTTAATTTCAAATGTCTTAATGACATTTCTTTTGAAGGTCATCATATTAAAACCGAGTTTTCTAGTTTTAATCATGAAAAGAAAATCCTTGACCAACTATTTCTCTCTAAGAAAGGATCAGGATGGGTCACATCAAATATTTCAGTTAACCCATATAAAAAAAATTGGTAAGATTAAAAAATAAAATGAATATCTAAATTGAATGTTCAGCTTACCCAAAAGTATACAGTAATCATTATTCATAGTAATGATGCAGTTCTATATAAACACTTATTATTTGCAGAGACCACAGAATATCAATCGCAAAAGTTGAAGTAAGAGCAGATGAATTTCTGAAAGAACAATTAAGATATTTTTTGGAAACACTATATAATGCAAAGGCCATTGTGATGACCAACCTAAATCCCTTATCTTACCCAAGCCTAAAGATATCAAGAAAAAAATTGAAAAGTTTGAAAATTCACTAAAAGTGCTTAAGTATTAACAACTTCTACGTAAATTTCAAACAAAATCCTTCCACGTACTAAAGCTCAAGAATTTTTAAAATTGCGAAGATAGCTACCTTGTAAAGTTCTTCATCAAACTGTGAAAGTTGGGCAACTTCTTGCATGACTTCTTTCCTCATAAAGAATGGAGTGACCAGAGGCTGATAGCCTTTTTCATGGAGCATTTTCAATGCTAATTCAACAATAGCTCGCTCAAGAAATACTGCAGGGCCCATTAAATAATATCCTCGCCCACCTGAAATAAATCATAGCTGTAAAATTAGGTTTTTCTTTCAAGCACTGTTCCAATATATAGACTTGATATGAAAAGCAATACTGTAAGATGAATAAAATATTTAATACTGGAAATTACTGTACTGTGCATTCTTAACCCTGTAAGTTATAAACAAAAATTATAGTAATTAACTTCTATTCTCTTGCAGCCAAATAACATGCTCCTTCCCTTTCACACCTAGAGATGATTAAAAATCTAAAGAATCTACGTGGAAAAGTTTCCTTTAAATACTTCTTGCAAATGAAAATAAAACGGCAGATAAAGCTGGATATTTCTGTTATAAGTTTATTAAATGATTCAGGGGTTTCTTTAAATAGGAAAATTTATTATATGATAGCTAACAAAAATCTTACTATTATATTTCCTAACCAGTATTTTCATCACTAAGCAAGTGTGTAATAATTTTCTTATTTTCTATATATTCTTAATTAATTTTATTTAAACTTTACCTAAATTATATAATTACCTCAACCAACAAAGTTAAAAGGATGTTATGTTTTTGCCCCTCTTTGTATATTTGTTTGTCTCAATGTGTGAGTGTGTGTGTGTGTGTACAGCTTCCTGGCAACAATTCTAATCGTAGAGCAATGAAACTTGCAGGGATTAACTGTTATGCAAAAAGCTAGAAATGATTAAATTTTGGAAGGTCAAGGTCAAAGATTAAGGTTACAGTCAAGTAAACTATCCAATTCACGTAATCAGCCATAAGTTTGGACATTGTTGTCACAGAGACTTCAAACTTGGTTCATATTTGAGTGTATGAAAATCCAACCCCATTAATACATGTTAAGGTCAAGGTCAAGGTTAGGCAAATGGTCAAGAATCAAGCTGCTGCGGCGGAGGCCTGCGCTCTACTGAGAATCCCTCTAGTTTTCTTTGGTTTAAACATATGTATATTATTTATTGCCAACAATACATAAATGTTAATATATAAATGCTCTTGAATTATTGAGTTGGCCTTGCTAGTTTCATGATAATTTCTCATTTCTGTTCCTTTTCTTTTCTATTTCATTACTTAGTTTTTTATATGTTTTTCTTTAAAAGGTAATTACAGCATGAGTATATTTTATGCAACTAATTATTTTCTGTATAAAGAAGCTCTATCATTATTTTTTTACTATTTTTAGTAGCTATGAATATATCCCCAACATGTCTATGTTAAGACTGAGTTAATATTCAATCAATTACAGTACTATACAAACTGTTTCTGAAGACCCTAACTGAATTATATTGAGGTTGCCAATCCTATTTCCTGAAAAATGATATTTTAATTATAAAATAAATTTTTGAATATACTTACCCGGTGAATATATAATAGCTGCAACTCTGTTGCTCGACAGACAAAAAACAGTAAAAACTCGCCAGCGATCGCTATACAGGTTGCGGGTGTGCCCACCAGCGCCAACTGTCGGCCAGATACCACTCTCTCGATGTAAACAAAGACTCAATTTCTTCTCATCCCATTGCATCTCTATTGGGGAGGAAGGGAGGGTCGTTTAATTTATATATTCACCGGGTAAGTATATTCAAAAATTTATTTTATAATTAAAATATCATTTTTAAATATTTAACTTAGCCGGTGAATATATAATAGCTGATTCACACCCAGGGTGGTGGGTTGAGACCAGTTAAATATGTTTACATCGTATAAGCTAAGAGTTTTTTATTTCATTTTGACAGTTATCAATATAACAAAACCAAAATAAATAGGTACCTGGTAAGGAAGTCGACTTAGACGATTACTCTGCCTTGTAAGTACGTCTTCCTTACGGAGCCCCGCGATCCTCTTAGGATGCTGACAGACCCCCAGGAGCTGAAGTATCAAGGGCTGCAACCCATACAACAGGACCTCATCAAACCCCTAATCTGGGCGCTCTCAAGAAATGACTTTGACCACCCGCCAAATTAACCAGGATGCGAAAGGCTTCTTAGCCTTCCGGACAACCCATAAAAACATTAAAACATTTCAAGAGACAGATTAAAAGGATATGGAATTAGGGAATTGTAGTGGTTGAGCCCTCACCCACTACTGCACTCGCTGCTACGAATGGTCCCAGTGTGTAGCAGTTCTCGTAAAGAGACTGGACACCTTTTAAGTAACATGACGCGAACACTGACTTGCTTCTCCAATAGGTTGCGTCCATGATACTTTGCAGAGATCTATTTTGCTTAAAGGCCACGGAAGTTGTTACAGCACTAACCTCGTGCGTCTTAACCTTAAGCAAAGATCGGTCTTCCTCACTCAAGTGTGAATGAGCTTCTCGTATTAACAATCTGATAAAACATGACAAAGCATTCTTTGACATAGGCAAGGATGGTTTCTTAACCGAACACCATAACGCTTCAGATTGGCCTCGTAAAGGTTTAGTACGAGCTAAGTAGAACTTAAGAGCTCTAACAGGGCATAAGACTCTTTCTAGTTCATTGCCTACGATCTCCGATAAGCTGGGAATATCGAAAGATTTAGGCCAAGGACGAGAAGGTAGCTCATTTTTGGCTAGAAAACCAAGTTGCAGAGAACAAGTGGCCTTTTCTGACGAAAATCCGATGTTCTTGCTGAAGGCATGAATCTCACTGACTCTTTTAGCTGAGGCAAAGCATACCAGGAAAAGAGTCTTAAGAGTGAGATCTTTCAGGGAGGCTGACTGTAAAGGTTCAAACCTGTCTGACATGAGGAATCTTAGGACCACGTCTAAATTCCACCCAGGAGTAGCCAAACGACGCTCCTTAGTGGTCTCGAAAGACTTCAGGAGGTCTTGCAGATCTTTATTGTTGGAAAGATCTAAGCCTCTATGCCGGAAGACCGATGCCAACATGCTTCTGTAGCCCTTGATAGTGGGAGCTGAAAGGGATCGTCCTTTTCTCAGGTATAAGAGAAAATCAGCTATTTGGGCTACAGAGGTACTGGTCGAGGATACAGAAACTGACTTGCTCCAGTCTCGGAAGACTTCCCACTTCGATTGGTAGACTCTAATGGTAGAAGCTCTCCTTGCTCTAGCAATCGCACTGGCTGCCTCCTTCGAAAAGCCTCTAGCTCTCGAGAGTCTTTCGATAGTCTGAAGGCAGTCAGACGAAGAGCGTGGAGGCTTTGGTGTACCTTCTTTACGTGTGGCTGACGTAGAAGGTCTACTCTTAGAGGAAGACTTCTGGGAATGTCTACTAGCCATCGAAGTACCTCGGTGAACCATTCTCTCGTGGGCCAGAGGGGAGCAACTAACGTCAACCTTGTCCCTTCGTGAGAGGCGAACTTCTGCAGTACCTTGTTGACAATCTTGAATGGTGGGAATGCATAAAGATCCAGATGTGACCAATCTAGGAGGAAGGCATCTATATGTATTGCTGCTGGGTCCGGGACTGGAGAGCAATAGATTGGAAGCCTCTTGGTCAGCGAGGTTGCAAAGAGATCTATGGTGGGTTGACCCCAAGTCGACCAAAGTCTCTTGCACACATCCTTGTGGAGGGTCCATTCGATTGGAATTACTTGACCCTTTCCGACTGAGACAATCTGCTAGGACGTTCAAGTCGCCCTGGATGAACCTCGTTACTAGGGAGATGCCTCGATCTTTTGACAAGATGAGCAGGTCCCTTGCGACCTAGTACAAAGTCAGTGAGTGGGTACCTCCCTGTTTGTAAATGTACGCCAAGGCCGTGGTGTTGTCCGAGTTGACCTCCACCACCTTGCCTCGAAGGAGATTCTCGAAGCTTATCAAGGCCAGATGAACCGCCAAAAGCTCCTTGCTGTTGATATGCATGCTCCTCTGACTCGAGTTCCACAGACCTGAGCATTCCCGACCGTCCAGCGTCGCGCCCCAGCCCAAGTCCGATGCGTCCGAGAAGAGAACGTGGTTGGGTATCTGAACTGCCAGGGGAAGACCCTCTCGTAGGCTGATATTGTCCTTCCACCAAGTCAGACAAGACTTTATCTTTTCGGAAATCGGGATCGAGACCGCCTCTAGCGTCTTGTCCTTTTTCCAGTGAAAAGCCAGATGGAATTGAAGAGGACGGAGGTGTAGCCTTCCTAGCGAGACAAATTGCTCCAGGGATGATAGCGTCCCTACCAGACTCATCCACAGCCTGACTGAGCAGCGTTCTTTCTTCAGCATCTTCTGGATGGAGAGCAGGGCTTGATCTATTCTGGGGGCCGACGGAAAAGCCCGAAAAACTTGACTGTGAATCTCCATCCCTAAATACAGAATAGTTTGGGATGGGACCAGCTGTGACTTTTCCAAATTGACTAGGAGTCCCAATTCCTTGGCCAGATCTAGAGTCCAATTGAGATCCTTCAGACAGCGATGACTGGAAGAGGCTCTGAGAAGCCAGTCGTCCAAGTACAGGGAGGCTCTGATCTCCGATAGCTCGAAACTGGTACCCCACATTCCTGTGAACAAACCTCAGAAACGGTTGGGAATCCGGGTGTATAGGAATGTGGAAGTATGCCTCCTGAAGGTCGAGAGAGACCATCCAGTCGCCTTCCATAAATGCTGTCAAGACAGCCTGGTAGACTTCATCGTGAAGTTTGTCTTGACAATGAACACATTGAGCGCACTTGCCTCTTACGTACTCCTGCAGTGAACATGGCTGCCAAATCATGGAGCCATCCCTGAGGGACTTGTCCCTGCAGAGAACGTGGCTGTCAGATCATTGGAGCCATCCCTGAAAGCCTTGTTTATGCATGACATAATTGTACAGCAAAACTTCAAAGGCTCGAAAACAGCTGTGAAGTTGACCTGTAAAATCTTGGAGCGTCTCCTGGCCAGGCGCCAGGGAGAGTCTACGAGATTTGAGAAGTCTATCTGGGCAGAGGCAGGAACTCCCAAGCCGAGAACTTCTCTCGTGTCATATCAGACTCTCGCTCTATAAGCCAGTTTAAAAGAAGGGAAAGCAAAGGCTGTATCCCCCAAACTCCTCCTGGTGATAAACCAGTCGCCTAGCAAACGTAAAGCTCTCTAGGAGAGCGAGAGAGCACTAGCTTATAAACAACGGCTTCGAAGTAGCTAGGCCTAGTGTAAGCTCTGACGTTTAGGCGAACGAGGAGCAGCAGTTACAAAAAGATCCGGACAAAGATCCTTAAAAATCAGCATGATTTAATTAAAGTCCATAGAGGGCTAAGCAGCTTTAGGCTCCTCTCCGTCTGACAGAGTCCTCAAGGGAATATCAGTAGGAGGGGGAACAGCAACTTCCTCATCTAAAGGAACCTTGTCCGATAATAGCTGAGTCTCAAGCAAGGGAGAGACCTACCGTGGTGGCAATGCTTTACAAGCAGAGTCCACACGCACTGGTGCATTAGTAGCGGACCAGGACG
Source organism: Palaemon carinicauda (assembly GCF_036898095.1). Classification (NCBI taxonomy): domain Eukaryota; kingdom Metazoa; phylum Arthropoda; class Malacostraca; order Decapoda; family Palaemonidae; genus Palaemon; species Palaemon carinicauda. Next base: position 17,828,748 of record NC_090761.1, read on the forward strand.
CAACGTCATGTAACTGCTTGACAGTCTGTGAACTGTAAACAACAACAGGTGCGAGAGACCAGGACGCAACGTCATGTAACTGCTTGACAGTCTGTGAACTGTCAACAACAACAGGTGCGTGAGGACGCACAGCGTCCACTCGAGACTGCTTTGACTGTCTAGACTGAGCAGTACAACTCTAGAATGCGGAGGTTGACGCACAGCGTCAAAACAAGTCAACTCCGATTGTTAGCGAACGTCCTGAACGTCAACAGGAGCATCAACAAGTGGCCTAACGTCCAAATGTGGCTGAAAATCCACACGAGACCGCATCGAGTGTGGTTCTAAACAACCTGACTGACGTGACTTAGCTACGCCAACGTCAACAGGACGCACAAAGGAACGTTAGGTTGGCTGAAAGCCAGGATCTCGATGAGATAAACGGCTAGGCTCAACGGACTAATCGGCAGAATAGTCTTCCATAAGGGAGGCAAGCTTATTCTGCATGTCTTGCCGTACAACCCATTTAGGATCAACGGAAATGGTTGCGGTAAGAGACGAGGGTAACGTCTGTGACCGCAACACTTTGCCAACAAAAAAGACTCTCGGAGTCTGTGTTACGCTTTTTGTTAGGCGGCGAGCAGTTTTCCGATGACTGCATAGGGTCAGAGCTGTCCTAATGGCTGCAACCAGGACGCTGGACCTGTCCTGAAAGGACTGACTTTCGCTTAAGGGCCTCGAAACCTTGTTTCAGGTTTCTTATGCGAAAAGCCTTCGGATGACGAGGAGAAAATTGTCTCTCTCGCCTTATGGTAGGGGAGATCTTGGTAAGATACACCCGATACCATAGAGGGAAACGTCTGTTCGCTGATCAAGGCCTCTCGAACCCATAAGTCGTACGACATTACTTCTCCCCTGGGCTTGGGAGCTTGCAAGAGGTCCCGGACTAGGTGAACGACAGGCACGAACAGACGAACCCTCGGACGCAACACTGTAACACTGCGCAATATCACTTTATCACTACGATTTTCTGTTTTGCACTTATTTCACTGAAATCGAAACTTTTACTGATTTCTACCTGAAGCACGCAATTCTACCCTCATCAAAAGGTAGTAAATGCGAAATCAGTCGTATAATGCAAGCACATTAATACCAGCAAAAAAAACAGTAAACATCTATTAAGATAAAAAAAAATCAGTGGTTGGGGAAGAGAAGAAACACTAGTTCATTCAAAACTACGTTTTCAATCTCTCACCGTACATTGCCTGGGGACGAGAATAAAACTAAAAACGTTTTATCCTTTCTCCCCGTACAGAGACTAGGGACGAGAGTAACTCGAGAACAACGTTACCCGCTTGAACGGAACGTTTTCTCTCCTCTCTCTCCCTCCGTCTCTATCTCTCTCTCTCTTTCTCTCTTGATTTCGCACCTAAGAGAAGAGCCCAATTACATTTCGTCAAAAAAACATGTTATTTGACCAAAGGAAAAAACTGAAAGGTTTTTCAATTAAAAAGTTCCTTTAAAATGTTATTTTCCTTAGTAAAATAAATTTTTGAATATACTTACCCGATGATCATATAGCTGCATCCCTGCTGCCCGACAGAAAAAACCTACGGGCGGAATACGCCAGCGATCGCTATACAGGTGGGGGTGTACATCAACAGCGCCATCTGTCAAGTAGGTACTCAAGTACTCGATGTCAACAAAGAACCAATTTTCTCCTCTGTCCCACTGGTTCTCTATTGGGGAGGAAGGGTGGGTCCTTTAATTTATGATCATCGGGTAAGTATATTCAAAAATTTATTTTACTAAGGAAAATAACATTTTTCAATATCAAACTTACCCGATGATCATATAGCTGATTCACACCCAGGGGGGTGGGTAGAGACCAGCATTACAAGTTGACATTATGAGCTAAGTATTCCGTCTTTCATTTTAGCAGTTATTCAAAATAACAAGCATAAAATAAATAAGTACCTGGTAAGGAAGACGACTTGAACAATTACTCTGCCTTTTTAAGTACGTCTTCCTTACTGAGCCTCGCGATCCTCATAGGATGCTGAGCGACTCCTAGGAGCTGAAGTATGAAGGGTTGCAACCCATACTAAAGGTCCTCATCAAAACCTCTAATCTAGGCGCTTCTCAAGAAATGATTTTGACCACCCGCCAAATCAAGTAGGATGCGAAAGGCTTCTTAGCCTTCCGGACAACCCAAAAATATTTCAAGAGAAAGATTAAAAAGGTTCTGGAATTAGGGAATTGTAGTGGTGGAGCCCCCACCACTACTGCACTCGTTGCTACGAATGGTCCCAGAGTGTAGCAGTTCTCGTAAAGAGACTGGACATTCTTAAGATAAAAGACGCGAACACTGATTTGCTTTTCCAATAGGTTGCGTCGAATATATTTTGCAGAGATCTATTTTGTTTAAAGGCCACGGAAGTTGTGACAGCTCTAACTTCGTGTGTCCTTACCTTCAGCCAAGCTTGGTCTTCCTCCTTCAGAAGGGAATGAGCTTCTCGTATTAACAGTCTGATAAAAATAGGATAAAGAATTCTCTGACATAGGCAAAGATGGATTCTTAACTGAACACCATAAAGCTTCAGACGGGCCTCGTAAAGGTTTTAAAATAGAACTTAAGAGCTCTTACAGGACATGATACTCTTTCTAGTTCATTTCCAACCATACGATAAGTTTGGAATATCGAACGATATTGGTCAAGGCCGAGAAGGCAGCTCGTGTTTGGCTAGAAAACCAAGATGTAGAACATGTAGCCGTTTCGGATGAGAATCCGATGTTCTTGCTGAAGGCATGAATCTCACTGACTCTTTTAGCTGTGGTTAAGCATACCAGGAAAAGAGTCTTAAAGGTGAGATCTTTCAGGGAGGCTGATTGAAGTGGTTCGAACCTGTCTGACATAAGGAATCTTAGAACCACGTCTAAATTCCAACCAGGTGTAACCAAACGACGCTCCTTCGGGGTCTCAAAAGACTTAAGGAGGTCCTGTAGATCTTTATTGTTGGAAAGATCTAAGCCTCTGTGACGGAAGACTGATGCCAACATGCTTCTGTAACCCTTGATAGTGGGAGCTGAAAGAGATCGCTCTTTCCTCAGATATAAGAGGAAGTCAGCTATTTGAGTTACAGAGGTACTGGTCGAGGATACGGATACTGACTTGCACCAGTTTCGGAAGATTTCCCACTTCGATTGGTAGACTCTAAGGGTGGATGTTCTCCTTGCTCTAGCAATCGCTCTGGTTGCCTCCTTCGAAAAACCTCTAGTTCTCGAGAGTCTTTCGATACTCTGAAGGCAGTGAGACGAAGAGCGTGGAGGCCTTGGAGTACCTTCTTTACGCGTGGCAGACGTAGCAGGTCCACCCTTAGGGGAAGAGTTCTGGGAACGTCTACTAGCCATCGAAGTACCTCGGTAAGTTATTCTCTCGCGGGCCAGAGGGAAGCAACTAGCGTCAACTTTGTCCCTTCGTGAGAGGCGAACTTCTGCAGTACCTTGTTGACAATCTAGAACGGAGGGAATGCATATAGATCTAGATGAGACCAATCTAGTAGAAAGGCATCTATAAGAACTACTGCTGGGTCCGGGATAGGTGAGCAAAGTATTGAGAGCCTCTTGGACATCGAGGTTGCGAAGAGATCTATGGTTGGCTGGCCCCAGGTGACCCAAAGTCTCTTGCATACATCCTTGTGGAGGGTCCAATATGTTGGAATTATTGTCCCTTCCTACTGAGACAATCTGCGAAGACATTCAAGTTGCCTTGGATGAAACTCGTTACTAGTGAAAAGTCTAGACCTGTTAAACAGGAGAGGAGGTCACTTGCGAACTCGTACCATGTCAGAGAGTAGGTCCCTCCTTGCTAGGAGATGTACATCAAAGCAGGGAGTTGACCGTGTTCACCTCCACTACTTTGCCTTGAAGGAGAGACCTGAAGCTTTTCCAGGTCAGACGTACTGCCAGAAGCTTCTTGCAGTTGAAATGCATTGTCCTTTGACTCGAGTTCCATAATCCCGAGCATTCCCTACCGCCTAAGGTCGCACCCCAGCCTACGTCCGATGCGTCTGAGAAGAGAACGTGGTTGGGAGTCTGAACAGTCAGGGGAAGACCCTTTCAAAGGTTGATAAAGTCCTTTCATCAAGTCAGACCATACTTATCTTCCGGAAACCGGGATCGAGACCGCTTCTAGCGTCTTGTCCTTTTCCAGTGAAGAGCTAGATGATACCGAAGAGGACGGAGGTGTAGTCTTCCAAGTGACACCAATTGAACCACGGATGACAGTGTCCTAACCAGACTCATCCACAGCCTGACAGGGCCGTGTTCCTTCTTCAGCATCTTCTGGATGGATGGCAGGGCTGGGGGTTGATCGTCTTGTTCAGCCATGTCCTCATCAGAGGGTTCCTCATCCGAAACTGATGAGGAAACGGCAACGGAGTGGGCAACGTCTGACTCGCTGAATCCGGTCGCACTGGTGGATGCGTGACGGAGCCGGACACAAGATCATGGTACTGCTGCACAGTCTGTGAACTGTCAACCATGGGGACGCGAGGAAGTACAGCGACAACCCGAAACTGTCTAGACTGTCTGGGTTGTGCAGACAACCCCTTATCGGGTTGCTGAGGTTGCCGCACTGCGTCACAACAAGTCACCTCTGCTGGTTGTTGAACGTCTTCCTAGTGACACACTGAACGTCCACAACCACCTCCGAGAGTCGCTTAACGTCAACGTGCGACTGGCAACCCACACTGGGTCGCACCGGTGGAGGAACCATCTCAACTGGCGGACGTGAGTAGGATACCTCAGCGTCAACAGGGCGTACAACCAACCGGTAGGAAGGTTGTTGGCTAGAAGGTTCTTCTCCGTAAAAAATCCTCTATCAAGGACTAAGCTTGGACTGCATGTCTTGCAACCAAGCCCAAGGTCTATGGGAGCAGGTGCGGCAACAGACGGGGTTAGCAACTGAAGCGGAACCATTTACCATCCCTGGAAGTTGTTATGCTTTAATTAAAGTCCATGGGAGGCTAAGAAGCTTAAGGCTCCTCTCCAAATGACAGAGTCCTCAAGGGAAAATCAGAAGGAGGGAGAACAGCACTTTCTCATCTACAGGAACCATGTCCGAGAAAAGCTAGGTTATCTCAGTGAGGGTTTCACTGGTGCATAAGCAGCAGACCAGAAGGCAACGTTATGTAACTGCTTGACAGTCTGTGAACTGTCAAAAACTGAACTGTCAACCACAACAGGTGCGTGAGGACATACAGCACTGGTGCATTAGTAGCAGACCAGAAGGCAACGTCATGTAACTGCTTGACAGCCTGTGAGTTGGCAACAACCAAAGCTGTGTGGGGATGCCTCAACTCCTGACTGACTAGTCTGCTGCGGGCGAGTGGCGGTAACCACAGTGTGTTGCGGAGGCTGACACACCGTGTCAAAACACGGCAGCTTGTGGTAGCTCACGCACGGCAACGGAGTGCTCCGTGTGTCTGTGGGAGTCAGCATGCGTCTGGCAGGGTCGACTGCGCATGGGTGGAGGAGCTCTCACAACAAGAGTGTGGGAGCAGGCAGCCATGCTGGGCGCACAACCGTGGCAGGCTGTAGGCCAACGGGTGCATCGTCAACCTTCTCCGCAGTCGGAGTGTGGGAGCTGGCAACAACAAAAGCGGAGTGCTGGTGCGTGGGAGGGACTGCCGTGGGTTGCGGAGCATGCCGCATTGCGTCAAAACACGGCAGCTTGACAGCACCTTCCCACTGCTGATGCGGTAGCTCACGCATGTCAACGGAGGGTGCAGCATGAACATGCGTCTGGCAGGGTCGACTGCGCATCGGTGGTGGAGCTCTCACAGGTGGAGTATGGGAGCAGGCAGCCGCAGTATCTGCTGAGCGCACAACCGTGGCAGGTTGAAGGTTAACAGGTGCAGTGTCAACCTTCTCAGCACGATACTCCTGCATGAAGGAAGCAAGCTGAGACTGCATAGTCTGCAGCATGGACCACTAGGGTCTACAAAAGACGGCAACAAACGGAGCTACTGTCCGTTGTGACTGAGGGTCTAAAACAGCTGGTGCGGCAACAGACGGAGTTACTGCCTGTTGCGGTACCACCTTGCCTCTCTTGGGAGGTGTGCAGTCGTCGGATGACTGCAGCGAGTCCGAACTGACCCAGTGGCTACACCTAGGCCGTTGGACTTGCGCGGAAGGGACCGACTTGCACTTAAAAAGCTGCAAGATTTGGTCCATGGTTTCTACGAGAAACCTCTTCCGCAGACGAGGAATAAATGGGCTCTCTCGTCTTTGTGTGGGTGGGGCGATCACGTCGGCAACGTGTGTAGATACACCCGAAACCACCGAGGGAAACGTCTGTTCGTCGATCAAGGCCTGTGGAACCCATAAGTCGTTCGACATTACTTCTCCCCTGGGCTTGGGAGCTTGTAAGAGGTCCCGGACTAGGTGAACAACTGGCACGAACAGACGAACCCTCGAACGCAACACTGTAACACTTTGCGCATATCACTTTATCACTTTTGATTTTCTGTTTGCACTTATTTCACTGAAATCGAAACTTTAACTGATTTCTACCTGAAACACGCAATCCTATCCTTCATTAAAAGGTAGTAATTGCGAAAACAGATTTATAATGCAACAGAAAAACATAATTAAAGATAAAGAATTCAGTGGCTGGAAAAGAGACTAAACACTAGATCAAATAAACTACGTTTAAAATCTCTCACCGCATAAAGCCTGGGAACAAGAATAAAACTCTAGAAACGTTTTACCTTCTTCCCCTACAGCGACTAGGGAGAAGAGTAAAAAAACGAGAACAACGTTACCCGCTTGAACGAAACGTTTATTCTCCTCTCTCTCCCTCCGTCTCTATCTCTCTCTCTCTTCTCTCTTGACTTAGAACCTGAGAGAAGAGCCCAATTATATATCGTTAAAACATATTATTTGCTAAAGGAAAAAACTGAAAGGTTTCCCAAATAAAAAGTTCCTTTATTAGAATTTAAACCATTTAAGCTAAGAAAGAATGAACGAAACGCTAGAATCGGTTTACTCTTACTGCAACGTGAAACCGTGAAATACTCTCTCTCTATCGTAACGATAGAGCGCATGTTGAACGTTCTGAACGTCAACAACTGCGGAGACTAAACTAAACGTTAGTTCATCTTTGAAAACAGTACGAGACTATCAAAGAAATTCTTTCAAAAACATTAAAATTAAAAAAGTATAAATTCTTAAAAGGTAAATACGATATGACGGGCTCAATGTTAATTAACTTCGGTTCCAAGTAAGGACCGCCTACTATTACTATTAGGAAAGGTCGCATATAAACAAACATAAAAATTAATTTTTATAAGTTTATGATAAATGGAAAGTTAATCGAAGAGGCCTATAAAGGCGGAGAGATATAAAATAAATAGATCTATAACTTGTTAAGCAAAATTACCAAAAACCTAAACACACTTCCGTCTAAGGGAAGGGTCGGCCATTTAAAAGTGAAAGAGAGTCCATACTCTCTTCGTCACCAACACTTCCGTCTAAGGGAAGGGTCGGCCATTTAAAAGTGAAAGAGAGTCCATACTCTCTTCATCACCATAATTAAATCTATCCAAAACGAGTTCAAGTTTTGAAATGAAGATAAAACCCCTGCATAGCGAAAGCTCAAAACTGGAATAGTGTACTTCACCAAATCGTTGTGAAAACAAATCCAGTTAGGGACGGCGTATTTAGTAGGTCTTGCCTGTGGCACGACAGAGGGAAAATTGGTTCTTTGTTGACATCGAGTACTTGAGTACCTACTTGACAGATGGCGCTGTTGATGTACACCCCCACCTGTATAGCGATCGCTGGCGTATTCCGCCCGTAGGTTTTTTCTGTCGGGCAGCAGGGATGCAGCTATATGATCATCGGGTAAGTTTGATATTGAAAAATAGAATTTAAAACATTTAAGCTTTGAAAGAAGAATGAACAAAACGTCAGAATCGATTTACTCTTTCTGCAAAGTGAAACCGTGATACTCTCTCTCTCTATCGTAACGATAGAGCGCAAACTGCGTAGCATAAATAAACTAAACGTTAGTTCATCTTTGAAAACAGTACGAAGACTATTCAAAGAAATTCTTTCATAAAATATTTATTAAAAATATTCATTTAAAAAGTTTTAAATCATTAGCTCTTTAAAAGCTATTTACGATTGAAAGGGCTCAACGTTGTTTAACTTCGGTTACCAAGTTAGGACCGCCTACTCTCAGGAAAGGTCGCATATAAACAAAACATTAAAATTTATTTTTTATGTTTATTATAAATGGAAAGTTAATCGAAGAGGCCTAATAAAGGCGGTGAGATATAAAATATATAGAGGAAAATCTATAATTAATTTATAACGTGATAAGATAATTACTAAAAGCCTAAACACACTTCCGTCTAAGGGAAGGGTCGGCCATTTAAAAGTCAAAGAAAGTCCATACTCTCTTTGTCACCAAAAATTAAATCTATCCAAAACGAGTTCAAGATTTAAGATGAAGATAAAACACCTGCACTGCGAAAGCTCAAACCAAAATGAAGTACTTCACCAAATATGTTGAGAAAACTCCAGGTTCTACAGCGAGTAAAAGTACGTCTTGTCGACACGTCGACAGAGAAGAAATTGAGTCTTTGTTTACATCGAGAGAGTGGTATCTGGCCGACAGTTGGCGCTGGTGGGCACACCCGCAACCTGTATAGCGATCGCTGGCGAGTTTTTACTGTTTTTTGTCTGTCGAGCAACAGAGTTGCAGCTATTATATATTCACCGGCTAAGTTAAATATTTAAAAATATAATTTCTATATTTACTCGACTCTGAACTGTACTGTACAATAAACACCAGAAATCTCTAAGTTAATGTCTGTTGAGATGATACAGAGTAGTATATCAAAATTAAAAGCCAGAGTTAAACAAGAACAAATTTCAAAATAATAAACAGTGTAGAGATATGTTATCTGAGTTCTGAAGATAAACTTAGACTGAAATAGTTAGGACATATAATGAGGACTGAAGATCAGTTAGTTAGAAAGGGATTAGATTTAGAAAAAGACTTAGGTGTATTGAGGAAGAAACTCCTTTCCCATCTAACTCCATTAAGGAAATATCAGATTTAAAAGCATTAATGATGAAGGTGACATCTTACCCGAGGTAACAGAACCACGCTTAGAGTCAACCCCACCAATCATTGATATGAGATCCACATGAGAGTATTTCTTTTTGGATTCTTCCCCAAATGTTCTTACAATTGCATTGTTGTCCTGCAAAAATAAAGAAAATTCAAAGAGCCACAACTAAAGTTAATGAGTTTCCAAAATTTTACATATGTTTTGATATGACATTTTTCCTACCTGTGCCAACATATAATCAGAATTTGCATTTCACAGCTAACAATTCTTATTGTGGTCGACACATCACTCAAATTGTTACCATCTATATCAAATATATCAAATATTTGAAATTTTCATTAACAAAAATAATATATACCTTTAATAATGCATGTATTACAAAAATATATGCTAGTCTATACAACTAGATGAATTTCACAACTCTACATCAATGAAAATAGTCTTCATGAGAAGGAAGGGCAGTAGCTCATTCAATGTATCTTGACTCATCACCACTCGTGTGAACATCATTGCTCACTTCAACATACACATAACACAAGTAATAATCTTTTTTATACTTCAAACAAGGAAAATTGCAAGATGGTCAGGAATCTCCCCTCACCTACCCAACAACTACTAACATATTAACTATTAAATATATCTTGTTACAAAGCTTAAATGACAGTTTTCAGGTAACATCTGAATATACTCCTAAATAAAAGACTAGTAAGTTTATATTTTCAGAACAAATGAAATGGTAATTATCAAAACATCTGTTCTTCGATTAGCAAAGGGGGAAAAAATTAATGTTTGTAAACCAGTTCATCTAAATTAAAAGGAAAGTAACAAACCTCATTATCGCTGACAGGTACATCATCAGGAACAAGATTTCCAATCTCTTTTAAAATTGAGTCCCTTTCATTTTCTGTTTTAACTAAATCTTCATTATTTTGGGCCATAGCTTCATCAACCAATTTTTTAACCTGTAGAAAATACAGTAAATCCATTAATGAAGTGGAATTTCAGAATGACTTGCAAATTTCTTCAAATTCCTACTTATTTTCCCAATCCAGTTTTTAGTTAAAGTTTCTTTGCAAGTTTTATTTCAATACAGCATGCTACATTTTTCTTTAAACCTTTCATACAAATCACTAAGATATTCATTATTGTTTCATGAATTTAAAACATTATTTTATGAAATTCTTAGGAAAATATGAGCCACTATTAAATAATATAACAATTCTTATAAACAAAACAGGGTTTAATTGATTAAAGGTCGCTCAAATATGGCAAAGGCAAGGGACAGGACAATGTCTTAAACAGACCACATATGCAAATGATCAGCACCCGAGTCCGCTCTCCATCAATCGCTAAGACCAGGGAGAACAAGGTGGACTTATAAGGTCTTCTATAACCCACATTCCTAGCTCACAAGGATGGGGAGGTTGTAGACAGTACTAGAAACTAACAATCTTGAGCGAGTCTTGAACCCCCTTCCAACAGATTGCCAGGTAGACTTTATGATAGTAAATAACTATAGCTATACTAAAGCTTTGATCTGGGAAATGAATAGAGGATTGTAAATCAATGATGTTTTTTATAGATGTAGTAATAGCACAATCCCTTTCTCTGGTCACAGCTCATTCTTCACTTTGCCAAGACATACTGAATAGTTTGGCTTATCCTTTCCACATTCTCCTCTATCCTCATACACCTGACAACACTGAGATTACCAAACAATTCTTCTTCACCCGAGGGGTTAACTACAGTACTGTAATTGTTCAGAGGTTACTTTCCTCTTGGTAAGGGTAGAAGACTCTTTAGCTATGGTAAGCAGCTCTTCTAGGAAAAGGACACTCCAAAATTAAACCATAGTTCTCTAGTCTTGGGTAGTGCCATAGCCTCTGTACCATGACTTCCTTTGTCTTGAGGTAGAGTTCTCTTGCTTGAGGGTACACTCAGGCACACAATTCTGTCTTATTTCTCCTCCTATTGTTTTTTTGAAGTTTGTATAGTTACTTTACACAAGAAAGATCTATTCCAATGTTGTTATTGTTCTTAAAGGATTTTATTGTGATTGTTCATTACTTCTTTCGTAGCTTATCTATTTCCTTGTTTCCTTTCCTCACTGGGCTATTTATCGGCGTTGGAGCCCTTGAGCTTATAGCATCTTGCTTTCCCAAATAGGGTTGTAGTGTAACTAATAATAATAATAATAATAATAATAATAATAATAATCAGCCTTAGCACAAAAGAAGTATCTGTCTAGTACCTCAAGATCCAAAATCCTGGATTCTTAGTAAATATCTCCTATTTAGAGAACCTACAATCTTTGTAGACAAACAACAAGAAGCAACATACTGTAGAGTGTAATCTTTACAGTAAAAAAGAAAGTGTTCCAGGCCAACCATTCAGGTACAAGATTGGTACCTATGTTTCACAGCTGCAAAATGACCACTGTGAGGTAGAAAGATGGAATACCATCAACAGCAGTCCCTGTATTTTACTTATCAGACTGGAATAACAAAATACACATGATAATGTCTAGGCTACTGCTTATGCCTCCTATCTACCAAGCAGCACAGAGCCTCCACCCATTCTGGGATGACTTTTATTGAACTAGTCTGTGGCCACAGTAGGAATAAATCCAGAACGGTTTTAACTTTCGAGTTGCTTCACAGATCCGCACAAACTTTAGAGGTTCCCCAAGCACCTTTACACTAGTGTATTATGTGAGGGTTTTAAGAAAGAGGAATTTTATTGGTTTTTGCTGCAGCCTTAGCTAATTTTCTACTGAAACTCAAGACTTACCACCATCCAAAAGTTGGGACAATTTCTAATCAACCTCCTCCTAAGGAGGTGATATGAGTATCAGTAATCTATTTAACAAACAACCTTATGCCTCAATTTGAAAATTGTTATATACTGTACCTACAACTTCCAGAGACATGACTGGCATTTGCATTGGACCTTAGTTCATTTAAACTTTAGACCAACAGACCTCTTAAGGATTTTGTAACATTTCCCATAAAGCCTTCCTAGTGGGACAGTCTTTTAATATGGCCACTTTTTAGTCCTTAAAGTTTTATCTTCACCATGTTGGAATTTTACTATTTCATTAGCCCAATTCAGTTGATTGATGCTCAAGATTGTATCTCTCTCCAATCATACACAATCTAAGACATGAAAGTTAATTAGATGCCCTGTGGCTGAGTTCCTTGGTCTGCGTTTTATTTCTCTTTGTCACCAAGACTCAGACAACCAATGAACAATGCTATTACTGTCCTTTTTGCCATCCTAACTCTGCAGTTCCTTTGGTCGCTGCAACTTCACCATCATTGTGAGCTAAGGGGAGCCTAAAGGTCTATCTGCTGTCATCAGCAGCCAGTGCCTGGCCTTCCTTGGTCCTAGCTTGGGTGGGGAGGGGGCTTGGGCACCAATCATATGTATATATGGTCAGTCTCAGGGGCATTGTCCTGCTTGATAGGGCAATGTCACTGGCCCTTGCCTCTGCCATTCATGATTAGCCTTTAAACATTAACAAAGACATTCCTCTTTGACTAGAAAGAGTCCTTTCAGACAACTGCAGACTCTCCTTGTCTGAAGACAAATATATTAAGCACAATAAGAAAGGGATATTATGGCTGTTACAGGTCACGTTTTGGGTATATGTAGTGGTTAATGAAGAAGCTTTCAAAAGGACTGTTTAGATCACAGCTACTTTAGACCACTTCCTCTTGAGTGGTATTTTGCATGATGGTATGGGATTGTATTCATCAGTTGTAGAAGATTTAGTTTATTTTTCTCCTTTCTGTGTAACCATAGCCCTGACTCTTTTATGCATTAATGTAGTTTTACTAGATTATTAGCTTCTAAGTCAAACTAGAATTGTTACACAATTTCTGCAGCTTTTTTTTTAAAGTATCATGAAGCACATAGTTCTTTCCTCTCAGTGTTCAAGAAAATTATCCAGATGAGACCATTACTGACCCAGGTTTGATGTGTCAGTGAGGCATGTGGTAGAAGTACTATATATCCTTCCAGAATATTCTCTCATTTCTCTTTCACTTGTCATTGGATGTTTTTATACTTTATTTATGAAATATCTATTTCAATGTTGTTACTGTTCTTTAAAGACTTTATTTTAACAGTGCATTAATTCTCTTGTAGTTTATTTGTTTCCAATCCTCACTGGGCTATTTTCCTTGTTGGAGCCTTTAGGCTTATAGTAACTTGTTTTTCCAACTTGCACCTTGGCTAGTAATAATAATAAGAATACATACATACATATACCAAGGCACTTCCCCCAATTTTTGGGGGTAGCCAACATCAAACATATGAAACAAAAAAGGGGACCTCTCCTCTCTACGTTCCTCCCAGCCTGACAAGGGACTCAACCGAGTTCGGCTGGTACTGCTAGGGTGCCGCAGCCCGCCCCTGCCCCGTTATCCACAACAGATGAAGCTTCAAAATGCTGAATCCCCTACTGCTGCTACCTCCGCTGTCATCCAAGGCACCGGAGGAAGCAGCTGGGCCTACCGGACCTGCGTCACAATCATTTGCCATTCATTCCTATTTCTAGCACGCTCTCTTGCCTCTCTCAAATCTATCCTCCAATCACCCAGAGCTTTCTTCACTCCATCCATCCACCCAAACCTTGGCCTTCCTCTTGTACTTCCCCCATCAACTCTTGCATTCATCACTTTCTTTAGCAGACAGCCATTTTCCATTCTCTCAACATGGCCAAACCACCTCAACACATTCATATCCACTCTAGCTGCTAACTCATTTCTTACACACGTTCTCACCCTCACTACTTCGTTCCTAACCCTATCTACTCGAGATACACCAGCCATACTCCTTAGACACTTCATCTCAAACACATTCAATTTCTGTCTCTTTGTTACTTTCATTCCCCACAACTCCGATCCATACATCACAGTTGGTACAATCACTTTCTCATACAGAACTCTCTCTACATTCATGCCCAACCCTCTAATTTTTACTACTCCCTTAACTGTCCCCAACACTTTGCATCCTTCATTCACTCTCTGACATACATCTGCTTCTACTCCACCATCTGCTGCAACAACAGACCCCAAGTACTTAAACTGATCCACCTCCTCAAGTAACTCTCCATTCAACATGACATTCTACCTCGCACCACCTTCCCTTCTCGTACATCTCATAACCTTACTCTTACCCACATTAACTCTCAACTTCCTTATCTCACACACCCTTCCAAATTCTGTCACTAATCGGTCAAGCTTCTCTTCCGCGTCTGCAACCAGTAAAGTATCATCCGCAAACAACAAATGATTTACCTACCATTCATGTTCATTCTCGTCTAACAGTTTCAATCCTCGTCCAAGCACTCAAGCGTTCACCTCTCTCTCACCACTCCATCAACATACAAGTTAAACAACCACGGTGAGATCACACATACCTGTCTCAGCCCCACTCTCACCGGAAACCAATCGCTCACTTCCTTTTCTATCCTAACACATGCTTTACTACCTTTGTAGAATGTCTTGTTGAATGGAGAGTTACTTGAGGAGGTGGATCAGTTTAAGTACTTGGGGTCTTGTTGCAGCAAATGGTGGAGTGGAGGCAGATGTACGCCAGAGAGTGAATGAAGGATGCAAAGTGTTGGGAGCAGTTAAGGGAGTAGTAAAAAAATAGAGGGTTAGACATGAACGTAAAGAGAGTTCTGTATGAGAAAGTGGTTGCACCAACTGTGATGTATGGATCGGAGTTGTGGGGAATGAAAGTGATGGAGAGATGGAAATTGTATGTGTTTGAGATGAAGTGTCTCAGGAGTATGGCTGGTGTATCTCGAGTAGATAGGGTTAGGAACGAAGTAGTGAGAGTGAGAACGGGTGTAAGAAATGAGTTATCAGCTAGAGTAGATATGAATGTGTTCAGGTGGTTTGGCCATGTTGAGAGAATGAAAAATGGCTGTCTGCTAAAGAAGGTGATGAATGCAAGAGTTGATGGGAGAAGTACAAGAGGAAGGCCAAGGTTTAGGTTTATGGATGGAGTGAAGAAAGCTCTGAATGATAGGAGGATAGACGTGAGAGAGGCAAGAGAGCGTGCTAGAAATAGGAATGAATGGCGAGCGATTGTGACGCAGTTCCTGTAGGCCCTACTGCTTCCTCCGGTGCCTTGGATGACTACAGAGGTAGCAGCAGTTATGAAGCTTCATCTGTGGAGGATAACGGCGGAGGGTGGGCTGCGGCACCCTAGCAGTATCAGCCGAACTCGGTTGAGTCCCTTGGCAGGCTGGGAGGAACGTAGAGAAGAGAGGTCCCCTTTTTTTTTTCATTTGTTTGATGTCGGCTACCACGCAAAATTGGGGGAAGTGCCTTGGTATATGTATGTATGTATGTAATAATAATAATAATAATAATAATAACAACAACAACAACAACAATAACAACAACAATAATAATAATAACAACAATTAAAAATGTGATTCATCAATAATAATCATATGATTTGTGGGCGAATCAACATTAGTATAAACTTTAAAAAGTTTATCATTATGGCCCAAAAGATCCCATATGGGATGAGCATGGTCCGCCTAAACTCACCCAAGATGGGGATCCTAGTGAATCCTGCTCACGAAGGTGCACCACTTCCGAAAAAAAACACCAAAAGTAAATCTGTACACCCCTGGGGCTGAAGAAGTAGTAGCTTCCCAGTGTGCTGGCGAGAGGACGGCGCTCCCCACCCCCTCCCGTTTACCAATGAACAAAACACCCTGTTAAAATTTTAACAGACAAATTCCAGCCAAGCTGAAATAATACTCCTATTAAAGGACTTATGTTTGTATTATCTAGGAACAAATACTGTACCTTACTAACGCTAGTAAGGAAAAACGACAATAAAAAAATTCCCAATGAGAAAACAACAAAATACAGGAAGAAATACAATCTATACCCAATGTTCACTAGCTAACCCATCATTATCTAATTAATAGAAAACAACTTGATCTAAAAACCTACTTTACAGAAAATTTATTTAATAATTCCAAAAAGCAAAAGCAAAAGATTTCTTTAAGAAATACTCTTAATAATACTCTGGGTAATTCTGCAAAGTTGTTGACAGCATAATAGAAAAAAAAAAAAGGCAAAGTAGGTAGTTACTGTTTACTTCAAGACACAGGTGTTGCATGAGTATGGCTGTAATCCCTTCTGTCTGTAAAACAAAGACTGCTAAACTTGAATATTTGAACACCAGGAATTAAGGCTATATAGATGTGATACGTTTACAGTGGGACAAATAACTATACCACACATAACTAATTAGAATTTTTTTGCAAATTAATAGCATTAAAGAAAATACAATACCTCCTTCAACTGTGATATAGATAATGGTCGTAACAACTCAACAGTGAGTTCTGTTAATTTTTCCCTGACAGATTCAGGCACTTTAGTTTCATCTCCTTCTGCTTCTTTTGCCTGAAAAAAGAAAGGTCATTAACATAAAATACAACAGTAAAAAAAACCATACATACATACCCACACACAGAGATCGATCTATCTATCTATCTATCTATCTATCTATCTATATATATATATATATATATATATATATATATATATATATATATATATATATATCATTGAAAAGGGGGATCCAAAAATTTTCATGACAATACAACCTCCTAATTAGAATATTACAGACAGTATGCTTAAACACAATATTTGCATGTAAAAAAATATCCCATGAATCAACAAATACAGTGCATAAAGAGAAGAGTGCATTAATTTCTACATGAATGAACAGAACGATCCCTAACATGCTATATACAGTACTTTGCACTGTTTAAGGACGAACTAACACCACTAGAATATTTCATGTCCATATTGCTAAACAAAAACCATAAAGGATTAGGTATTAAGGAGATTACGTAAGTACCCTCAACAGAAAATACCATAGTAGTAGTTAGACTATTTAAAATAATCAAACAAACTTATTATTTTTCATAACCTTTTTTACAAATCTTCATCATATCTAAGGAAATTACACATTCTAAAGTATTTTCATGTTGATCTATATTACTATTATTATAATCATTATCACTTGCTAAGCTACAACACTAGCTGGAAAAGCAGGATGCTATGAGTCCAGGGGCTTCAACAGGGGAAATAGCCAGGTGAGGGAAGGAAATAAATAAAATATTTTAAGGACAGTAACATCATTAAAATAACTCTTTCATATAAAAACTATAAAATTTTAAAAACAAGAGGAAGAGAAATTAGATAGAATAGTGTGCCCGAGTGTACCCCCAAGCAAGAGAACTCTAACCCAAGACAGTGGAAGGCCATGGTACAGAGGCTATGGCACTACCCAAGACTAGAGAATAATGGTTTGATTTTGGAGTGTCCTTCTAGAAAAGCTGCTTACCATAGCTAAAGAATCTCTTCTACTCTTAGCAAGAGGAAAGTAGTGGCCACTGAACAATGACACTGTAGTAACCCCTTGGGTGAAGAAGAATTGTTTGGTAATCTCAGTGTTGTTTATAGTTTATATAGGGGATATATATTTTAATGTTATTACTCTTCTTAGAATACTTTACTTTTCCTTTTTTCCTTTCCTCACTGGGCTATTTTCCCTGTTGGAGCCCCTGGGCTTATGGCATCCTGCTTTTCTAACTAGGGTTGTAGCTTAGCAAGTAATAATAATAACAATAATAACAATAATAATAATAATAATAATAATAATAACAATAATAATAACAATAATAGACTAACTTATTATAACTGAAGATACCTGATTTATCAGAATCTAATGTGATAACAAAATAGAAAATCAAGCATTTCTTCCATATATAGTACAATTCAACCTCAGCCTAACCCCCCCTCAAAAAAAAAACCACACACACACACAACAGGCTTTGACCTGATTATGTAACTATTTTGTTTATTTAATTAATGAAAAAATAATCTTTAAATGTCATTTTTAATTTTAATACAGGAGATTGACTCTGCACAAGCTGATATCAGTTACTGTATTAGAATTTTTAACGAATGGTTAACCAGCTGGTTAAGGGTGTGAGCAAGGAGCCCTGTCTGCTCTTGCAAACGAAATAGCTTTACTTTTGACCTTCCAGCCTAGGACCGAGAGGGGTGGTTGAGGAGGGAAGTTAGATTATAGGACTCAGGTTTGTACAGCTAGGAAAAATACAAATTACTTTAAACACTTGTGATTTGTTCCTAGGTGACATTCAAACCCTTGTCCTTTAAATAGGGAGACTTACTGCTCGTGGGTTGGAAGTCCTCTTTGAACAAAACTGAATGGTTCATTTTCTTCCCTAGAAGTGTTCACTACTTGGTCCCGTACGGGAGATAAACCGTGACTCCAACAACCTCCTAACTGTCATTCATAGGGATGAAAAGACTGATAAAGAATGACCTGTACATGGATAAATGTACTTTATTAAATAAAGAAACCCTTCCACGTAAGGGGATATCAGTTTGGAATCATAAACCTGAATGATGATCAATGGGTTGGAATAAATTCCACCATCCTCCTCAATGTTCAGGGAGGAGATGCTTCATTAGCTATAAAGAATGGAGCTCTAAAGTGTAACTTATCAGCATCAGGTCTGACTAGGCTTGTAATGACACGAACGATTTGTCCCCAGCTGGTTTACTACTCGTTAACAAATTCTAACAACCGTCTCCAGCTCTACCTATATCAGCCTCCTTAATTAAAGGAGAAAAGTTTGTATGACACATAGATAACAAATACAGTATAGATAATGCAATAAATATGAATGGATCATGTATTCACTCATTTTTCTTAAAGAAAAGCAAAGATTTTCTATACATAACAAAACAAAGGTTATAAGTTCGAAAGTTTCTGACTTTCTTCAAGAATAATTACATCATTGAGAACTACTGTAATTAGATTAAACCTGACCCCATGGTTGATACCCTACTTTCCAAAATATAAGGCATAGCATTCTTTTACAAATACTGTAAATGTCTTACAAATTTTGAGTTTGAGATGGTATACACCAAATAAATCCAAAACAGTTGTATCTTACTAAAACTTCAGCCTAAAATAACAAATTGTAAAAGTAATTTGTATTTGTCCTAGTTATATAAACCCAAGTTCTTTAAAATAGGGACTGTCTTCAGCATATAATGGAATACTAAATTCATTAATAAGGTAGTTAATAGCAGGTGGTGAGAATGACCTTGACCTTTGACTCAGAACTTAAAGGGATGGTTGAGGTGAGATGTTTAACTTTAAAGTATTCTGGTTTGTACAGCTGGGAAAACTATTAATTACTTTTAAAATTCATTATTTGTTTCCATATGTGTATACAAACCTTCTGTCCTTTATAATAGGGAGAATCAATTAATGGTAAGTAGGAATTCCCCTTACAACCATCTGGATTTTTATTTCTTCTTCCTCCTTATTAGATGATGTATCAGACTCAGAATTAAAATAGGGTGAGGACAAGGAAGAAGAGTGGACTCACTTCTTACAAACCTTCTCCTCAGGCTATGAAAGCCAAGATGACGAGAACAGAACAGAGTTATATAGCTTCTTCCACACCCTCTTGGGCATTGCTAAGTCTGAAACAGGAGAAGACTTTGCCTTATTCTTCCTCCTGAAAGCGTAAGCACATGAGGATGACTGAAAAATCTTGCTCCCACACAGTGTGTGGTTTTACTACTGGTCTTTCCATAAAACACCCTTTCCACAGTATTTACAAAATTTAGCAACATCCATAATCAGCAATAAGGTTTCATACAATCATCCACTTTCTAATAAGTAAAAGAAAAAATGAAAACCTCTGGTAATGTCGCAACAGTACATCCATATTCGTTGCAGCTGAAGACAAACGGGTAGTCTTTGACAGGAGGGTGAATGGGCTACTCGCCCATGCACACAATCTATCTTAACTACCTCGTTAACAAATTCAACAGCTGTTTCAGCTTGTGCTGAAGACATTCCTTATTTCAAAAAATTAAATGTTTATATACGCATAGGAATAAGCAAATTAAGCAGGTAAGGAAGTTCAACACCAATAAATCAGAATTTTTCTTGTTCATCAGCAACCATTTCCATGTTAATCTGGAAAGGCCATTTTCATAATGTAACTGAAGGGCATCAATTACTTTAAATATCATTGTTTACCTTGAAAATTGCTCAATCAAGGTTATAATTTTGTGGAGAAGAAGGAATCATTGGATGTCAAAGCCCAAATAAAGGCAGAGATAGATGATTTCCACACAGACAACAAATTGGCCAAGGCAGAGAAGAGGCAGGGTGCAGATTATAATAAAAACTAACTATATCATAAGCACAATGAAAAATCATGGAGGATAACTAAGACCAACAATATTTGGATTTATCACATGCTAGCATGCAGTTATATAAATATCCACATCCAAAATTAAAGAAAGCTAACCATCCATCACATACATGTATGTTTTCAATTTAAACAAAATCTTCAATCATTTTTTTTGCAAAGATACCAAATCAACTTTTTGTTATAACAAGACAAGAATAAGTACTCCAGTGAATTGTCATTCAGATGCAAACACAGAGAGACACTAAAACCTATACCTAAGCAAAAAAAGGGTGTAAAGCCAACAACTATACATAAAACAAAGCAAAATCAATTCTAAGCTAATCTGAAACCTTCCAAACCCTTACCAGGTCTACCCTGACACTGAGTTGTTCAAAGTCAGGAAGAGCTTTTATTTCTTCAGAAGAGAAAGAGGATAAGTGGTTGTACCATCTGAATACAGCTGGATGGCTTTCAGTAAGTGGGAGGTTAGCCAGACGACCCCATATCCGAAAATCAACCTGACAAGGCATGTGGCCATGGACATAGCTATACTCGCTTAACTGGCTCTCCAAGGCATCCAGGCTTGGTGGAGTGTGGGCCTTTTCAGATTCCTCTGCACCAGCGCTACGCATTGCCTGATGTAAGATCACAGCACACCAAAAGTCATTCCTTACATAAACAACTAACATAAAAAGTAACAATGTTAACATCAGTTAACCACTTACAATCACATTAGTTGCTAGTTCAGTAACATCGTATTGAAAGGAGTTAAGAATGAAACAGAAATTAAGAACTAAAATACATTAATAATTATGTTGGAACAAACATTAATAATTACTGAAGTACAATAAGAATGAGCCAAGATGCAATTTAGTACCATGATTCTTTCCTACCATGAAAAAATAAGGAATATATATGAAAATTTTGCAGAACTATATGTACATGGAAAATTTGACCATAAATAATAGCAGATCTCTTTTTAATGAAATTCTTCAATACGAAATGCACTACTGCATTATAAAGTTTAAGGAAATTCTTTCTTACAAAGGAAAAATATATCTGAGCATTCTAATACTGTACCTAAAATAATATTGACTAACAATTTTTTCTAGTGTTTGGCAATGAATTAACGTTGCTGAAAGTACTGCCCTCTTTGTACTGCAGCCATTAACGTAAATACCTTTCCCCAAACTTCCTTCTGTATTCATTGAAATCATTTCACTGAATCTTAACCTGGTGGAAATCATGCTTACCTTCTCAAAGCTACAATTTTCTTGCCTCATAAATAAATAAATAAAAAAAAAATAAATAAAAAAATTGATGAAAAAAATAAAAAACTTGATCCCTTCCCTATCGCCCAAGTCTCTAGGAGGTCATGGGTCCCATAATGCATGCAATGAATCAGCATCGTAACACTTGTAAGCATGGGTGCCTCAAAAACCTCATAACTAAACTTGTTACTTAATTTCTTAAAAAGGAGTATAAGTTTCTTTTAATTGATAGAGCAAGGGTCAGCAATGTAATTTAGGAGCAAAGATGTTTAGAATGTGCAAAATTATAAAGATAAGCTTAAAGCAGAATATGTCAAGTTAGTATAAAAGCTTCGTGAATTAGATTTAAAATGTAAAAGAACATAAAAAAACGGAAGGAAATCAAGATAAAGTACAGATCAAGCTAAGTTAGTGGACTTCAGTAAAGAAATAATGATTAATGTTCAAAGAGTGAACAGCCAGATGTTAGAAAGGAGACTGATGGGATTAAATCACAGTTTACAGTTTATAAAAAACTGTTTTCCAGTTTCATGAAATCAAGTGTTACTATTTCGACAAATTATGTGTCATTAGACATAATCAAGACTACTAAAGATGCACCTACCAGCCTAATCTATTCCACCCTGAACCTAGTTTAACATACTCGAAGAGAGTGCTTAGCGGTAATAATTTACCAACGAATTATCTTAAAGGTGATATTTCTCAGTGCATTAAAGAATTAAATTCTTCACCTCAAGCTTTGAATTTTTCATATGGTTTCAGATTCTTCTATATCAACGGGTTCGGCATATTGGAATCCAGATTATTGCCAAATGCAATCGGAATTTGAGATAGAAGTGGTCAGACCCTCAAATATATTATCCATTCCTTTCGCTTCTAAGCCCAGTGAACACAATCAAAATTTATGCGCAATAACTGATTACCGCCCAATTTCCACAACTCCCATATTATCTAAGGTTTTTGAACGTCTTTTGGCAAAATGTCATAATAGGTTTGCTGATGGTAATCATCTGTTCCCTAGTTGCGATTTGGTTTCCGTAAAGGCCTTGGAGCATGTGATGCCCTTCTTACAGTCTCCAATGCTGTACAGAAATCCCTTAATTGTGGTCAGGAAGTTCATAATTTTTTACCTTGATTTTAGTGCTCCCTTTGATCGTGTTAATCATGAGGACCTTCTTTTCAAACTCAAATAGTTGAGAGTGGGTTGGTCAATTCTTAGCATCATTATTGAATTTTTAAGTAATAGATCTCAAAGAGTTGTTATTGATGGGCAACATAGTGAGTAACGAAATGTGATACCTGGTGTTCCACAGGTTAGTGTTCTTGGCCCATCACTTTTCAAACTATATACACATGACATGTGGTTTGGCCTAGAAAACATGCTTGTTGCATATGCAGATACTGCTACTCTCTTTGCATCAACTCCATCTCCTGAATGTAGATCTGGGGTTGCTGAATCCCTTAATAGAGATCTAGTAAAAATTAATGCATGGAACAAATTATGGGGTATAAAGTTGAATCCTAACAAAACTCAAAGTACTGTATGATTGTAAATAGGTCTAGGACAGTGGCTCCTCAACATCAGGATCTTAGCATTGATAATGTTTCTTCAACTTGTATGACTCTTTTAAAATATTAGGTGTGACTCTCGACAGGAAATTTACTTTTGAGCAACACATTAGGTCTGCGTCTTCTTCAACTGCACAAAAAATTGGCTTATTGAGAAAGTCTTTTAAGATATTCAGTGATCAACCTCTTCTAAAGTATTTCAATTCTTTCATTCTACCTTGCTTTGAGTATTGTTCTCCTGTCTGGTCTTCAGCTGCTGATTCGTCTCTTAATTTGTTGGACAAGAACTTACGGTCTATTAAATTTCTTATTCCTGATCTAGATATTAATATTTAGCACCATCATTCAATTAGTTCATTATGCATGTTGCATAAGATTTTTCATAATTCTGACTATACCTTACATTCAGATCTTCCTAGACAGTTCCAGCCTGTTTGTAATACTAGGCATACAGTTAATTCTAATAGTCAGGACTTCTCCATCATGAAGCTCAATACTTCACTGTATTCTAGAAGTTATATTGCAGCTGTGATCTAGTTGTGGAATGATCTTCCTAATCGGGTAGTTGAATCAGTAGAACTTCAAAAGTTCAAACTTGCAGAAAATGTTTTTATGTTGAACAAGCTGACATAAGTCTGAATAGTCTATACAGTTTATGAATTATTTGTTTTAATGTTGTTAATGTTCTTTTAATATATTTTATTTTAATTTTTCATTACTCCTTATATCGTTTATTTATTTCCTTCTTTTCTTTCCTTACTGGGCTATTTTTCCCTGTTGGAGCCCTTGTGCTTATAGCATCTTGCTTTTCCAACTAGGGTTGGCTAGTAATAATAATAATTAATCATTTGCGTATCGTCACCTTATACCCTACCCATAAATTGTCAAGAGCTTCAGGCAGTGTTCAAGGCTATATGTGCGCAAGAAACTCTACTGATGAGGGAGTGTAATGGAGGATACATGGACAACACAAAAGCTCTAGCTTCAGGAAAGCAGGAAGGGACAAGGTCAGGAAACTTTGTTCCGTAAAGCAAAAGAAATATTATGGGGGATAGAAATGTGGGGAATTCAATTGCTACCCCAATTCATTCTGGGGAGAAATTAACATTCCATAGCCAATCACTTAAGCAAGAAACACAAAGTTTTGCTGCGTGGGTAATCTCTTCTCCCGTTAGTATGCAGGGAAATTTAGGATCAAGAGGTGGAAGCCCTACATAGATTTTTATGCTTATCCAAACATTACCAAACGGTAGAATGACCATAAGAGCCTTTTACTGGACCCAGGGGAAGTGGTTCTCAGATCTATGGCCTCTACTGTCATAAGTCTCACTAGGGTTGCCTGCAAAGACTAATCTTCTCCAATACCTTCTAATGCAAATAGGACACCAAAACCCCAAATGCTTCAGCTAACTGCATGAAAACCATCCACCATATCCTCAGAGATAAAGGATCCTAATGGACCTCTATATTGTTTATTTTAGCTTACAAATGGTTATTTACCCATAATTCATACAGAAAATAGTGCAACATTTAGTTTGGTTGGTGCAAATCTATTTGAATTTCAATAATAAAAAACCAGTTTAGACATTATTGTTAAATGTTCCCTTTTCAATATAAAAAACTTTATTATAGCTATCAATGGGTATAGGTCAATGTTTAATACTGTACAGTGCTGAAGCAGATTAGGCTAGATTTACCCTCTTCAAATATCATTGCTGATGTATTCACATCTAAATATTAAGAAACCTCCAGATATTAAGTTGGTTCATTGAGTTTAGATGTGGCTTTACAATATTCTACAGGTCCTCGATATGAACCACTGGAAATGTTAGCATTAAAATAACTTACAAAAATCTCTTCTTTTTGGCTTTGAAATCAACAAAGCACATGGTATTTGCTTTGAATAAGAGTGTTTTATCACTTTTTTAAGTTTAAGGGACAAGAATTACTGCCTCATTATATCCATATTCTCTTGTCAGTAAATGAATAGGGATTGGTAGGATAGGTTTTTGTCTGATTAGAGCAGTCTGTTATAAGCAGCATTTCTAATCACTTTTGTAGGATTAGAATACCATCTCTCCAAGAATCTATGTTATTTATTATTTAAAGCTTAGCGAAAAAAGTGCACAAAGAACTTAAATGCTAAACATGACAAATTCGAAGATAATTTGTATTTTTCCTAACCATACAAACCTTAGCTATTTACATTGGATTTACCTTTTAGCGCAGCTGAAATGACGAGCCAATAGTTTTTAACGAGGGTTAATTACCCCCGTGCTAGTTAGCGGGGGGTGGGGGAAGGGTAGCTTGCTACCCCTTCCCCCCCCCCCCCCCCCACACACCGGTGACTTGCTTCCCTTCACTTAGAGGTCAGGGATGGCGGGCACATGTGTGTAAATAGCTGAGGTTTGTATGGTTAGGAAAAATACAAATTATCTTCGAATTTGTCATTTGTTCCGTAACCGAAATACAAACCACGCTATTTACATTGGGTGACTTACCCCTTAGGAAGGGTGGAAAGTCCCCAGCCTTACTGACTTCGGCTTGCCCGGGGGCTCGATCCCTCAGTGAGCAGCACTAGAGAGAGGGAGCCCCTGTACCTCACAAGTTCCTAGCATCGCTAGGAACGAGTGGCTTACATAAGCAGTGTGTGGAGGAGTGTGTGACTCGTCCTATGAAGTTGACCTTGAGACCTTCAGATAAGAATTCTAGGATAGGACGTTCCCAATACCACCTCGTCAGGGTATGGGAGACGCAACAGTATTAAGCTTAATACTAGGAGCACAAAAAAGCATGGGTTATCTGCAGAGGTCGAGGTCAGCTATGCGAGGACCAGGATGCTGCTTCCCCAAGAGAGGGGAGAATGAAGAAAGAAGAAAGGGTCAGACATACTCTTTAATTCACGCAGACTAAGACCGGGTAACAACGCCCTCAACCTACTGCTACTTGTCCAAATAGGAGCCTGAGGTTAGACCAGCTGTTGTGCAGCCACCACAGGGCCGATAGAAAACGTATCGAGGCTCCTGTGGGTCACGTCTTGCAGGTAGTGGGCTGTGAAGGTCGTTTGACGCTTCCAGACCCCAGCTTGAAGTACCTGCGTCACAGAGAAGTTTCTCTTGAAGGCCAGGGATGTAGCAATACCCCTGACATCGTGGGCCCGAGGGCGACGTGACGGAGGAGGGTCAGGATTCAGGGCATGGTGGATAACCCTTCGAATCCAAGCTGAGATGGTGTTCCTGGTGACCCTCCTCTTAGTCCTGCCTGTGCTCACAAACAAAGCTCGCACTTGAGGTCGGACTGCAGCCGTTCTCTTCAAGTAGTGCCTCAGACACCTCACTGGACATAGTAGCAGCTGGTCTGGGTCGTTTGTTACAGAACGGAAACTCGCGATCCTGAAAGAGTCGAACCGAGGATCCGGCACTCCAGAATTCCGAGTCTTGGCAACAAACTCAGGGACGAACCTGAACGTTACCTCCCCCCATCCCCTTGAATGGGCGATGTCGTACGAGAGACCATGAAGTTCACTAACCCGCTTGGCCGAAGCCAAGGCGAGTAGGAAAGCCGTCTTCCAAGACAGGTGGCGATCGGAGGCCTGGCGTAATGGCTCGAAGGGAGGTCTCTTAAGAGACCTGAGGACTCGAACCACGTTCCAAGGAGGGGGTCTCACTTCCGACTGGGGGCAGGTAAGCTCATAGCTACGTACTGTATGAGTAAAGAGAGTTCTAGCGATGAAGAAATATCCAAGCCTTTCAATCTGAAGGCTGAGCGATAGCCTTTCACTGCCGAGACAGAAAGGCGCATTTCTTCCCGCAGATACACGAGGAAGTCCGCTATTGCTGGAATAGTGGCATCGAGTGGAGAGATACCCTTCCACGACACCAACCACAACAGACTCTCCACTTTGCTTGGTAGACTCCCTCAGAGGACCTTCGCAGGTGCCGAGACATTCTCTCCGCAACCTGTTGCGAAAAGCCTCTCTCCGCGAGGAGACGCTGGATAATCTCCAGGCGTGAAGCCGAAGCGAGGCTACGGCCCTGTGAGGGACGCCGAAGTGGGGTTGTCTGAGAAGCTCGTGTCATGGAGGAAGCTCCCTCGGGAGTTCCGTCAGGAGCTGCAGAAGGTCCGGAAACCATTCCGTGTGATGCCATAGCGGAGCTACCAGAGTCATCGAACAGTTGACCGATAGTCGGGTCCTGTTGAGCACCCTTCTCATCAGACAGAACGGTGGGAAGGCGTACACGTCGATGTTCTCCCACTGTTGCTGGAAAGCATCTTGCCAGAGTGCCTTGGGGTCCGGGACTGGGGAGCAGTACAGGGGCAGCTTGAAGTTCAAGGCTGTCGCGAACAAGTCCACAGTCGGGGAACCCCACAAAGTCAAGACTTTCTTGGCTATCTGAGGATCCAAAGACCACTCGGTACTCACTATCTGCGAGGCCCTGCTCAGACTGTCGGCGAGCACATTCCTCTTGCCAGGAATGAAGCAAGCTGATAGTGTTATCGAGTGGGTTTCGGTCCACCTCAGAGTCTCTACTGCAAGATGGGATAGCTGTTGCAAAAAAGTGCCTCCCTGCTTGTTGATATAAGCCACTACCGTGGTGTTGTCGCTCATCACCACCACGGAGTGACCCGCCAGGGACCGTTGGAACTGCTGAAGAGCCAGAAAGACGGCCTTCAATTCTAGCAGGTTGATGTGTAGGCACTTTTCTGATTCTGACCAAAGGCCTGAGGCCCTCTGGTTCAGAACGTGCGCCCCCCACCCTTCTTTTGACGCGTTCGAAAACAGAGTCAATCCCGGGGGGAGGACGAGAAGACTCACTCCCTTCCGCAGGTTCTCGTCGACCAGCCACCACCGCAAGTCCGTCTGTTCCAGAGACCCCATTGGGATCAGAATGTCCGGGGAATCAGATCCTTGATTCCACCGGGACTTGAGCCGCCATTGAAGGGATCTCATCCTGAGGCGGCTGTTTGGAACCAGACGGGCCAGGGAGGATAGGTGACCTAAGAGACGCAACCACGATTGGGCGGGGAGTTCTTCTCGCCTGAGGAAGGGTTCCGCCACCCTCCTCAGTCTTGCTATCCGGTCGTCTGATGGAAAGGCTTTGTGGAGATTGGTGTCTATTAGCATGCCTAGATAAACCAGTCGTTGGGACGGCTGCAGAGAGGACTTCTCGAGGTTTACCATGATGCCCAGATCCTGGCAAAGATCCAGAAGCCTGTCTCGGTGCCGAAGAAGGGTCGACTCCGAGTCTGCTAGGATCAGCCAATCGTCCAGATAACGAAGGAGACGAATGCCGTTCCTGTGCGCCCAAGATGAAATCAGGGTGAACACTCTGGTGAACACCTGAGGAGCTGTGGAGAGACAGAAACACAGCACCTTGAACTGGTAGATCTTGTTGTCTAGGCAAAATCTCAGGTACTTCCTGGAAGACGGATGGATTAGGATCTGGAAGTACGCGTCCTTTAGATCCAGTGTGCACATGAAGTCTACCGTGTCTGCTGTCTCCATGCTGAACCGGGTTTGCTTGACAAACCTGTTCAGACCTGAGAGATCGATGACGGGTCTCCAGCCTCCAGTAGCCTTCTCTACAAGAAAGAGTCGACTGAAGAAGCCTGGGGAGCCGTCCACGACCTCCTGGAGAGCACCCTTCTCGAGCATGGTCTCGACTTCGGTCTGAAGGGCCAGCCCCTTTGCCGATCCCGTGGCATAGGAGCTCAACGACACTGGATTTGCTGTCAGGGGAGGTTGAGATGTTGTGAACGGGACGCGATAGCCTTGGCCGATTACTGAGACCGTCCAAGCATCGGCCCCGTGTTGCTGCCACCTGCGGACGCAACGCTGAAGGCATCCCCCCACACGCAGGGGGACTGCCACCCCTAGGGCTTGTGGCCGCGGCCGCCACCCCTAGGAGTCTTGCCTCCCCTGGAGGACTTACCGTCCCTCTTGACCTTGGCTGGAAAGGGCTGGGGCTTAGACACCACCTTCTTAACTGCCGGTGCCTGCTTGGGGGCCTTACGAGGCTGTTGCTGCTGTTGTGGCGGGGCTGGAGGCTTATAGGGGCGAGTTGTAAGGGCCCTATGGAGGAGGGAGTCCGTGCTGGATTTCCTCCACCTCTCAGCCGTTCGCTCCATGTCTTGAGGCTCAAACAGGTTCTCCACTAGAAGGGAAGCATGTCGGAGCCTACACACATCCACGGCGGGGACCTTCGGATGGAATCTCTCGGACACAGCATCGCGACGCTTCAACACCAAGTTGGCCCACAGGGTGGTAACCTGGTGCGCCAAAAACTCGATGGAGCGGGTGCCCGAGAGCAAGAAGGTCTCCAGGGCCTTCCTATTGGTCTCCTTGGACAAGTCCTCCGATCGCAATAGGATGCCCAGAGATCCTAGCCAAAAGTCCAGCCACGAAGTGGCCTGCATGGCACACTTAGCGACCTTCTCGTGGCTAAGGATCTCTGCCGCCGAGAACGACACCTGCCGGGCAGAGAGCTTCTCAAGGGGAACTCCCTTCGCCAGCTCCTCCACAGAGTGATGGAGAGGAAGAGCGAGGTTGTGCTCACCCAGGATCTCAAAATACCTCCTCTGCTGAAGACGAGGAGGAGGGATGAGCTTTTTCCCGGCCGTGGAACGACTGGAGGAGGCAAGAAGTGTGAGCTGAGCGTTGGCCCTAGCTCTGGCACTCTTCAGACCCCGAGACCAGGGCAGAGCCGCACTGGTCTTAGGGGCCTTCCGAATGTCAAACACTTCATCCAAGATCGTGTCTTTGCCTTCACGGGGGGCGATGACTGGATCCATGAGCCCGTTAAGTTGCCTTATCAGGCTTAGGACCTGCCAGAAGGCATGTTCGGATTCTTGCTGTTCTCCTCCCTGCGGGCTGGCAGCTAAGTCTCCTGCCCCAGGGATCTCTTCTTGGGGTGACACGTGGACATTCCCCCGGGTAGTCGTGGGTTCCTGACGAATCCTTGCAGAGGATTTAGGGACGGTCTTGGAGTCCTTGGATTCCCTCCTGGGAGGGATACAGGATCCCAACAACGAGGTTCGAGGGGCCCCTTCCTCACGAGATGATTCTCCTGCATGAATCGAAGTCTCCCCCCTTGGTGCCGAGGGGAAGACTACCGTCCCACTGGACTCACCTGAGGACGGAAAGGCCTCGTCCACGGGAGAAGGAGAAAGCACTCGTGCAGGAGAAGGGGCCTTCGCGACCGACCTCTTGGGAACCAACTTCGCCCTGGGGGAAGTCACCACGAAGTCCACTCCTCTCTTTCTCTTCAGCGTAGGAGAGACAGCCGTTGGTTTGTTACCCTGGTTGGCGAGTGCTGGTTTCATAACCCTCACTAACGCCCGTGCCAGACGACCAAACCAAGTCTGTTGCTCCAAGGACACAGAGTCCGAAATCCTCGCTAAAGGGAAAGGGATCGGGTGATCCTTTGGAGTGGACACCACGGTACCTGCCTGAAAAGAAGGTGGGGAAGAATGATGTACTAACCTCTCCTCGTCCTGCACTACCAACCTGTGTTTGGGTGGAGGCGATCCCGAGCGTCATCTAGGAACACGCGTTCCTGCTGCTACCACCGGCTGCGGAATTCGCCGTGAACTATGGTCGCGCGAGGGCGAAAGGTCACGCGGGCGCGCAGGTGGATGATCACGCGGGCGCGCAGGCGAGTGGGCGCGAGGGTGGGCAGGTGAATGAACACGTGTCCGAGGCGGCGAACACAAGCGTTGGCGCAACGGCGAGGAAACGCGCTGCCGCGTGGGTGAGGAAGACCGCTGGCGATGTAGATCCACAGGCGATCGATGATGAGCTGGTGAGCGCTGACGCGCAGGTTGGCGATGGCGCGTTGGCGAGCGATGGCGAGCAGCATGCGCAGGTGAGCGATCGCGCGATGGCGAACCATGTTCCTTCAGAAGCGCTGGAGAACGTTGGTGCGCCGGCTGTAACACACGCGGACGGTCCGGAGATCGCCGAGAGACAGGTGATCGCTGACGCGTAGAACACTGTTGAATAGGCGATACTAAAATCGCCTGTGCGCGCTGACGAGCAGGTGAACTCTGGCGAGCAGGTGAACGCTGGCGCGTAGGCAATCGTTGACACGTGGGAGAACCCTGGTAAATAGGCGATACTAAAACCGCCTGTGCGCGCTGGCGAGCAGGTGAACGCTGGCGAGCAGGTGATTGCTGGCGAGTAGGTGATCGCTGGCGAGCAGAAGGTCGACGCGTGTCCTGTGAAAGGACAGGTGGCGCGGCGAGGACAGGTGGTGCGGCGCGTTCACGAGCAGGAACTGGAAGATCGCTGGCGCGTTGGCGAACATGTGCTTTTGACACACGCGCAGAACGATGTTGCGTAGCCACAGGATCAGACAGATGGTGAGCAGGGAGCTCAGCAGGAACTGTTGGATGGTCAGAGACCGCAGGGCGATGGTCCTCAAATGAGCGCTGACGAGCAGGAGAGCGCTGGCGAGGAGGGCGAACATCAGGAGAGCGCTGGCGAGGAGGGCGAACATCAGGAGAGCGCCGACGAGCAGGAGATCGCCGACGAGCAGGAGAGCACTGGCGATCAGGAGAGCGCTGACGAGCAGGAGAGCGCCTGTGCGCTAACACTGCTCGTGGAAGGAAGGATCCCTTTGCCCCGAAGGGACCATTGCTCGTCGGGTGACGAGTTCTCCAGAAGGCAAAGATCTGGCAGGAGTTGGTGAACGGTCTGCAGAGAGGTCCAAGGAAGACAGAGCTGTAGGTTGAGGCTGACGAGGAGAGTACCCCTCTGAGGAAGAAGACCCAAAAAGGCGCCTCTTAACCCCATTGTAAGGGGAAGGAAGGCCCTTGCGGCGTAGCGGACGGTGAGCCTTACGGCGGAGGCGGCCTCGGGGAAGATCGCCGGGACCATCGGTCCTCCGAAGGGGAGTCTCCATCAAAGCACTTCCCTCAGAAGGAAGTTGAGCAGCAGCAGAGACCGAAGGACTCACTTCCCCCTTCGAAGGATGTACGGAAGGGGAAGGAGAGCCCTTAGCACCATCATCCGCAACAGCACCTGCGGAGGATTGCCCAGCCACGTCGGAGGCCTCTGTCACCACGACGTCGACAATAGACAGAGGGTCTACCTCTGCTACCGCCGGCGACTGCTTAACAGCGGCCCCCAACGAGACAAGGTCAATAAAGGCGACCCTGGAGGGCAAGCCCTTAAGCCCCAGGGACGACCAAATCTGCAAAAGATCATCATTGGTTAAGGCATTATCAATAACCTCCCCCGGAGGAGGAGGGGGAACCGCCTCGCTATGGGAGGCGACGCACTCTCCCCCCACCCAAGGTCGGGAAACAGAACTAGGGCCTGCGCTACCACTCGGCCGACTCTCCTTAGGAGACGGACGAGGGGGAGCTTCGGAGGAGGTTTGGGCGGCGGAAGAAGAGTCCCGAGAACCTTCCTCCTTCAAGGCTAACCCCGAAGGAGAACGGTCTCTCCTGGACTTCTTCTTACGCCGACGGCCAAACCTCTCCCACTGGGAGGCAGACCACTCCCTGCACTCACGGCACATGTTCTCCTGGTCACACCGTCGGCCCCGACATTGAGGGCAAAGGGTGTGCGGGTCCGTAGTTACGTTTGATATGAAAGTCCCACAAGGACGACCGGCAACTCCAGGGCATGTACGCATTGTAAAGTAATAATAATGAAGGTCAACTTCCAACCAACACACACGCTGTAAAGAGAAAGCAGAAAATTAAAGGCTGTCACGAGGACGATGAGAAGACACGTCTGATCACCGCCGAGCCAAAAGTGAAGTGAAGCAAGTCACCGGTGTGTGGAGGGGGGAGGGGTAGCAAGCTACCCTTCCCCCAACTCCCGCTAACTAGCGCGGGGGTAATTAACCCTCGTTAAAACTATTGGCTCGTCATTTTAGCTGCGCTAAAAGGTAAACCCAATGTAAATAGCGTGGTTTGTATTTCGGTTACGGAACAAATGTGATGTTTTGAAAGTTAGATCTCTAGACACTAGGGATAATTCTCATAGTTTCTTGAAAATTTTGCCATAGGAAAAGGTGTTAGCAGCATCTCAATGGCATATCAAATCAGTTTCGTAAAACATTACTTAAAAAAAAGGCATGATTTGTTCTCAAAATTTTACATTAGGTCTTATGGTAGCAGCAGGTTATATACAAATTTAGGTGTTTTGTTTTTTTCATTATGATTGTACAGCTTAGGTTAGTAATAATTGAAGGTTTAAGAGATTTTTTCAGTTGATTTTTAAAAGCCTCACAGGGGATCAGTTAATAAGTAAGAAAAAGAAAAGAAAAATTATTTCTTAATATATGATAATTGTCTCTAGTTTATGAAATAAAACAAGTTTTCAAAAATTCCATAATCTAGGAAACATAGAATGTTGATACAGTTTAAAAAGGTGAGATATATAAGACTGGTTTAAATAATGATTCAACTTTAAGATAGTTATAATGGGACTCGTGCCCTCACATCTCATATAATCACATCCATAAGGATGTGGGAATCCGTGTAATGAGTATCAGTTAAGATTCACCGAAAAAAAGGGGAATTTTAATAAAATTTATTTCAATACCTACCTAGTAGTCATCTACTTCCCTCCTGCCTCCCCCATCTTTTAGTGATGTCAAGAGATTTCTTATTTCAAAGTATCCTTAGACTTAGTTATGAGGTTTTTGGAAAACTTACATTGACATAAGTAGTGTTGCAAGACCAAAGACCTTCCACTGGGGTAGGTGATATAGGGAAGAGAGGAGACAGATTTTTTTTTACTTTGTTATTCAAGATATCGGGAAGGTGTACCTTTGAGAAGGTAAGCTTGATGACCACTGAGTGCCTGTGCCTTTAAGTAATACAATGATGATTCACAGGTGACATTGGGACCAATGACCACCTATATGGGTACACAATACAGGAAAGGATAGGGATTTTTCTATTTTTTTATTAAAGAGGTTAGGAAGCTGTAACTTAAAGAGGGTTAAGCAAGATGACTGCCAGGTAAGTATTGAAATAATAAATATTATCACAAATTTTTTGGTTTTCCTTTTTAACCTTAACGAGAAAGAGCAGAGATCTCAATCTTTGATAGCTTTCACTACTGTCAAGCTTTAATCAATCCAACATTGTGATTAAAAACTGCAAGCTACCATACCAATAATACCCAATTAGTTTCTTGTTAAGGTCGGCAAGTAACCCTTAATAAGAAGACACTATTCATGTATCTTTTTATTATAATTTCAGCTTTTTTATCTTCAAATAAAATCACCTTTAACTTATGAATGGTACCTAGCATGCTATTTCCAAGGATTTAGTAAACAGCGTTTCCTCTTCACACAAGAGTAGACTTTTTTCTTCTTTGTATTTCCTTGCAATCAAAATTTAACTAGGATTTTCTCGTTTTAATATGAAAATGATAAGATTTTCTCGTTTTAACATGAAAATTATAACATTTTCCAAATTCCAACAGGATTCTCATTACACATACAGCAACATTATTGGGCAGATATTCAGATACAGTATACAGTTTGGGTATATTAATTTTGGATACTTGATTTTATACAAAGAATACAAACCCTCATCTTTTAATAGGAGACTCCTTATGAAACTGGAAGAAACTCCTATAATCAAACTGGCTGCTATGTCAAACTTCGAACCATAAGAGGTGCAGGGTCTTGACACAGCCACATTTAACACCAGATAAGAATCTCAAGGTGGTTAGGCTAGGTCTCTGTCTCTGGACAGATGTTCATGGAAGAACCTCATACACTTGGCATTGACCCAATTCCTCTGACTTCAAGGGCCCGTACTAGAACTGAATCATTAGGATTCTCTGTTTAGAGATATGCCCTTTCAATAGTTTCCAAAAGCCAGAGGGAAATGGTGTTTTCAAAACTTTCTTTCTAATCCTGCTGACATTAATAAGGAGATTCTGGTTATGCAGTCTGAAGGACAGGATTATCTTTGAGTAGCGTTTAGGCCCCCTCACATGTCCTTAAGAGAAAAGATGGAGAAAGACTCAAAGCTAGAATACTTGACTTTAGAGAGAGGTCTTTATCCAACGAATCATAGTGGTTTGCATGCTGCCCTTCTAAGGGATCTAAGGTTACACCCCTCGCGGGTGGTCTGAATTCCCTTGGTAGGGAAGACTGTTTGAAGCTCCTAATGAGCATGGACAATTCACATGATAAGGAAAGGTCTAAGCACTTCAATTGAAAGATCTGGCTCAAGGCTAAGAAATTGCCATTCACCGCTGCAATTGAAAGGAATTTTCTTCGGCAAAGGTAGATAAGAAAATCTGCAATAAATTGTAGAGGCTCTGGATAATCACCCCTTCCATGGCAACAATCGTAAAAAATTACCAAGTTTAGGTAGTAGGTTGGCCAGGGCACCAGCCACTCGTTGAGATACTACCGCTACAGGGTTATGGGGTCTTCTGACTGGCTAAACTGTACTACATTGGCTCTGGTTACGGTTAATTTTCCCTTTGCCTACACACACACTGAATACTCAGCCCTATTCTTTACATATTTTCCTCTGTCCTCATACACCTGACAACACAGATTACCAAACAATTCTTCTTCACTCAAGGGGTTACTGCAATGTAATTGTTCAGTGGCCACTTTCAACTAGGTAAGGGTAGAAGACTCTTTAGCTATGATAAGCAGATTTTCTAGAAGGACACTCCAAAATCAAACCATTGTTCTCTAGTCATGGGTAGGGCCACAGCCTCTGTAGCATGGTCTTCCACTGTCTTGGGGTAGAGTTCTCTTGCTTGAAGGTACACTCACACACTATTCTATCTTATTTCTCCCTCTTTATTTTGTTAATGCTTTCGTTGTTTATATAGGATATTTATTTTCATCTTGTTACTCTTCTTAAAATATTTTCCTTTCCTCAATGGTCTATTTTCCTTGTTGGAGCCCCTGGGCTTATAGCATCCTGCTTTTCCAACTATGGTTGTAGCTTAGCAAGTAATAATAACAACAACAACAATAATAATATGTTATTTTCATTAGTAAAATAAATTTTTGAATATACTTACCCGATGATCATGTAGCTGTCAACTCCGTTGCCCGACAGAAATCTACGGTCGGGATACGCCAGCGATCGCTATCCAGGTGGGGGTGTACTCAACAGCGCCATCTGTGGTCAGGTACTCAAGTACTTCTTGTCAACAAGAACTCAATTTTCTCCTCGGTCCACTGGTTCTCTATGGGGAGGAGGGGCGGGTTCTTTAATTCATGATCATCGGGTAAGTATATTCAAAAATTTATTTTACTAATGAAAATAACATTTTTCAATATTAATCTTACCCGATGATCATGTAGCTGATTCACACCCAGGGTGGTGGGTGGAGACCAGCATACATGTTAACAAAGAAGCTAAGTATCCCGTATTTCATTTTATTAGTTATTCAAAATAACAAACATAAAATAAATAAGTACCTGGTAAGGAAGTCGACTTGAACCATTACTCTGCCTTTATTAAGTACGTCTTCCTTACTGAGCGTAGCGGTTCTCTTAGGATGCTGAACGACTCTTAGGTGCTGAAGTATAAAGGGCTGCAACCCATACTAAAGGACCTCATCACAACCTCTAACCTAGGCGCTTCTCAAGAAAGAATTGACCACCCGCCAAATCAACCAGGATGCGGAAGGCTTCTTAGCCGACCGTACAACCCAAAAACAACAATAAAAAGTATTCAAGAGAAAGGTTAAAAAGGTTATGGGATTATGGGAATGTAGTGGCTGAGCCCTCACCTACTACTGCACTCGCTGCTACGAATGGTCCCAGGGTGTAGCAGTTCTCGTAAAGAGACTGGACATCTTTGAGATAGAATGATGCGAACACTGACTTGCTTCTCCAATAGGTTGCATCCATAACACTCTGCAGAGAACGGTTCTGTTTGAAGGCCACTGAAGTAGCCACAGCTCTCACTTCATGTGTCCTTACCTTCAGCAAAGCAAGGTCTTCTTCCTTCAGATGAGAATGTGCTTCTCTAATCAGAAGCCTGATGTAGTAAGAAACTGCGTTCTTAGACATTGGTAGCGAAGGCTTCTTGATAGCAAACCATAAGGCTTCTGATTGTCCTCGTAAAGGTTTTGACCTTCTTAGATAGTACCTAAGAGCTCTAACTGGGCAAAGTACTCTCTCCAGTTCGTTCCCCACCAAGTTGGACAGGCTTGGGATCTCGAACGACTTAGGCCAAGGACGTGAAGGAAGCTCGTTTTTAGCCAAAAAACCGAGCTGCAAGGAACATGTAGCCGTTTCAGATGTGAAACCTATGTTCCTGCTGAAGGCGTGGATCTCACTTACTCTTTTAGCTGTTGCTAAGCACACGAGGAAAAGAGTTTTTAATGTGAGGTTCTTAAAAGAGGCTGATTGGAGCGGTTCAAATCTTGATGACATAAGGAACCTTAGGACCACGTCTAGATTCCAGCCTGGAGTGGACAACCGACGTTCCTTTGAGGTCTCAAAAGACCTAAGGAGGTCCTGTAGATCTTTGTTGGTGGAAAGATCCAAGCCTCTGTGGCGGAAAACCGCTGCCAACATAATTCTGTAACCCTTGATCGTAGGAGCTGATAGGGATCTTACGTTCCTTAGATGTAACAGGAAGTCAGCAATCTGGGTTACAGTGGTACTGGTTGAGGAAACTGCATTGGCCTTGCACCAGCTTCGGAAGACTTCCCATTTAGACTGATAGACTCTGAGAGTGGATGTCCTCCTTGCTCTGGCAATCGCTCTGGCTGCCTCCTTCGAAAAGCCTCTAGCTCTTGAGAGTCTTTCGATAGTCTGAAGGCAGTCAGACGAAGAGCGTGGAGGTTTGGGTGTACCTTCTTTACGTGAGGTTGACGCAGAAGGTCCACTCTTAGAGGAAGAGTCCTGGGAACGTCGACCAGCCATTGCAGTACCTCTGTGAACCATTCTCTCGCGGGCCAAAGGGGAGCAACCAACGTCAGCCGTGTCCCTTTGTGAGAGGCGAACTTCTGAAGTACCCTGTTGACAATCTTGAACGGCGGGAATGCATACAGGTCGAGATGGGACCAATCCAGCAGAAAGGCATCCACGTGAACTGCTGCTGGGTCTGGAATCGGAGAACAATACAACGGGAGCCTCTTGGTCATCGAGGTAGCGAACAGATCTATGGTTGGCTGACCCCACAGGGCCCAAAGTCTGCTGCAAACATTCTTGTGAAGGGTCCACTCTGTGGGGATGACCTGACCCTTCCGGCTGAGGCGATCTGCCATGACATTCATATCGCCCTGAATGAACCTCGTTACCAGCGTGAGCTTTCGATCTTTTGACCAAATGAGGAGGTCCCTTGCGATCTCGAACAACTTCCTCGAATGAGTCCCTCCCTGCTTGGAGATGTAAGCCAAGGCTGTGGTGTTGTCGGAGTTCACCTCCACCACCTTGTTTAGCTGGAGGGACTTGAAGTTTATCAAGGCCAGATGAACCGCCAACAACTCCTTGCAATTGATGTGAAGTGTCCTTTGCTCCTGATTCCATGTTCCCGAGCATTCCTGTCCGTCCAATGTCGCACCCCGGCCCGAGTCTGATGCGTCCGAGAAGAGACAGTGGTCGGGGGTCTGAACAGCCAAAGGTAGACCTTCCTTGAGAAGAATGCTGTTCTTCCACCACGTTAAGAGTAGACCTCATCTCTTCGGAAACAGGAACTGAGACCGTCTCTAGCGTCATGTCCTTTATCCAGTGAGCAGCTAGATGATACTGAAGGGGGCGGAGGTGGAGTCTCCCTAACTCGATGAACAGGGCCAGCGATGAAAGTGTCCCTGTTAGACTCATCCACTGCCTGACTGAGCATCGGTTCCTTCTCAGCATGCTCTGGATGCACTCTAGGGCTTGGTTGATCCTTGGGGCCGACGGAAAAGCCCGAAAAGCTTGACTCTGAATCTCCATACCCAGGTAAACAATGGTCTGGGATGGGACGAGCTGGGACTTCTCTAAATTGACCAGGAGGCCCAGTTCCTTGGTCAGATCCATAGTCCATCTGAGATTCTCCAGACAGCGACGACTTGTGGGAGCTCTTAAAAGCCAGTCGTCTAAATAGAGGGAGGCTCTGATGTCTGCCAAGTGAAGGAATTTCGCAATATTCCTCATCAGTCGAGTAAACACAAGAGGTGCCGTGCTTAGGCCAAAGCACAGGGCTTGGAACTGGTACACAACCTTTCCAAAGACGAATCTTAGGAAAGGTTGGGAGTCTGGATGGATGGGGACATGAAAGTATGCGTCTTTCAGGTCTAACGAGACCATCCAGTCCTCCTGCCTGACCGCTGCTAGGACCGACTTCGTCGTCTCCATCGTGAACGTCTGCTTGGTGACAAAAGCATTGAGAGCACTGACGTCCAGCACCGGTCTCCAACCTCCTGTCTTCTTGGCTACCAGGAAGAGACGGTTGTAAAAGCCCGGGGATTGATGATCCCGGACTATGACCACTGCTTCCTTTTGTAGCAAGAGCGACACCTCTTGTTGCAACGCTAGCCTCTTGTCCTTCTCCTTGTAGTTGGGAGAGAGGTTGATGGGAGATGTAGCTAGAGGGGGATTGCGGCAGAACGGAATTCTGTATCCCTCCCTTAGCCACTTCACAGACTGAGCGTCTGCACCTCTGCTCTCCCAAGCTTGCCAGAAGGTCTTGAGTCTGGCTCCTACTGCTGTCTGGAGAGGAAGGCAGTCAAAACTTGCCTTTTGCGGACTTGGAACCCTTCTTGGACTTGCCACGGTGACTGTCTGCACGGGTACCTCCTCTGCTGGAGGTTCTGCCACGAAAGGGCGGGATGAACCTAGAAGCAGGTGTATCAACTGCTGCAGGGCGGAAGGGTCTAGGCACGGAAGGTAAGGTTTTAGCCTTACGTGCAGAAGAAGCCATTAGATCATGAGTATCCTTCTGGATAAGTGAGGCAGCCATCCCCTTAATCAACTCCTCCGGAAACATACACTTGGAGAGAGGAGCAAACAGCAACTCTGACTTCTGGCAAGGAGTGATACCAGCAGATAAGAAGGAGCAAAGATGTTCTCTCTTCTTGAGGACTCCTGATACATATGAAGCCGCAAGTTCACCAGACCCATCCCGAATTGCCTTGTCCATGCTAGACATGATCAGCATGGCCGAGTCCTTATCTGAAGGGGAAGTCTTCCTGCTTAAGGCTCCCAAACACCAATCGAGGAAGTTGAATATCTCGAAGGCACGAAAGACTCCCTTCAACATATGATCTAGATCGGAAAAGGACCAGCAGATCTTCGAACGTCTCATAGCCAACCTGCGGGGAGAGTCAACCAGACTTGAGAAGTCGGCCTGGGCAGAGGCAGGAACCCCCAAGCCAGGTTCCTCTCCCGTGGCATACCAGACGCTCGACTTAGAAGCCAGCTTGGGAGGAGGAAACACAAAAGAGGTCCTTCCCAGTTGCTTCTTGGAATGCAACCAGTCCCCCTTAACCCTCAAAGCTCTCCTAGATGATCTGGCGAGAACAAGCTTGGTGAAGGCAGGCGCAGCAGACTGCATGCCCAGAGCAAACTCGGAGGGAGGAGAACGAGGGGTTGCAGACACAAAATGTTCAGGATACAAGTCCCTGAACAAAGCAAGGACTTTGCGAAAGTCTAAGGAGGGTGGCGAAGACTTGTGTCCTTCAACATCAGAGTGAGGTTCATCCAGATGAGCAGCTTCATCATCCGATACATCATCATCCGAAAGTTGAGTTGTGAGTGGCAAAGGCAGAGCAGCAAGCTGAACGGCTGAATCCTGCAGAACGGGTGCATGCGTACCTGCGGATCCAACATCATGCCTCTGCTGGACAGTCTGCGAGCTGGCAACAACAAAAGCAGAGGGCTGGTGTGTGGGAGGGTCTGCGGTGGGCTGAGGAGCATGCGGTATGGTATGCAGAGCATGCTGTAAGGTATGCGGCTCATGCTGCATGGTATGCGGAGCATGCTGTAAGGTCTGCAGAGCATGCTGCATGGGCTGAGGAGAATGCCGCATAGTGCTGGAACCCGGCAACTCCTGATGCGGCAGCTCACGCATGTTAGCAGATGGTGCAGC
The DNA here is from genome assembly GCF_036898095.1 of Palaemon carinicauda. NCBI lineage: Eukaryota > Metazoa > Arthropoda > Malacostraca > Decapoda > Palaemonidae > Palaemon > Palaemon carinicauda. The sequence continues at coordinate 17,870,042 of NC_090761.1, forward strand.
AAGAACATGCGTCTGGCAGGGAGGACTGCGCATCGGTGGAGGAGCTCTCACAGGTGGGGTGTGGGAGCAGGCAGCCGCAGTATCTGCTGAGCGCACAACCTCTGCGGGTTGTAGGTTAACAGGAGAGGTGTTAACCTTCTCGGCATGATACTCCTGCATGAATGCCGCAAGCTGAGACTGCATAGTCTGCAGCATGGACCACTTAGGGTCTACTGTGGTTGGAGCAACAACAGACGGAGCAGAGGCCTGTTGAGGGACCACTCTACCTCTCTTGGGAGGTGTGCAGTCATCAGATGACTGTGGCGAGTCCGAACTGACCCAGTGGCTACACCTGGGCCGTTGGACTAGCTCGGAAGGGACCTTACGTTTGAGCGGTCGTGAGACCTTGGTCCACCGTTTCCTCCTGGAAACTTCTTCCACAGACGAGGAATGTAAGGGTTCATTCGTCTGTATGTGGATGGGACGATCCTTAGCAGATACGTCCGCAACCACTGAGGATACATCCGTACGCCGATCAAGGCCTGCCGAACCCTTTGGTCCTTCGACATTGCTTCTCCCCTGGGCTTGGGAGCTTGCAAGAGGTCCCGGACTGGGAGGACGACTGGCACGCACAGATGTACCCTCATGCGCAACACTGACACTGACACTATGCACATCACTAGCACTAACACTTCCCACTGCACTCTTCGCTTTCAGCTCTCTGACATCTGCCATGAGCTGATTGCGGTCACTAACCAACGACTCCACCTTCTCACCGAGAGCCTGAATGGCACGCAACATATCAGCCATTGCAGGCTGAGCACTCGTAGCAGGTTCGGGAGTCACCACCACAGGGGAAGGAAAAGGTTGAGGGGCATGGGGAGAGGAAAAATCCACAGAGCGAGAAGAACTCCTCCTATCTCTCTCCTTCTCTAACCTACGTGCATATCTGAGGAATTCATTAAAATCGAATTCCGAAAGCCCAGCACATTCCCCACATCGATCTTCCAATTGACAGGATTTACCCCTACAATTGGAACATACGGTGTGAGGATCTATAGAGGCCTTCGGAAGACGCCTAGTACAAGTCCTAACACTACACTGCCTGTATTTAGGAACTTGGGAATGGTCAGACATCTTGAATTTAGAGGTAGTCAAGGGGGAATTCCAAAATTAAGCAAAGATCGTTAACCAATGAATCAAATTAATTCCAAAAGCTTGCTAAGCTAAGGATAAAGCTTCCTGAACAGCGAAGGCTAAACTTTAGAGCAAATATATCACCAAATCGTGAACAAAAGACTCCAAAATCAACAGAGTATCCAAGTAGGTCTTGCCGGCGGCACGACAGAGGAAAAATTGAGTTCTTGTTGACAAGAAGTACTTGAGTACCTGACCACAGATGGCGCTGTTGAGTACACCCCCACCTGGATAGCGATCGCTGGCGTATCCCGACCGTAGATTTCTGTCGGGCAACGGAGTTGACAGCTACATGATCATCGGGTAAGATTAATATTGAAAAAATAATAATAATCGTCGTCGGCGCCCACTCGTGTCCGAGTATTGGGTTCTGTCGTTAGCCATCAGCCTCCTATCTGTGGGGTGGGTGCTTATGCCTGATGTGGCTGTTAAGTCCTAGTCTGTGGTGGAAGAGTCACGGACAGTGTTCACAAGGGAGGGTAGGTGGTGGGCGGGGCTGTTCTAATCGCTCTCTCCTTCTTCTCCTCCTAGCCTCCTCATTTTGTCTCCTCCTCTCCTCGAAGTCCACGGTGCTATGGTGTACTGTACTCCTCCAGGTTTTCCTGTCCCTGGCTGTCTCTTCCCATGAGGAAGGATCGATGTCAGTTAGAGCCAGGGTGCGCTTTAGTTGATCTTTATAGCACATTTTCGGGGCTCCTCGTGGTCTGGTGCCCTGGGTCAGTTCTCCGTAGAATATTTTCTTTGGGAGCCTAGATGGATCCATCCTATGCACGTGTCCTATCCAGCGGAGGCGGTGGTGGATGATGGTGGCCTCCACGATGGTCAGCGAGGCACGTTCTAAGACTTCAATGTTGGTGGTGTGGCTCTCCCAGGGGATTTTCAAGATCTGCCTCAGTTTCATTTGTTGGAAGCGTTCTAGGTTTTTAATATCGTTTTTATATAGCGTCCATGTTTCTTATGCATACAGGAGCGTGGAGAGGACTACTGCCGTGAACACCATTATTTTGGTGGTCATTGTCAGTGCGTGGTTGTTAAATACGCGGCAGTTGAGTCGGCCAAAGGCGGAGTGGGCTGCCCTGATCCTGTTCTCCACGTCCTTTTTGCTTGTGGGAGTTGATGTTAGGATGCTCCCTAGGTAGGAGAACTGGTCCAACTGTTCTAACGGTTGGTCATTCACTGTGGTATTGAAGTTGGGGAGCATCAGTCCTGGTGGATGTTGGACGAGGGTCTTGGTTTTGTCTGAGTTGACTTGCATTCCAAAACGTTCGTAGGCAGAGTTGTATGCATCAGCTAACGACTGCAGGTCCTCTGCTGTCTGACCTGGGGTGGCATTGTCGTCAGCATACTGCAGTTCTCGCACTGCACACAAGGTGGTCTTGGTTCTGGCGCGGAGTCTAGCGAGGTTGAAAGCGCCTCCATCCATGCGGAAACGTAGGTCGACTGAGGGTGTGTCTGGGGGAATCTCGTTGAGCATTGCTGCGGTGTATAGCGAGAAACACGTCGGGGCCAGAACACAGCCCTGCTTCAGGCCGCCGTTGATGGGGAATGGGTCTGAAAGAGAGTTCTGGTGGCAGACTCTCCCAACCATTCCGTCATGGAGGGCACGCACCAGCTTGACAAAATCGGGTGGGCAGCCATATCTTTTGAGGACAGCCCACATGGCAGGTCGAGGTACTTTGTCGAAGGCCTTTTTCAAATCCCAGAAGATGAACATTATGGGCTGTTGTTGTTCGAGGCTCTTCTCTTGTAGTTGTCGCGCACAGAAGATCATGTCTATCGTCCCGCGGGAAGGTCGAAAGCCGCACTGGGACTCTGGCAGGACGTCTTCTGCGAGAATAACGAGGCGGTCAAGGAGAATCCGAGCGAAAATCTTACTCGCGATACTTAGTAGTGATATTCCCCGGTAGTTGTTACAGTTCTCCCTGTCTCCCTTCTTGAAGATGGTAGTGATGTTTGCATCGCGGAAGTCACTGGGGGGGGTCTTGGTCTCCCATATTTTCAGTATAAGGAGCATCAAACGGTTCCTCAAGCCGGGGCCACCGTGAGTGAGGAGCTCCAACGGGATGTTGTCTGGCCCTGGGGCTTTGCCGGGCTTCATGCGCTGCAGGGCCTTGTTGAAGTCATGGATGGAGGGTGGTAGTGCCATCCAGTGACGGACGGGATGCTGCGGGGTCATTCGCAGGAGATCGTCTGGGGTGTCTGCTTGGTCACTGAGGAGGTTCTCAAAGTGAGACCTCCACCTGGCCAGGATGCCCTCGCTGTCGGTGATGGTCGTGGCCCCATCCGCGTCCTTCAGGCTGCCCACTGATGACCGTGTGGGACCGAATATTTCCTTTGTTGCTGCATAGAATCTGCGCAGGTCACGTTGGTCAGCGAAACTCTGTATTTCTGCAGCTTTTCTTTGCCACCAGATGTTCTGGGCTTCACGGATACCTCTCTGGCAACCAGCTTCAGCCACCTTGTGAGCACATTTGTTAGCTGCTGTTGGTTGGTTTTCCAAAGACAGGCGTGCTTGTCGTTTGGTTTCAATGAGATGAGAGATGGTAGCATCCTTCTCATCAAACCAATCCTGCCGTTTCTTGGTGGTGTAGCCTAGTGTTTCCTCCGCGGCACGGGCCATGGCGTTTCTGAGGGTGGTCCAGTGGTGCTCAACAGTGGCCTGACCCACAGGGTCTGCGAGGTATTGTTCGCAGGCCTCCTTGTAGTTCTGTGCCACCTGTGGGTTGCGGAGCTTACTACAATCAAAGCGTTGGTGTGGTACGCTGTCAGGTGCCCTTCTGGGTGGTCGTAGGGTCGTCACGGAGAGTCGGGAGATGAGGAGTCTGTGGTCCGTCCAGCAGTCGTCCGCTCCGGGCATGGATCGGGTGATGCGGACGTCTCCTCGATCTCTGGCTCTGGTCAGGACGTAGTCCAGGGTGTGCCAGTGTTTAGACCGTGGGTGTCTCCATGTGGTCTTTTGTCGCTTTGGTAACTGGAAGATGGTGTTGGTTACCACAAGTTGGTGTTCTGCACACAGACCCAGTAGGAGTTGGCCATTGGCGTTGCAGTTTCCAATGCCATGGCGGCCGATGATTCCCTCCCACAGGCGATGGTCTTTGCCTACTCGGGCATTAAAGTCGCCAAGCACAACGAGCTTGTCATTGGCGGGCACTGCCTGGATGGTGCGGTCGAGCTGGGTGTAGAAGGCAGCTTTGTTATCATCGGTTGAGGTCATAGTCGGGGCATAGACAGAGATCAGGGTGAGATGTCTGTCCCGCGTGAGGGGGATGCGGACTGTCATCAGGCGCTCACTGATGGCCTTGGGAGCGAGGTTGTGCTGCTGCACTAGCTGGGAACGGATGGCGAAGCCGACACTGTGGATGCGAGGCTCCTCTAGGGCCTTGCCTTTCCAGAAGATGGTGTAGCCTGATCCAGCTTCCCTGATGTTGCCCTCTTCGGGTAGTCTGGTCTCGCTAAGAGCCACCACATCAACATAATAATAATAATAATAATACCGCTGCAGAGGATATAAACAAGTATCCAGACATCTTCGCAGTGCCTTGCATAAAGCCACTCTCTCAGAGGAGAGGCTAGATAGTCACCATCTGTGAGAGACAGGGATGCCAGTGAGCTATAGAATCTTTGCATGTGGGGCCAAACTTCTGTCTGTAACATTAGAAGGTCTGGATATCATTTTGTTGGTGGCCATTTGGGAGCCCCAGGGTCATTCTGAGATTTAGTGTAATCAGCTTTCTGTTGATAACCCTTGAAATCAGCCAATATAGAGGAAAAGCATAAGCATAGAGGCTGTCCTGGTGTTGGAAGATATCTTCTAGAGCTGCTGCTGGGTCTGGGTTTGGGCAAAACAGTAACTGGAAGCTTCTTGTTGAGTTTTGCGGCAAAAAGGTCTATCGATTGGGAACCCCACAAAACTTGCAGCCTTTTCACTACTAGAGGATGGAATGACCACTCCCGCTACTACTACTTAACCTTTGTGACTATGCTTGTCGGCAATTACGGAGAACGGACAATTTGCCGTAGGACAATTGATTGTAAGACATTTTGCTGTAAGAAAAATTGCCGTACGGATATTTTGCCGAAAGGACATTTCGCCATAAAATGTATATGCTTTGTCATGTATAGATTAAAAAAAAAAAAAAAAAGAGAGAGAGAGAGAGAGAGAGAGAGAGGAGAGAGAGAGATAGAGAGAGAGAGGAGAGAGAGAGAGAGGTCGTTACACCCGTCGTTGAATGTTTAAATGAGGTCATTACAATTCGGTAGTTTACCATATATCTTTTTTTTTTTTATCTTAAACCTTTGTATTATCTACTTTTATCAGTTGAAACTTAAACCCCTACGATGCCGTACACTATCAAAAGCACCAGAGGTTGTGATAAGCTCATAGATGATTCCAACTTCATTTACCGGCAAGAAAGAGAATATGGAGGCAAGGTTTATTGGAAGTGTGTTGAAAAAACTGCAAAGCAAGAGTACATACAAAACGGAATATTGAAGAGATTTCAATCTGTAAAACTGTAAGTGAGCATACCCATCCAGCAAACAAAGCAAACATAAAATGCAAAAAACAATTGCACATATGAAAGAAAATACACTGAAATCCCAGCTGGCTTCAAGATCATTGATCGGGTATATACTCTACATGTCAACATAGGACATGCATGCATCCCACGAGTTTACGGTCTCCTTCTGAATAAGACTAAGGAATCTTACGATACGTTTTTTCAAAAGGTTAAAGATTTACTCGAGTCCTAGAACCTGAAATCTAATGATTGATTTCGAACCAGCTAGTTTTTTAATTTTTTTCTGACATTTTCCTTCTGCAAATGTAATAGGCTGTTATTTTCATTTCTGTAAGAATGTTAACAGAAAAGTGACAGATATTGGGTCTTAAGGTTCGATATCATAGTGATTGTGCTTTTAATACAAAAGTAAAGTGCCTTATGGCACTTGCATTCATACCGCCTTCAGACATCATTGATGCATTTATAG